>NC_062522.1:24229263-24560930 GCF_022655615.1 Tachysurus fulvidraco
CCATAAAGGATGTCTGGGTAGGCCAATGCCTCTCTGCTGACCCCAGGCACAGATTGTGCTCAGCTCCAGGTGGTAGCAGAATTAGCTATTGCTTTGGGTCTGCTACACATGAGACCAAGTTTTGTACCTTTCCACCTTTTGTACCGGTGGATAGACCCCGGTTTCTCACCATGGGTCCTCTTGGGGCATGTAACCATTTCAAGACTATTTTATCTGACACCTCCCTCTCGGTTTGGGGAGCAGTCCTAGATAGCCATGTCACCCATGACATTTGGGAAGGCACCTGTCTTTCATGTCACACAGATTTCTAGTGCTGAAACTCAGGTGCTACCTTTGTCATCCCCTACATCAATCATTAGAGTGGTCTATGTTTGTGCCCTCTGTTCATGTTGAAGCTCCAGATTTTGCCCAACATCTAGATACCACATATCTCTTGCTGAGAACTCCTGAGGCAGGTGTTGTGGCCAGGGTAAAAGCATCTCCACCTGCACATGATGGAATATATATATAGCACTTTTTAGCTGTACAGAAGTGGATTTGCTCTTGACCCACTGAGTCAACCCACTGTCACCCGTGCCTTTCTTTTTTCACCAGCCCTTGTGGGAGCTGACTGTCATGGTGCTAACGTAACTAAGGCTCTGTCTGAATGTTTACATCAATAGCTGTGCCCACAAGGGTCCTAGCTTGTAACTGGTGACTCCTCATTTCCACATACAGTATGAGTCTGGCTTGTAGACCTGTTTTCCCTTCTGGACTCCCATCAGGAAGAGCCTCCTTTCTTAAGCACTAGGGGTGATTCTCCACCTCCACCCTGAGATTTGGAATTTCTTGGTCTGACCACTGAGAGGGGTCTAGCTCCTAGACTTTGGCCTTCCAACTGAGGTTATTGAGACTGTGTTGAACTTTTCCTCTGTTATCAGCATCATCAGTCCTACAGTGCTAGAGTCCCTCCAGACAGGGTCTATCACAATCTGCATTGATATTTAAGAGGCAGCCATTGCACCATCATTTGAGCCAATGGAGTCAGCCTCATAGGAGTTTCTGCCCCTGGAAACAGCTTTGCTATTAGTCTTGTCTCTCACAAAGAATTGTAGGAGTTCTGCAGGCCTTGTCAGTTGTCCTTCTAAGAACCGGTTTGCCTTTCCATCCTGATTTAAAATGATTTAAAAATGGCACTAACAATGTACTCTTTTGTCTTGTTGGTCACAGTAACCCTGCCCCCAGCCCCTGATGCAAGCGATTCTTAAGTCTAGACCAGCAAAGTTTTGGTGCTACTTAAGAACCACTTTTCCTGGTTTAGAGCCAGTGCTTTGGGTGTCCAAAAAGAAAGAACTGATTTTAAATTAGGCTCTGGCTCTGAACCAGCACTCAAACTGCCTTGGTGGAAAAGGGGCACGTGTGCCTTTGCCTCTAGTGATTAAGGTTCACTTCTTTATTGCCTTGTCCAGCACTCTGACTAAGGGCATTACCCTTAAGGATGTTTGTGGTGTGGTGTGTTGGTCCTCTTCACACACTCATATCAGGTTCCACCCCTGGGTCCTGGGTCTTCTAGGGCTTGGGGTGCTGTGTTGTGTGGCAGTGTTTGTATTGGCATTCCCATAACATCAGCCATTACATACATCAGTTTATGTATGTAAGCCAGTTACCTGAAAAGGGAATGAGATCCAAATGTCCACTTGCTCTTCCTTCAGACAAGGAAAAGATGGAGTAATGTGATGTAGATGCCCTTTTATGGTCTTATTGGATGTGCCACTTTGTCACATGACCTTCCCTAGCTGATAAATTGCCGTCATTCTAAACAGAGCTTCATACAAAACTTCCAAATAGCGTTCCCATAGCATCAGCCATGACACAGAGTCTCATTCCATTTTCAGGAAACCAGGTTACATACATAACCTGGTGTAGCTCTATATGGCAAGTATAGAACTCCATGGTTTTATACGAACTGCATGGAAACCTTTTAAAGGGTGTAGGTGTTGAGTGTGTGAATGTCTATGTTCATGGTGCACTGAGATAAACTTGCATCCTTTTCAGGGTGAATTCTCCAGCCCAGTGCTCCCAAGATAGCCTATGCCCAATACCAGGATAAAGTGACTACTGAAGATGAATAAATTGTTTAATGTTTTTTTAATTATCTTTACAAATTTAAAGTACAGATCTTTTTGACATGTTTAGAATTATAATGATTTATATCGAAATATCTATATATAGAATTATAATGATTTTAAATCAAGTTTATTGATTGATTAATTGATTATTGACAAATTTTGCTATCATCTCCCATTCTGGACCCACATCTACATGCAAAATATTGAGATGTTATCTACTTTTTAAATATAGATAAATATGCACTTTTTGTGCAGCAGACTGATTAGTAGAGTATTTTCAATTACGCCATGGACATAATTTAGGAATATGCATTTTAATGTAACCAGGAATGTTAAAAAAAAATTGCAGAAATTTGTATGAAGATATTTTTCCAAACTAAAATGTTACATATTAAAATGATTATCATTACATGAATAAACGGTTTGGTAAATGGTTTTGATTAACAGTTTTACTTCTGTATTTATAAAAAACAAGATATTGTTAAAGATAATAAATGCTCTATCATACTGCATAATTTCTCACATTATATGGGATTATTAAAATTACTTATTATAGTGTTTATAATATTAAATACTTTTCACTATTCACCAAAAGACAGGACTGTAACCACTTATTTCTGTCTGTTTGTGACAAATGGTAAGCATTCTCACAAAGTCTCATTGGATTGCAGGAACACTCTATACATCGAGACAGCTATATCTTTTATCTTTTTTCACTGTGCCACAATGTTATTGGATTTTGTTGTAAGGATCCAGTTTCCGAGTTTATTAGACACAAGATAGTTCCAAAACCTAGCAGAGTTTATCTGTAATATTTTACAGCAGTGTGTCCTAGTTAGAGTTGATACAGATAAACACTAAAAGCATAATGCCTGTGCAGTTGGGGAGAATACAATGGAAAACTACTGAATATTAATGTCTGTTTTCATATTTCTATTTAAAACAGAAGTAGGCATACTCTGTACCAGACAGGGCTTTTTATGTTAAACCTTCCCTTAGAAACACTATAAAACACTGAAAAACAAAACTGTTGGGAAAATGCCTAATTTCGATTCACATATCGTAAGAAGAAGTAGCAATTTGTTCAACATAACTTTATTCAACTCCTTAATAAGACCCCCTATGGAACTTCTGTCTTATGTGACTGATTAAGCAAGCTGACTATTTCTAAACAACAACATACCTTCCTCATAAAGAAATTGTTATTTAGTTTACAGTTCACATAAATAGACAACTAATAATATATAAATACTTTTTGGACACCCTTATCTACTCAGAATCTACTGTTAAACTCTCATGCAATTACAGAGAGGCTAAAAAAAAACATACATCAATATGTTTTAAATGTTGTTTTATTTTGGGACTCGGTAAGCCAGTTGGGCTAAAGCAGAGTAGCTCATCAGGTTTATCAATATCATGTTAAGACTATGCAATAGTATTAAGTTCTTATAGCATTGTTGCACTTTGAATATCATAAATGTGCATCACTGTTCTTAATGAAGACAGAAAAAGAAGAAATGGAATGTGAGGTTGGTCCGACATGGCAAACCACCCCATGAACTTCTGCCAGCTGGTATAAATCGCACCATTATGGTAAAAACAAATCTGTAAAAAAAAATGTATTTGTATTAGTACAAACAAAATGCTCACAAGCAGTGGGCCTCACTCTCATTGAGAGTTACAGAAATCACTTAATTGCAGTGACTGCCTCAAAAGGTTGTGCAACAGCATATTAAGTTAATATTAAGGTCCACTATTTTTGTCCAGGCTATTTCATTAGTTTGTTTTTTAAAAGCTTCTGGTTAACCACAATTCAAAAGCGATGTCTGATTTTTGTTAATATTTTATTTATTATTACCTTTGTCATTTATGTTTTATTTCAGTGACCATTGTAGGTTTACCTTTCATTCATGGAGGGGTAAAAGCAATTTTATCCATGTGGGTATATGAAAGAATGGAGAAACTTATGCATATTTAGAAACATGCCAGATGAAGGAATAGAAAAATGGAATAAAATGGAAGATAATTAAATAAAAAAAAATTGTTATAAACTGATTACTGATTAACATCTGATAATTAGTCAAATACTGCATTATACAGTACTGCCCTCTACTGTGAAATTATCATTATTATAATTTTTTTTTTTTACAAGCTTCAGAGAAGCCAGATGACAATGAGAACTAAACAGCACTCCTTGTTTTATAGTTATATATTAACATTTATGATGGATTATATATATATATATGTATATATATATATATATTTCTTTTTTTTTTTTTTTCAGAATGACTGTTCTGGAGAGCGGAAGTCTGCGAATATCCAATGCCATGAAATCAGATGCCGGCCTCTACACATGTGTAGCACGCAACCAGTTTGGCGTAGCAAGCAGCTCAGGGACAATGATGGTGAAAGGTTGGATGCATACCAATTATTACAAATACCGCTTATAAGATATCTATCCTCTTTCTTATTATTTCTAAGCCATTTTGCTTGCTGCCAGCCCTCCTTTCTGCTTTTCTTCTGGTACATATAAATGTCTAATAGAATAGTTCCATAATATGATCTCGTTATGTGAAACCACAAATATTCTGCCTGATTAGAAGGAGATTGTTTGGAGGAAACACAGCATGGCTAGCAAGTTTTAGCAAATAAGGCAAGTGTTTTAATTTCTAACGAGATAAGAACGGAGTATACTGTCACAACCACAGCATGTGGGAGCCTCGGGGACCCCGGATCTGATTCCTGTCTTGTCTCTGTTTCAGAGATTTATTATGCAGCATTAAATATGAATGAAAGTGCTTGGTACTGTGTGTGTTGTGAACCATAGCAAAGGAAAAGGATTTTCAGGAAGTAACTATTGCACTGGTTGAAAGAACCTTAATGCAAAATAATTATATCCCATAACCTTCAGTCACATATCCCTTATTTTATTTTTAATTCTTCTTGACCTTACTGTATTTTGAAATTCAGATATATAAGAACACCAGATTTAAACTCTATAACATAAGTCAATTTTATTTTACAATTATTTATTCAGGTTAAAGAAAGTTCTATTTAAGCTTTGAAAAAATCAATTCTTCTTGCCTTGTACTAACACTAAACATGTAGGCATGGATTAATTTCGGGTATGACAAGAGAGAAAATGGAGATTGTGAGCAATATTGACTAAAACACAAAGTGAAATGATTACCTTGGCATACATGTCAGTGTAAGAGATGCAATTTTGGCAGCAATATGTCATCTCTCTTAGACTCAGTGAAAGGTAATTGGTGACCACTGATTCAGGAGAATGGGTTCACTCAATAAAGATACTAAGAATAAAGCAGTTCACTTAATTAAATACAGTAAAATCTATACTCACTAAATGTGGCCAAATATATTTCAAAATACCTTCAGCCACACCAGAATGCAAAAAGTGTGTATTTGTTTACTCAATTTTTAAATTAATTTCAGAGTTTCTTTCACTTTTCACATTTCTAGTTTGCTTTTTTGGACTTTTCCCTTATATATCTAAGAAATGATTTAGAGGGAAAAATCTTGTATGTTAGTCTAGGGCATTTTATATTTGGTTAAAAAGTTTAAATACAGCTTAGGTATTAAAACAAGGCCTAAAGCTTACAATTTTGTGTCAGCTCTGTAACAGATATTGTTATTGCTCTATTCAGTTCACTTTTCCTTTTTTTTATTAGTCCATCAGCTTATACCTAAATCTCATCCCTAGATGACTCTCATGCATTGAACGTATAATGCATTTGGAAAAGATAACATTTAGCTGGTAATCAATCTTTATACAACGATGGGTGTGTTTCTTTTCCTAAATTAATGCAATAATCTTTAGATCTAGACTTGTAAACAATAACATGGGACAGTCTAGTCCTAGCCATTTGCTTTTTTTCGTCATCCTTTTTGCATCTTTGGCTGATGTACAAATACTTTTTCATATTATTTAGTTCCTCTCTGTCAGGATCAATAATGCAGCTGCAACATGATAGGCTAATTTACATATGCAATTTCATTTAGGATCTGCAACCATGGCATGTGTGTATATCAAAGCAATTGGTGGCCCTTATGGGACATGACAGCATATATTTAAATTGACTGTTGCTATACAAGGGCTGAAAATACCTGTCACATCCGATTCTCCCTTGCTAAGTGTGTGTAACCTCAACACACAGATGTACACACATTACAACAGTGACAGAAAATGATGCAACTTATCAGCTCAAGTGATGTCCCAATTATCCTAACGCTAAGAGGATATTAACCAGATTCATTAGTCTTAATTAGAAATAGATTTTTCTTTCTAGACAGGGATTAACAGAGGAGCAAATTACATGACTGGAATTTTACCCTTTTATGTAAAAGCCTGTAGAAATATTTCTGACTCCTTAACCTTGAATCTCTTAAATCTCTTTCTCAAATGACCCCACTCAGTGCCAAACAACTTAATGGTAAATTACTCCATCTAGTAAAACACCACAATCAAATGACATTTACTCAGGTTAATGTTTAGGTTTTTTAGGTTTTTCTTCTCAACAGCAATTCTTTGGTAATTGAATTGGATTAGGTTTGTGATTGTTGCATTTTCACTGGAGAAAGTTGAGACTTGTGAGAAACATCATGTTTTATGTCTTGCTCTGTTTTAATTCAGTTCAGTTATCCCCATAGATCCTATAAAACCCATTAGCTGAGGTAGGTCCTTTTGTCACTTTTACTCCGCTGTAACTTTGGTGTTGAATGGGAAACTAAAGTCATTATTTGTAAAGGTCTATATTTATAAGTGAAATTAGAGTAATTTATAAGGGTGAGTTAAATTCTAGTGATTATAACAGGCTCCCAGCATGCAATCTAGATAGCGCCACCTTCAGCAGTATTCACCAAATGTTCTGTTCTTGCAATGTTATTAAACAAATACAATTTCATGCTCATTGTGAGGTCTCTGATTTTGACCATAATGTTGGAGAGAGTTTGGTTACTGAACTGATCAGAACCGGAACATTAACAGACAGAAATGATAAAGGCTGTTATTAATGGAATCACATTAAACGGGTAAGTATGACTAATTATGAATGGCATTTTGGGGTCTTAAATGAAAGAGAAAAATTGCAAAGTTGCAAATGAGAAAATAGATAGCATTTCAGTGTCACTGATTTTCAGTGGAGAGAAGCTAAAATATGGAATATCAACTAAGTTACCAATTTTGAGCATGCATACCACCAACAAAAAAGTAGGTGCTTTTAGATGCCAAGGTGTGGTTAGATAGTAGTAGTATATACATTTTTTATTCATATTTACATACACTTCAGAATAAAACAAAAACTTTTATATTTCTACTGTCATACATTAAATCAGAGTAAACTTTTTCTGTTTTAAATCAATAAATATTAACATATTTTTTGATTTGTTAAATGTCAGAACCGAGCTGGGGAGAATTTTTATGTATTTTTATTATCACTTTCATCAAAGTCAGAAGTATACATACACTAAGTTTATCGTGCCTTTAAACAAAAAAACTCCAGATGAGCTTAAGAAGCTTCTGATAGGTTAATTGATTCCATTTGAGTTTATTGGTGGCACACCTGTGTATGCATATAAAGGCACACTTCAAACACAGAGCCTCTTTCCTTGACATCATGGGAAAATCAAGAGAAATCCACCAAGACATCAGAAAAAGAATTGTTGACCTCCACAGGTGTGGCTCATCCTTAGGTGCAATTTCCAGATGCCTGAAGGTCCCATGTTCATCCGTTCAGACAATAAAATGCAAGTATAAAAAACATGGGAATGTACAACCATCATACCGCTCAGGAAGGAGACGGATTCTGAGCCAGAGAGGAACATGTTTTGGTGCGAAATGTGCGAATCAACCCCAGGACAACAGCAAAAGGTGAACATGCTGGCTGAAACTGGTAAGACAGTGTCATTATCCACAGTAAAATGAATACTGTACCACCATGAGCTGAAAGGTTACTCTGGGAGGAGAAAACCATTACTTCAAAACCACCATAAAAAAGCCATGGGAGAAGAAAATCTTAATTTCTGGAGACATGTCCTGTGGTCTGACGAAACAAAAATTTAACTGTTCGGCCATAATGATAAACGGTATATTTGGAGGAAAAAGGGCGAAGCTTTGAAGCCTCAGAACACCATCCCAACTGTGAAGTATGGGGGTGGTAGTATAATGTTGTGGGGCTGCTTTGCTGCAGAAGGGTCTGGTGCACTTTACAAAATAAAGAGAAAAGAAAATTATGTGTATATATTAAAGCAACATCTGAAGACATCAGCCAGGAAATTAAAGCTTGGGCGCAAATGGGTCTTCCAAATGGACAATGACCCCAAGCATACCTCCAAATTAGTTACAAAGTGGCTTAAGGACAACAAAGTCAAGGTATTGGAGTGGCCATCACAAAGCCTTGATCTCAATCCAAAATTTGTGGGCAGCACTGAAAACTCAAGTGCGAGCAAGAAGGCCCACAAACCTGACCCAGTTACACCAGTTCTGTCAAGAGGAGTGGGCCAAAATTCCAGCAAACTATTGTAGAAAGCTTGTGGAAGGATACCCAAAACGTTTGGCCCAAGTGAAACAGTTTGGGGCAATTCCACCAAATACTAAGGAAGTGTATGTATACTTCTGACTTTGATGAAAGTGGTAATAAAAATACATAAAAATTCTCCCTCACTTCATTCTGACATTTAACAAATGCAAAAAATATGTTAATATTTATTGATTAAAAACAAAAGTTTACTCTGATTTAATGTAAAGAAATAAAAGTTTTTTTCTGAAGTGTACAGTATGTAAATATCTGGGGGTTTTTATATCTGAAAATATACAATTATAATAATTTATAATCCATCTGAGTGACAATGTAGAGGATGGCTTAAAACTACACAGGGTGGTAAATACATATTATAATGGTCCTGTTGTAGTAGACTCATTCCATTGGCATGGGTTAGTGTGTTTATGTGATAGAAATTATTTTGTTGCTTTTTGCTGACAAAAAATTTGAGTTTAGAAAATTGGCTGGGATTTTTGTATAAGAAGTGATGAAGCAACAGTGGGTAGTGATAATTTCCTTATAAAAAGTAGCACAGTTATAGATTTTCTTTTTGTTCTTCTTGAAGGAATAAAAACAGAAAATTGCAAGCTCTCCAAAGTATTGAATATTTTCTTCTGGCATAGAAAAAGTAATAATAATTTGCAGAAAATACTCAACACTAATACTTCAGTACAAAGGCTATAGAAGTAGTAGGTAGTCAAAATAAAAAGAAAGAAAGGAATACATTGGTGGATTTTTTAACTGCAAATGAGCTCAAGCAGCGGCAAGAAGCGTCATACATGCAGCAACAACAAATTGGAGACAATTGTGCAAAAGATTAGCAGTTACTGTGTGGAGTAAAATTAGAAAGGAATTATACTGTCTATACATAATTATGGGAAATTTATAGATATTAATTGGGGAAAAAAATTAAAAGTTAGTTGAGGTATTTGCTAGAGCACAAAGCCATATCAATTTGACAGACAAGAATAATATATTTATATTGTAGAGATAGGAAAAAGTAGAAAATCATAACCATAAGAATTATATCTAATTATATACTTATGTAAAACAATATAAGTTCTTCAATTTAAAACATTTCATTGTTTGTCAGGTTTACATTAAATTATTATAATTAAATATTTTATTTCAATTAAAATGTGCTTTAACAAAGGTAAAAACCAACTTTCCCATTTATGGATTTTGTTTGCTGATTAAACGTTATATACTTCCAGCATGTACTTAATGTACATGCTTATTCAATAATATATGCCTTCAACATGGACTCAAGAGGTAATTGCCCAAATTTAGATGCCTCTTAAAATACCCTAATTTTTATTGCTAGTATCTATCAGACCTATTACTATAAATTTAAACATGGATATTGTTGGAAAAAATGTCCTTACATATGTTGAACTCGATAGCAGTCCTTTCCTGACTTTTGTTATAATAACACATAGTACCATAAATGCTTACTAGACATTAGAAGCTTGAGACATTGCTATGCTTGAGCAAAGAAAGATATTGCTAAAAAAAAAAAAAAAAAAAAAAAAAGCATTTTCTTTGAAAATCAAATTGCTTTTAATTAAGCTAGATTTGATGGGGATTGGTAAGAAAATGATTCATTTGATTTTAAAATGGTGTTAGAATGTGGACATCATGCTCAAAAGGCATTTAAAGAAACTATGTGGTGTCTGATCAGTTACATTTTACATATCAATGATCTCTTCTCTGTGATTATGGAAGAGGGGGAATAAAATGCAATATCTCGTAAAACAGGAAAAAAGGGAAAATACAAACAAAGAAGAGTTATATCATTCATTTAAAGTTATATAAAGAGGCATTAAAGCAAGCTTCACTCAGGATTCTAGTGTATCATTTAATAAAATGATATATAAATGATAAAAAAGCAATAAAATCTTTGAGGTGTTTAGCAGAGTTGGACTAGGGTGTCAATGCTATATTGTGCAGCAATCAGGTTATAACAATAGATCGGAGTTCTCTTGTGGATCAGAAATAATATTCAAATAGGGAGAATTAAACAACAAGCATTGGAAATATGTTGCAAAGCCTTCCGATTCCTCAGCTATTCCTGCAAAGCAGGTGGGAACAAGAGATATGACACTGGAGATAAGAAAGAGCATGACAATATCTTATTGGGTTGTATTTAAACGAGTGTGGGATTATGGTAATGTAAAAGCTTTGGACAGGATGCACATAATGTAGGCTTAACATATACTAATGTGTGTCCATCAGTTGTGGTATCTGCAACATTTCCTAATACCCTAAGACTTGATTTTGAACTGCAAATTTAAATTAAAGTCAGTTACTGCAAAGTTAAATTAAAGATAAAAGTCAAATATAGCACATTTTTATATTTATACATTAATCATATAATCCAAGTACTGGGTACACAGAACTGACTGTTTTAAATTTGACAGTTCAAAGCTGGAGATCAAAAAGACTTCACATCTTTAGCAGTATGTTCCTTTTAGATGATATCCATAATGCTAAAACTACAGTTGTACAGTACTGAAGTACTTCCTATGAGAAGTATTATGCGTAGACTCTGTTAAAGAGTGTTAAAAAGCCTGAGAAGTAAACTGTCAGCTTGCATCAAGAGTACATGTTCATGTTGTGTACCTTTAATTAGTTTTTTTTTTCTTTTGGACTAATGGTATAGGGTTCAATTTCCAATTTCATGGGTTTTAATGTAAATTATACTTGTATCCTTGATGTTATCACCCAAATGAAAAGGAAAGTTTTCTCAGGGTACCAATAGAGGTGTAAAGATACACTATGGTCATAATTCTATTCACTTTCAATTTGATTTTCATAATATTCTGAAGAAAAATGTATTTCCTCTTTTGGCATATACAGAAGCCTTGAACTACAAGCTGTATGTATTAAATGTGGACTAATATCGATAATTAATATTACACCCAAATAGTTAATTGTTTAAAAATATTTTCCATTCTAAGTAAATATCTGACATATGATAATATGTCATTATTCTAACTTAATATCTTTTCTTAATAATTTGTTATTTCAAGATTTATCAATATTTTGAGTTATCATCTCATTATTAACAGTTACTGTTTTGAGACGTTGTTTAAAGTGATCTTGTAATATCAAGATATTACATTGTTATTTACTTAATTTTTTTATATGTCTTAATTTTAGTATCTAAAAACCCACAATATATTAATAAAATTAATTTATTGAACATCATCATATCTCTTAATAGAATTAAATTGGCAAGTTTAGTTTTAATTATTGGTAATTACATGAATGTATTAATTTATATTCAGCAGAATCAAAATCACACAGGATTCAGCAGGATTACTATAATACAATAGAGCTTATTTTTTCAGCATAAAAACAGAATACTATCATGACATGAGATATCAAGTCAAAATAGTTACAAGAATATTTTGAGGTAACAAGCATATATATCTTGAGATATTAATTGTAAATGTGTCTTTAACTCATATGAAAATGTGGTGTCAGTTTATAGCTTAGAAACACACTACTTTGCTTTGAATATGATTGTGTGTTTTTCCCTGTCTTTTTTGTTCATTTGATATCTGAGCTGCCCACAATTAGCAACAAACTGGTTGTATGCTCTCTCTGATTCTTTCCTGTGTAATTACACTCTAAAAGAGTTTTACACTGATAGCTATCAGTCAAATTATGGTGCTAAGAACTGGAGTAAGGGTCAGCTTTCAAAGTAGAGGTTAACCATACAGTCTGTCACAAATGTGGAATATAAGATATAAAAGATTGGAATTGGGTCAGCTTGGCAGCTCAGACTGGCATGAAGATATCTTGCCAAAAGGCATCCATCCACATAGATTATGTTGTCCCTGGACCAGAAGTCCTCTGAGAGATAAAGAGTAGTAACAAACATCTTCAGCAGAGTATATATTATAAATTACAGATGAAATGCCTGGAGGACAAGACAAGGGGGACCACATTCTAGTTAGAAATTACAATTTAACATTTTTTTGTCTTATTTAAATTGCTTTTCCTTGCCACTGTCTTTTATTTTTCAGATGGAAAGTGTATAATCCATTCAAATAAACTGTGTAAAATTTATTTGGAGTACAAATAGAGAAGAACCAAAAAAAAGAGAGAGATTATGTACAAAAGTAAAGGAAATGGTGGCTTAGAAGCAATTAAGATGGGAGTTAAGTTAAAAATAGCCTTTTGTAAAAAGTTTGCACAGGCAATGGTAAGAAATGCAATTTGGACAAAGAGACAGAAAATAAAGGGAAGTGCAAGACATTATGTTACCTACTACAAGCTGAGATATAGTGACTTCGTTTCCAAATATAGTGAACTATGTATTGACTGGGTAAACAAAGCAATTTACAATGAAATAATCAATTGTCATTATGGTGGAACCCTGCAGTGCAAACAACTAACAAGTAAAGAGAGTAGAAATATCAGTAGGAAGAAATGTTGTTAAATTAAGCTGCAGTGTGACCAATAAACAATGTCTCATACATAACTGTAATTATGTTAACCAATAGAAAACCCAATCATAGAATGACAAGGATCTGTAAAGATATGTAAAAAAAAAAATAAAAAAAAAAATAAAAATAGCGTTAAACATAGATTTTACATTAAGTACATTTATGTATAAGATAATAATGTCTGAATGGTAAGTTATTCTGGTTAGTTGCTTGCAAGATATAAAAAATCATTAACCAGTGTAACATGCCTGCTATTCTATTAACAAATTGTAAAATATTTTTAAAGAGACAGAACTAAAGAGAAAAAAAAAAGAAAACATAAAATGGACATACAGTGATCTCTAAATGTGTGACTTTAACATTTCTGAAGACCTATAAATGTTATCTAAAGAATTTATATTTGTATTTATAAATGGTTTACATCTGTATTTTTGTGATCATGTTTATCAATAATGCATTTAACTGTAATAGTATATTTTGACATATTCTCAATAAATTATATTAAAAAAGAATAAAGAGATCACATGCTGGTAATCCTCAGCAAGATTCTTCCCTGCCCTGTTTGAGGTGTTCTCTTTTTCCTGGACAATGGCTACACATCCATCTTTAAGAAGTGACATTAGAACAATAGGCTGCACTGCAATGTCACCTATTATGCTGTTGTGACAGACAGTTGGAGTGAGCTCTCGATCTCAAATAAAAGAAGCGAAGCCTCCTCATTGTGTTGGGCACAAAACCCTGATACCCTGTTCCTGATAATGTCTCATATCAAAAAAAGAGATGAGTGAGATTGTTTCATTATGTCAGGGACCTATAATAGAAGACGAAGCATCAACCCTAGATTGAAAGCCTGATTCTGGCTGTTCAAATTTAGGCTTGTCTGGAGGGCATTGTCTCCCATGCATAATTTTTGCTACGTGAAATTCTGCTCAGACATGCGTACAGCACCCTCATGAGGCAGAAACAGTTTTTGCTACAGAATAAAAGCTTTAATTAATAAAAATATTTATTAAATCTTCATTTATATTCACACTCTCTTTCTTCATCACTTCCTTCAGAAAAGCAGCTCTGCTTGGGTTGGTGGCTTTTATCCTTTCTGAAGTGGTACTTTTTCTGGGAACCTTTGACTTTTACACATGCTTCTTCTGTCCATTGTCTCTCACTGATTACTTTTCAATAGGCTCATTAGCACTGTCTTTGTTATGCTTGATGCTGAGTAATTGGCCCTTTTATATATTGCAGTTGTAGAAAGTAACTCAAAAGTACATTTTTCATTTAGATTGATTTCATACATTTTAATCTGAACTCACATAAAATTAATAGAAATACAATTTTTTTTATTTCAGCAGAAAAAACAATGAAAGAAAACCATTAAAGCTTTACAGCATACCTCTTGCTAACCTTTGCATTCTTAATCATTTGCAACTGTAATATTATAATGAACACTAAAGAATTCTGCACTCGTTTTGATCGTTACAGAGGCTACAGTAATCACAACACCCCCCTCAACATTGGATGTTACAGTGGGTGAGAGCATTGTTTTGCCCTGTCAAGTGACCCATGACCCCTCACTGGAGCTCAAGTTTACGTGGTTCTTCAATGAGCAGCTCATCCATTTTGGCAGTCATGGAGGATACTTTGAGAAAGTTGGAAGTGTAAGTAGTAAACACCATCTATTATATAATTAGAATTTATGTCTTTCGTTAATGCTACAAGAGGAAGTATAATTCAAATTGAACGTTGAAGAATTGGATTCAACTTGGAAGAATAGCTATTATGCAGCTATTGCTAGCTACATTTTAAGGTTTGCATCTCACTTCTAGACTGAGATTTTATTCTATGAGCATACTGCTGCACATGGGCTTCTAAATTCCATCTGAAAAATCCTACTGCTTGAAGCTTGTGTAGTTATTTGTAACCTGATATACTTGACAAGTTGGTGTAGGTTGTGCAGACATTTGCATAATAAACTACATTCTTTATTCTTTCCAAATAGAGCTACAAAAGGCTCTACACATAAAGTATACTCATGCTATTATATTTGTAATGACTCTTTAGGGAGAACCGTAATCCAAATCCCTACAGCCACACTACAAGATCTCGTGGACAGCCTAATGGAGATTATTATAACAGGAAAGAGGACTAGATCTAGAATGTGAAAAAACATGTGTGATAGAAAAAGGTCCATAAACCTCTGGCCATATAGTGTATGCTTTAGGCACAGTTTTGATAATAAATAGTTGCACACTCGTCGCAGAGAGGTTATTAAATGAATTATCATATGCTTATGCTACCAGGTTGGAGATACTAGGTAAACAGCAGAAGATTCACCCACTCTATGATTGGAAAATAATGAAGTTGCAAATGTATTATGCACCTGAAGTGTGCAGTTAATTGTTTTTATTTATGCACAGCAGTCATATCAGCACACCCTGGTACCTCATTTGTCAGCCAATCCTCAGAGTACTAGGGTTTATTTAGGGTATCATTGTTACTAATTACTGTAGATTCACATGAAGGTCATTACATTTGAGCCTATTTATGCACCAATTGCTAAGATAAAGCTTTATGATTGTTGTACAAATCTCAGCATTTGCTAGATTTTGCTAGCATTATCTAGAGTAGACATTTATACACAACAGCTACACATATGCAATTTTTGCTTCTATTGAGAAGCTGAGTAAATGCTTCCAGAGTGCAATGTTTTGAGTTTACATTTTGAGTTTTAAAATGCCCAAATAATATTGATTTCTAGAGAAAGTTGATACAATGGACAAATGATATTCCTTACTCAGACTTTTACCATGCATTTTTGAAACTGGTATGGTTGCTGAGGTTTTAACCTAAGTTGTTGAGGATAATGCAATGATCACTTCCAAGCTCACTTAACTTATGGTAGTTAGTGAGCACAACTTACACAGGTGTCTGTCACATCTTCCTTTTGGACCAGGTTTTTTGCTGTATTTTAATTTGTATTCAGTGCTTAATAAAGTCACACTTCTTCTACCGACTTCTTCGCCAGTATTCACCCTTCGGGGGCAGTACTTGTAAGAGTACCTTTGGCTGCAATTACAGCCACAATTTTTAATACATTACTAAAGTATTAAGTACAAAGTATGCGAAGTACCTCTTTCCTATTGCCTCCCTTAACCTACACCCTTGGGAACACTAATGGCATCACAATGCACAATAAAGTTTTATAGAAGGTCTTAAATAAGCTTTTGAAATAAAGTAACTACAGTTGTCCACAGGCAATTTTGCAATACAGATAGCTTGTTCTTTGTTAAAATTGCAAATATAGGTTTCTGAACCAACAGTGGATATAGATGTTTACATTTTGTTTTGGTAAAATATCATTACCATTGGAGGCTATGAGAAGAATAGGATATCATATAATGAAAGAAAAAAAATTAAAGTTCTAAAATAGGATGATTTCACATTAAGACCTTTTCATGCACTAAAGAATTGCTTACCACTGCTGGAAGCTATGCTTCATCTCCAGACTCTTTTACTCACAAAAGTACCATAGAAATGAATTATGAGGTTGGAAATTGAGGAGTGGTGATAGTGAAATGAGCAGAATATTCTTTACCTTTCAATCATTGTTATACTGTCTGTCTGAAGTTCTTACAGGTTGACCTCCCAACTAACATAACATGTCAGTATGTGAACTAAATCCTGTAAATTACCGCAAGATATGAATGAGTATGTAGGCATGGTGTCCGGTGATGAACTGTCATGTGTTCTTGCCTAGTTCCCAGTATACCTGGTATTTAAGACCCTCATAAGCAGACATGCATGAATTACTCCACAGATGACCTTGTTATGACAGACCCTTCCAGTAAAGCAAACAGCCATTCAGCCCTCAGCATTGCACCCTGGCAGAGACTTTCAGCTAAACTTGTATTAATTCCCTAGAGCTGAGGCACTTTCTTCAAATCATTGAATATGAAGATAAGTTTGTCTAGATTTATATATGGGGAACGTTTATGCACTACCTGCTTAACTGGGAGGGTGTATCCTGTTGATCTTCCTGTACTTAATTAACCACTAGCAAATCTGCCATGATACATTCACCTTAAAATGAGTGCTACATTTCCAAGTTATAATGTAGTTTCACTACATTTAGTCAAGTCAAGAAGACTTTATTGAACATTTAAACAAAATGAATTGAAAAAGCACATTATTAAATTTGTAAAACATCAAGTGCAGTTTTGAGTATTGCTCTGAAAACCAACTGAGATTAAGGCAATTCTAAAAGAAGCTATTATCAGAGATTTTCATCATTATGCCCCGACACTGACAAGTTCAAATGTGTTAATTAATGATTAAGCCACATGCTTTTATTCATATTTCATTAATTTTTCATACATCCATTTTCTTTGTGTGACCAGTTTTGCCATTTGTGATTCATCATTGAGGTTTTCATCATTGTGAAATCCAAAGCAGATTAAATCATGGATGTCAATGACTTTGGAACTACAGTAGCCATATAGAGAATCATTGGAGAACTGATGCTACACACCTTTTATTAGGAACATCTGATAAAAACAATTATCTTGTCACACCAGCACAATCTACAATCTCTAAAGTTTACATAGAACGCTGCAAAAAAAAATCCTGTGAGCTGGAGGTCTGCAAAATAAAATACTGTTGACATGAGAGATCAGAGACAACTGTCAATATTGTTTTGAGCTGGCAGGAAGTATATAGTAATTTAAATCATTACTCTTCACAACTGTGGTGAGCAGGAAAGTAACTCAGTATGCACAAAACCTTGAATGTGAATGATAAACAACAGCAGAAGACCATATTAGTTTCCACTATTGTCAGCCAAGAACAGGAATCTGAGGTTACAGTGAGCACAGACTCACCCAAACTGACATTTCTTTCATTTTCATTTTTCAGACTTCAGCTGTACATTGTAAGTTTGTGCCTATTAAACCCTTGGATGCTTGTTCTTGTCTGACACTGTCACAGTGATCAGTTGTAAAAATAGATTAAAAAAAAAAGGAAAACACTTTTTAAAACACATGGTTTCTTAAAACAGGTTGTTTTTAATCCCTATTAGTAGTAAACCAATGCAAGTTTTTTTTTTTTTTTTACTAATTCAAGCAATATAATTTCTAATAAGGTATCCAGATATGAGCTCAAACATCTCAACAAGACCAGACCAGGTGCCTTTACTTACTACTCACTCACTCACTCATTCATTTTCTATCGCTTATCCGACCTTTACTTACTACATACATTTAATTCTGTTTCTTCATTTCTTTGGTACCAAGTGCTGTGTACAAGAAGCTTACGTTTGTGCCAAAGCAGGGATACTTGTTATTAACAAAATTGTTTTTGTGTTTCTCTGGGACTGAATAAATATGGAGAAAAAAGTGACCATAATCCCTAATTGATCTTACTATCTGTCTTCAGCATTCTTCTGGAGACATTATGATTCGGAATATTCAGATGAAACATGCAGGGAAGTACACATGTGCCGTGCAGACCAAGGTGGACAGCAGCTCTGTTGCCACGGACCTGATCGTCAGAGGTGCCATTTAAACATATGACATATTATTATATCACAGAGGACTAATTCTACTCCTGCAGAGAGTTTAGCTTTACTCCTAATTTAGGACTTATGTGCTAATAAATCAATACGTACTTAGAAAAGCCGATTAGACACTAAAGATGTTAGATTACTTTTAACCATTTCCAAATTTTTGCTGCCTGAAGATAAATATAGTAAATTTAGTTATTTATTGCATACCAAAGTTTAGTTACAATTTTTGTTAATATTTAGCTGTAACTTTAACTCCTACCACATGCACTTTGATTTAGGTACTGCTTGCACAACAGTTGTAACAATAATGCCACATATACACAGGCTAATCAGAAAAGGAAACTGTCACCAAGCTGTGTAATTAAAGTCAAAAAACCTCTAAACAGTTTTACTAGTTAATCTCCTGTGATTTACCCTGTTGTTAATAAAGCCACGAGACAGTATTGTGGGCATGAGTGTATATGTGTGTAATATTTCTTCAGGTCCCCCTGGCCCCCCTACCAGCATCCATGTGGAAGAGCTCACTGATACTACAGCCACTCTCTCTTGGAAGCCTGGTCCTGATAATCACAGTCCAATTAACGCCTACACAATACAGGCTAGAACCCCCTTCTCACTGGGATGGCAAGCTGTCGCCACAGGTAAGGCTCTGAATCAGAATGCATCTGATCAAATTAGCACACGTTTTTCCCCTCTTCTCTCCTGCAGTGAAGTAAGCATACTAATAGTACATGATTAAGAAATAAAGGATCTCAATGTATATTGACCTCAGGCTTGCTCATTGAGCATAAATATAAACACATTTAAATAAGTCTAATATCAATCTTGATTTTTTATATTAACCCTTTTTTGTATTAATCTTAATATTAACCTATGTATAGTATTAAACTTTTTGTATCATATTTCTTATGTTCTGTAAAGCTGCATTAAGACAATGGCCATTGTTAAAAGCGCTATACAAATAAATATAAAATTTGAATTGAATTGAATTGGTGTAGAACAGTGAGACTACAGGGCTGAGGTCAAGATGGTTCTGGAGTTATGTGGTCAACCGTCCAGTACGACGGGGAGTGTGGGAAAGTGGCGAAGAGGAGAGTGCAGGTGGGTTGGAGTGGTGGGGAAAATTATCAGGAGTGTTGTGTGACAAGATTGTCAGCAAGAATCAAAGGAAAGGTGTACAAGACAGTGAGACCAGATTTGATGTATAGCTTAGAGACTGTAACAGTGAGGAACAGAAATGAGGCAGAGATGGAGGTAGCAGAGAGGAAGTTGAGGTTCATTTTAAGAGTGATGAAGATGGACAGGATTAAGAATGAGCACATCAGAGGGACAGCTCAGTTTGGCTGTTGTGGGGCCAAGGTCAGAGAGGCTAGATTGAGATTGTTTGGACATGTACAGAGGAGGGAGTGTGGTTATATTAGTAGAAAGCTGTTGGAGCTTCAAGGTAAGAGGTCAATACAAAGTCCAAAGATAAGATATATGGATGTGTTAAAAGAGGACATGAAGTTAAGTAATGCGAGAGTAGAGTATGCAGAGGATGGAGTTAGGTGGAAACAGATGATTCGCTGTGGCGACCCCTAATTGGAAAAGCCGAAAGTATAAGAAGAAAAATGTTTATTGTGTTTTTCAGAACCAGAATCAAAATCAGCTTTATTGCCAGACATGTTTTCACATGCGATAAATTTGTTTTAGTGACAGAAGCTCCACAGTGTAATAGAATGACATACAGTATAGACGAAATTGTATGTACACATTTACAGGTGTGAAATGTGCAGTTGAAATATACATATACAATGATTTCTGATTTATTTTAAGCTTAATGTTAGTGTACAATGCTAGACTTTGTTATTCTTATGCTAAGGCTTCAGCCAAAAAGGAATAAAGGAAAGAATAAAACAACAATGTTGTAAACAAGTTTCAGTTTGGATACTGGCCTATTTAAAATAAACCCTAATCATTAATCAAACATTATTATTTATCTTACTTTTGACCTGAAGCTTTGTTACTAGCAGCTTTTTTACTATTCACTGATCTAAAGATAAATGTAGCATGCCGTGTCTATTCCCAGTTTACCAATGTTAAGCAAACAATGGATTGTTTTGTTTGTAGATTTTTTATTTTTTGTGTGTATAATGAAAACTGAAATCCATTGAGTACCACTCAAGATTTTTTCTTCCCTGAATGCATGTGTGTTTTATTTCCAGTGCCAGAAGAAGTAGGAGGTCGCCGGCTAACAGCTACAGTAATCGAGCTCAGCCCTTGGGTGGAGTATGAGTTTCGAGTGGTGGGAATCAATGCACTGGGTACAGGTGAGCCCAGCAAACCCTCCAAGCAAGTAAGGACCAAAGATACACGTAAGTGATTTAAACATCCATACTAGCTTTGTGTAAACATCCCACTTACAGTGGCTATATGCACCTATATTGTGTTGGTTAGTTGATTAACCTTGCTTTTTCAGTCACTTTTTGCTTATTGTAACATAAAGAGAGAATTGAGAGAAGACATGGCAAAATATTGTATGTTCATTATGTGACTTTTAATATTATTTTTAAAAAGTAAACCCAGTGTTGTCGGAATTCTGTTCATGCAACCAGAGTCAAGTGGGCGAGAATATACAAATCATGCTTTATGAAAGGGCCCTCTGTATACAGTACCACCAATGACCAGTCATCCTTATACTCGATGTTTTTGCTAATGCATCAGGATACTACCATATCTGGATGATTATTTGCCCACATCAATGATCTGGGATACCATTACTCTCTTTGTACACATTGCATTCCTCAGTCTTTCTATGAACTTACTATAAAAAAGATCCCCAATACAGAAGTAGAAAACACAATTTATTGACATATAGCCAGATTTACCGAGCATGCTAGCAACCTGCCATTCAAAAGTTTGGTAGTCATGTACAGTTCTGGCTTTGTTTAAGGATGCTAGAACTGTTTATGGAATCCACAGCAGTGATCCCTTTAGGCAATCTGTAACTACAGTCTGTTTGAAATGGAATATCAGCATATGGCTGAACCGCAAGTGCCACAAATGGAAACATGTCCTTGTCTCAGCAAAATAAGTCAAAGTACTTGCTTGCTAAAAAAATTGTGCTACAAGAATAGTCCCCCCAATCCCCCCCTCTGTCAGATTAGAACACATCAATCAATAAATCATCTGAAACTGAGGGCAGTCAATTTCCTGGCACAGAAGTTCTTCTTACCAGTTCTGAGACATTGTCTTTTTGCTGGTCCACTAAGACAATTGTATGATGGTCAGCTATATCAACCATCAAAGCAGCACAAACACTCAACTGCAGCACAGAATCCCTCCAAATGGACCCATCAAAGACTAAACTCAATGAGAGCATTTCATTTGTCAGAGCTGTATAGTGACACAATTCAAACTGGTTAAACATTCTGCTACCTTACTGGAAACAATACCCAATATTTTATACACATTGCTGTTTTGTGTATCATTTATAATTGTTTTCCATCATCTGTAGAAGTTATACGATGACAACAAACCACAGTTACATATGTTACCAGCAGTATTTACAAATAGTTAAACTGACAGACCCTTGATTCTATTAAGTGTACATTTGTATTTTCTGTTTCCTTCAGTCCCCAAGGTTGCTCCAGCTAATGTGAGTGGAGGTGGTGGAAGCAGATCAGAATTAGTTATCACTTGGGAGGTAAAATGACCACTGTACCATGTATATGTATGTATGTATGTATGTATGTATGTATGTATGTATGTATGTATGTATAAAAATGTGTTTGGGTATGTCATGACAATGATTTTGTTGAGACTTAGAAGCAATGTCTGTGACAAGTAAAAAAGCTTTTAATCTTTTAAAAGGATAATATTATTTTTCTTGCTGCATCTGGCTGTCAAATTAATATTATATTGTACTAGTTTGTAAGAGCTAAGCACAAAAATGAGAGCCACATCTGTCAAGGATGGTTTAAAAAGATTGTTTAATTTTCCACCAGCACTGTATGTATAAAAAAGACTTTTTAAAACATGTTTTAATGAAGCAGTAGCTTTTGTTTTCTCTCCATTGAGTTATTCTCCATCAACACATTACACTTGCATGTGGTTCTGGATGTCTGGATTTTTTTAATTGTTGTTTATCATTTTCTCAGTAGGAGATCCAAAAAATATCTGATTACATTTACATTTCATCATTTAATTCATGAGAAGCCCCTTAGAGAAGTCTCTTGAAGTCTCTTGAACACAAAGTTTGAATTAACAAAGAACCAGAAATCATATGCAGGTCTTCCTTTTTATGACTTTATCAGCTTTGCACATCTTTATCCAGATATTTTTGCCCATTCTTTTTGCAATAATTGCCCATTGGATTGAGATTGATGGTGAACAGCAATGTTTAGGTTTTGCCATGGTATGTTCTGCTTTGTATATATTTATTTTCAATAACTAAACCCTGATAATAATACAGAACTTTGTCCTGAATATATTCTGATAGCAGTCTGGTCATAAATATGGTGTTTGTTTAGATATGTTCTTTTTCAACTCTGGAGCCATCCTGAAACAGATGTATATATATTGAGATCATGTGACACATCAGCAAATGATGCTACCTCTAATGTGACTTCTGACGTGACATCTGGTTGCACCATAGTTAATGTAGGGTCATGTAAATATGTAATCATAACTTTTATATTTTTTATTGTATTTACATGTAAATAATTTTCCATATATTTTCCTCTTACATTAATATTGCCGGCTATGTTCCCAATTACGTCCACTTCAGTTCCAGTATGTAAGACTATAAAAAATATGAATAGGGATATGAATGTTTATGTAAGGCACTTTAAGGGAGTGACCTGTAAATGCTGAAGCTTCTCAACTTATAGATAATTCTGTATTGAACCTCTCCAAGATTTGTTTAACATATAAATCATGTGTGCTGCAGCCTGTTCCTGAGGAACTTCAGAATGGCCCAGGTTTTGGCTATGTGGTGGCTTTTCGACCTTATGGTGCCACAGGTTGGATGCAGGCTGCTGTACCTTCTGCAGAGGCCTCCAAATACATCTTCAAAAATGAAAGCATTCAACCATTCTCCAAGTTCCAGGTCAAAGTGGGCGTTTACAACAACAAGGGTGAAGGGCCGTTTGGGCCAGTTGTCACTATCTACTCAGGTGAAGAAGGTACACAGTTTGTTGTTACTTCCTGATGACAGTATAAAAATGTAAAAATAAATCATTTAATTCATTTTAAAGATTTTCATTTAGATTTCATTTATTAAAGTAACTGAGACAATTTCAATAGCAAAATTATTATTATTATTATTATTTTAAATTTTAGTTAGAAAAATAGTCCTTTTATATAGAGATGGAATCCAACTACTTGATCTCTTTTTCTAAACCCAAACTTAAAGGTGTTAAATTTATAAAATTGGTAAACCATTCTGTCAGGAGCTTGTGATTCTGAATTCCAATGCTGCCACATCCATTCATGGCTGAGATCCAAGAGAGCAAAATTGGATATGCTGTTTGGGTGGAAGGGATGGTATACTTTCTAACCTCTGCAATCACAGTGACACTCAAAACTTTGAATGAACAGCAGTTTGAAAAGATGCAGAGGTTGGCTTCTTGGGTCTTAAAGGAAGAATGTGTTGCCCCCTCTCCAGTTAGTAGATGTCATGTGACAGAGGACCATTAGCTTTTGGGTGGGAAAAACAGGACAAAAAAGTTGACTTCAGCCTTGCCTCTTATTAAAAAAAAATATTTATTTATTTGTTTGTTTATACTCAAACTGTAATAATGATTTCTCCTGTTGTCTCAGAACCTGCCAGAGCACCTACAAGGGTAAGGGTTCAGAGTCTTTCAGCATCAGAGTTGGAGGTGACATGGAAAACCCTTCCATGGAGTACAAACAGAAGGCGTGTTCTTGGCTATGAGGTAACATTTAAAGCAATGATTAATTTGAGGACCTAATGTTGGCACTATAGCATATCAGTAGCAGTGCAGAATTACCAGCCTCTGTGCTTTTGGCAGAATTCACAAACATGTCTCTGTAAGACCCAACATGCATTATGATCATTCAGTTCTTAGGAAACCTTGTCATGAATAACTGAGTATGAGTTGAAAAAAGTATAGGAGCTAAATTAAACTGAATGAAGCTTTTGATTTATAACATTTCATAGTTTCATTGTCTATTTCATAGTTTGCTTTTCAGAATGCCACAGATTTTCCACATACAGTATACTCAGGCATGAACAGCTTATGTCTGTTGCTGGAGTAATGGCGTAATTAATGCATTTTTCATTAAAATTAAAAAAAAAAGCAAACTGTCTATCAACTAATATCAACTTTAAGAGGGTGTGTTTATTTCATAACTTAGTAGAATAATTACTAAATGTAATATTTTAAGTCAAAAACTTAAGCCTGAGAAACTGCAGAAAATCTGCAGTGATTGTACAATTTACATAAATGGTCTAGAAATATATATACTTATTTTTAGATTAGAATTTTTTATACCTGCCGACAGTATTTTCTAACAAATTCAGTTGGCCCTGTTCCCAATATGTAAACAAACTTGTAACCAAACATCTAACTTACACCTGGCCAAGCAATTACTTAGGATGCTCAAATTGAATCACAATTGGCACACATTAATGTTGAATGTGTGGCACTGTATGTCCTTTCAGCATCATATTTGATTGTTTGTTCATTGGTGCATTTTAAATCTGCCACTCTGTGACTTTTCTATTGTTTCCCACGGTATCCAAATCTCTGTACACACCTATATTTTCAACCAAACACCCTATAAACCTTTCTGGAAAGTTTGCCGATAGTGTGCAATCTGAATAATGTATTCATATTTAGTTATATCTCAAGAAGGTATAAAATATATTTTATCAGGCACATAAGATTTGTTGGGATTTTAAGCACCTCAGTGTCACTGCTGTGTTGAAAAATACCAAAAGGAGCCTCAAATTGTGGGTCTGTGAAAGATTCTAGTCTATAAGTGTACACATACAAGGTAGAGGTACAGTAGATGTGTCTAATAACCTGGATAGTAAGAAAGCTCAGCAAATCTTCTTCTACATTAAAAAACTATCAATTTGCTAATGTAATAGGATGCTAGTTTGGATTGCCGTACAATGTCCTAAGTAAATAATTAATTAATTGCCATTTACAATTTCTGCATTCAATGCATGAGCTATGTTTACATATGTTTACGTTGTTTACATATTTACATTTCGTAAAACCCAAATCGCATATTATGCTGCTTATGGTACTGGCATACAAAATAGAGATGTGGCTTTGCTCAATTTTCCAAACAAGACAAACTACAGTAAATGATCAACTGTTTTCATTTTCTCATTTCATACTTACACATCAGAAAAGTCTATGTTTAAATTTCTGAATAGTCTGCTTTATTTTGTGCTACACTGAGTGACTAATAAGGCTTTAAATCCTCACTGAGTTCAAGTATTGATGGCTGTCAAGTTCTATATACATGTTAATTCAGCAGATACTCTATCTACTAACATCCTGCATGTGGACACATCTAGTCTTTTGTTTGCTTGTAGCAGAGCTGTCATTTTCAAAATTTTCGTCCATTAGCTCTGAATATGGCTGTTGCTGAATCTAAGAGTTTTAGTGATGCTATTTAATGTAATAAAAAATGTAATGAATTATTGATTTTTTAAACTATACATCTGACCAGGGAATACTTGGCTTGCTGACTGCATTTTTAATTTGCCAAAAGGCTGCAAAGGTAATGCATATTAAAGAAAGTACATTAAACCTTACAAAATTAACTGAAGTATGGAGAATATTTGTCAAGCTACCTAAAAAATAGCATGTGTCCTGAGCACTAGAATTCAGACTAGAATATGCAGTCCCCCTCAAAATTAATAAAACAGCAAAACAAATTATATTGTTTTGACTATACACTGAAGACATTTGGGTTTGAGATCAAAAGATCAATATGAGATGATTGATAATCATTTTAGATTTCATTTACACATCTAGATGTCTTAAACAATTTAAAAGATCTTTGGTGGTCCAGTGGCAGGATCCTGTGCTCTCATTGCAATGGCATGGGTTTAATACCTATGTAGGGAGTTCACCCAGGCACTGAAGAGTCCCAAGCCTGGATGAAAAGGGTGTCAGGAAGGGCATAAAACTAATCTAATATGCAAACCTCGTCCTGCCAAATCTAATATGCGGACCAGGTTTTCATCTACGATTGCCCTGTATTTGGCTCCATCCATCTTCCCATCAACTCTGACCAGCTTCCCTGTCTCTGCTGAAGAAAAGCATCCCCACAACATGATTCTGCCACCACCATGTTTCATGGTGGGGATAATGTGTTCAGGGTGATGTGCAGTGTTAGGTTTCCGCTACACATAACGTTCTGAATTTTGGTCAAAAAGTTAAATTTTGGTCTCATCTGACCAGAGCACCTTCTTCCACTTGATGTTTGCAAACTGCAAATGGAATTTCTTATGGCTTTCTTTCAACAATGGCTTTCCTCTTGCCACAATTTAGAGATGTGGAGACAGAGATGTGTTCTGAGTAGGCAATATTGGGCGGGGCTCCACGCAGTACGTGCCGGGGATGTTTGTGTAAACAAGTTCCTGCGCGTTTGCCCCCTTGTTGCAAAGTTCAAATACTGAAGGAATTTAGGGAGCACTGATTTGCATGAATGAAATCTCAGATGATAATATACAGTGTGTCAGGGAGGGCATTCTGCAGATTGTTTATAGCTCAACAGAGCTCATATAGTGCCTCCTTAGCATCAGTGGGGGAATGTACACTCGAACAAAGAAAACAAAATAAAATGGTCTGCATCTAACAGTCTCAAACTCCACTAGCGATGAGCAGTAACTAGAAACAAACACAGAGGTCTTGCATCATCCAATGTTGATGTAAAAGCACATGTTTGCACAACTATTGCATCTTCTTTTGTGATTTTTGTGAAGTTTTAGTCTTTTCTGTTATTTCGGGCATTTCTCTTCATTCTCCACTTCATGAGGTGAAATGCATGCTCAATTGAATTAAGGTTCCATGATTGACTTTGCCCGTGTAAGTGTATTTCCCCTGATGAAGTCCTTTGTTGTGTTGTCATTGCCTAGCTGACGTTTCCCCCTAAGTTGATCGGATGCATTTCTCTTTAAATTGGCATACAGGACCTTACTGTAGTTTTGAATACAATCTACTATGAATTACATATTCATTAAAGATTAGTGAGCCCAAGATATTACATTACATTGCCTCCTCTGTGCTTCAGTGTGTATGTTTTGAATCATAAGCACTTAATTTCTTTCTCTGCACATATGCTTTTTTTCATCATTTTGGTAAAGGGCTTTCCAAATTGTTGTATTGGTTATGCTCAATACTAGTACAATGACTCTGCAAGCAATCCATCAATGTCTTTCTTTTCTCCCATAAACTGCTCTCTGGTCTTCATGTTGGTTTATCCTTATTAACATCAAATGCAGTCTTCACAGGCAAAACCCAGGAATGAACCATGAGTAGAACATGGCACACATGGGCAATAAGAAATACTTGTATTCCACATATTCCAATATTTTTGATTACTTAAATGGATGTGTTCAAACAATGGTACCATGTTTGAAATTTTTTAATCCATCAATATATTAAAAATCAAGAATTAATCTTTTAGTCAGCATTATATTTATCTTGTTAAGTAACTGAGACATCTTCAGTATATAGCAAAAACAAAAGAATTGTCCATTTTGGAGACAACTGTGCACATTATATTCAATTCCAGCAAGCCTTTTTCCATGTAATCAACCAATGGACTAGGTGTATCACCCATAAAGCAAGGTTGATTTGCAAATTCGACATTCATCTGAATGAAGTGTGATGATCTGTACCATACAGCTCTGGAAAAAATTAAGAGACTATTTTAATTTTTTTTAAACCAGCATCTCTACATGTGTGGCAGCCATGTCATCCCGGTATCTGTTGAATTCCAAGACAGCCACAGCTCATTCTGCTTAATGAAGTACTAATTGGGTGATTATCTGAATCAAACCTTATTTAACAAGGATAAGTATAAAAAACACAGCTGTTGTTACCAATTGGACCAGCTGGATGGCAAAAACAGTGTAGTAGTACCTCAAAAGTAACTGGAGTCTAATCAAATGCAGAATATTTTTGAGTGAGGAAAAGAAGGTTTCAATTTTGGCTTCCTGGAAGAAGGATACTGTCAGCATCAAGTTGCCTATATCCTTTAAATTTCAAAGACAGCAGTTCATATGAACAAGGTCAAGCACTAGACATTGGAAACTACAAAGCTACAAACCGGCACAGGGCAAAAACAACCCTACATTGACTGGAATGACCGCCAACTCATACAAATGTCACTTAACAACGATAGGATGACATAAAGGGACCTACAAAAAGACTACCAAATGGCACCCGGGGTAAAGTACAGGATGAAGATGTTTTGAAATGGCTCATAGAGGCAAGGCTGAAGTCATGCAAAGAGAGAACATAAGGATTGGCCCCAGAGGACTGTAATAAGGTCAACCTCTCTAATGAGACCAATTTTCACCTTTGCACAACACTTGATCATCTAATGGTTAGACAGAGACCTGTAAAGGCCTCACACCCACTGTGAAGTTGGTGGAGGATTTGAAATGATCTGGGGTACTTCAGCAAGGCTGAAATCGAGCACATTCATCTTTGTGAAGGCACATGAATCAAGCCACGTAGAAGGTTGTCCGGGAAGAAAACTTGCTTCTTTCTGCTCTGACAGTGTTGGATGTCAGGTTGGATCAAGGTATAGATGGAGGACCACCACATCAAGAGTTTGTCATGGCCATCTCAATCTCCAGACCTGAATCCCATTGGAAACCTCTGGAATGTGTTAAAACTAAATGTTTTGTTTTTGATTTTAAACTAAAAGGAGACCAGTTATGAGTTGGCTTAATATAGTCATTCTGTATTTATCTCTCTTTTTCTCTCAATCTCCCTCTTTTAGTTGAGGTACTGGGAGAAGAAGGAGAAAGAAGATATGGCTAGTGTGTTAAGGACAGTGGGAAATCGGACATCTGCTATTATTCAGGGTTTAAAAGGAAGCAGGACATATTATATCACAGTGAGAGCCTACAATTCAGCTGGAGCTGGACCTCCAAGTGCAGCAGTCAATGTGACCACCAAGAAACCTCGTAAGCACAAATGTTTCAGGAATAAATCTGCATTATATGAATGAATTAATCTGAGCTGACGTGCATTCTTGGATACAATATTGCACAATTACCAGTCATGTATAATGTGCTGCAGTTTGCAGTTTTAAGTTGTTGGTTTTTTTTTTTCATAAAGCTGTAAAAGCATTTTTTGTTTGTTTTTAGCTCCCAGTCAGCCTCCTGTAAAGGTAATGTGGAACACATCAAACTCCAAGATCATACTGAATTGGGAGCAAGTGAAAGCTTTGGAGAATGAATCTGAGGTCATGGGATATAAGGTATCTCATTTAGTAGCAGTATTAACAATATATATTAAAATAAAATTCATTCATATGCTTGTGGGGATACATATTGTAATCGAGGTCTTGTGAGCTCTAATAATTAGAACAATATATCTTTAAGTTATATATATATATATATATATATATATATATATATATATATATATATATATATATATATATATATATATAGTATGTAAAGGCCATTTTTTTTTATTGTTTGTTTACTGAATATTCAGGTTCCAAGTAACTTTTGCAATTCGTCCTAGGTTTTGTATAAGCAAAACCGTCACAGTCGTCCTAGAGTGATGGAGACCAACACCACATCAGTGGAGCTGTCTTTGCCTCCAGATGAAGAATACATCATTCAGATCAAGCCTTTTGGAGAAGGAGGAGAGGGCAGCAGCAGCAAACAAATCACAATCCCCAGAATATCTGGTATGTGTTTCCCTGTGGTTTTAGAAAAATATCTTTAGGGAAAGAATTATTTAAAAACTTCCATTCAGATCCAGCTTCGTGGAAAATATGCTTATATCACAATTTGTCTTATGAAGAGTAAAACTGGATTATTAAATAAGTAATTAATAATAAATAAGGAATAAACACAACAGGGGATGTTGTTTTAAAAAAAATAAATTAACAATGGGTTGGTGTAAAGCAGATAGCTATTACCACGGAGTTGAATTTCCAATAGGGGGCACGGTGGCTTAGTGGGTAGCCTCACACCTCCAGGGTCGGGGTTCAATTCCCGCCTCCGCCTTGTGTGTGCGGAGTTCGCATGTTCTCCCCGTGCCTCGGGGGTTTCATCCGGGTACTCCGGTTTCCTCCCCCAGTCCAAAGACATCTCTGGAAAATTGTTCGTAGTGTGTGATTGCGTGAGTGAATGAGAGCATGTGTGTGTGCCCTGTGATGGGTTGGCACTCCGTCCAGGGTGTATCCTGCCTTGATGCCCGATGACGCCTGAGATAGGCACAGGCTCCCCGTGACCCGAGGTAGTTCGGATAAAGCGGTAGAAAATGAGAGAGAGAGAGAGAGAGAGAGAGAGAGAGTGAATTTCCAATAGCAGTACAAAAAGTAGAGTTTAATTCATCTTAACTACAACAGTCTACAATGATTGCAGTTATTTTTATTGTATAATTATTAAAGAAGTAGTAATATATTAGAAACAGCGGAATTATATACCTTATGTCCAAGACATCATTCCTTTTATGAAATTAATCAATATTAGATATTAAAGAATTCAACAGTGCTAGGGTTTAAAAGAGTTTTTTAATACAAAAGAATACAAAAGAAAAAATACAGGTATTTATTAATCTTACAGCTTAATTTCAAATAGCATACCCTATTGTGATATTTTGTTTATATCACATTTATTTAATTAATTATGCCTAGTGTTTTTACATACTTTCTATATTTGCCTGTCTAGTTTATTTAAAAAAGGATTGATGCTGTGTTAAGGCTGATGCTATAGGAGTCTTCTTTGAGCAAGTTTTGTTGTCTGAAGCTCTGTGTGAATACGCGCCAATTTATTGGCTCAGACAGGACATGTGACGAAGGGAATACATGCCAGCAAAAACAATATAAGGGCATCAATGTCACATTACTCAGCTGTCTTCAGGAAGCACTCTGTAGTGTCAACTGTTCGTCCTGACTGTATAGACTAGGAAAAAAAATAATATTTGAATGCGCTAGGGGGGAAAAGAGACATGTTGGCAAGAAAGCATTTAAAGAGGTGCGTGCATATGTGCCCCTGCTATATTATGGAGGACAACTATGTACTCTCTTTGAGCTTTTTTGATTTTTCAGAGGAGCATGCCCGGTCGATACTTGAGGGAGCTGGCCATTTGCATTTTACAAACTTTCCTCTGCGTAAACTCCGAACAAACTTGTCTATAATTTCTAGCTAAGTGTCTGCACCTTGTGGTTCAGGTCCCATGTCTGCATGAGGCAGCGTGACATATTCAACCAATGTGCTCACAGGTTGAGTTAATGGTAGCAAAACAAGAGACAGGTCCTTCATTTTCTTTTGTTCTCTCCGCTGACTCTGATCTCTTTTATTTTGGATTCGGGAGCTCGTGTGACGATTTCTACCCGCCCCAGTAGAAAATATATTTCTTTTCGCATCAGGTGCTGAGGAGCTCAATATAAGCAAGGAGGGGCTTGCATCTTCTGATCTGCCACTGCAATCAGTAGCCTTTGAGGAGCTCCTTGAGGCGGTAGTGCTCTCTTTTGCTAAATGAATTAGATTTGTCTAAAGAGGAAGTTAGTGACACCTGTTCTAAGCTAGACAATCGCTTTCTGACTTCAGGCCACATGTCATCTCCCAGATCTCCATATTAAGGTATTGAGGTCCTGGGGGAATCCCTATTCAGCCCATCCCTTCTATTTTTTACAGCTAGAAAATAATGAGTATGCGTAGGGTTGAAGAGATGCTTGTGAGCTATCTCTCCCCTAGATTGCCCGCATGGAGGAAGTCTGTCATTCCTTCTAAGCCATGTAGAGCCACCTCAGCTCTTGTGAGTAAGGTTTACATGGCAGCAGGCCAAGCTAATGTGGCCCTGCACATCATAGGTCTTGCAGGACTACCAAGCTGACTTGCTAAAAGAACTCAATTGTGGCGATCCATGCAACAAAGCAGACAGCCCATAACATAAGCCATTCCATGGCTGAGATAGTACAGGGATAAAGGACAAAGACAAGTGTCCTTTGCACACAGACAGCACTGCGGTGGTTTCCTATATCAATCATCAGGGCAGTTGGTGTGCGTGCCCTCTGTTCAGGTTGGTGCAGCCAATTCTACTCTGGGCAAAGACCAGATTTCTTTTGCTGAGTGCGATTTTCATTTCAGGGCATGTAAATTGGGAAGAAGACTTCCTGTCATGGCAAGTCCTGAGGCCTGGGGAGTGTTGTCTCCACCCATAGCTGGTTTGCATTTGGCAGATTTTCAGCCAAACAGAAGTGGATCTGTTTGCCTCCAAGGAGTCGACCCACTCTCCTCTATGGTATTCCCTCTCTCATCTGGCCCCTCTGGGCCTGAATGCCCTGATACAGACGTGGCTGAGGCTATGCCTGTAAGATTTTCCCCAGGTAGCTCTGCTTCCAGAAGTCCTAGCCAGAGTGCACCACGATCGAGTCAGCTGTCTTTTAGTGGTTCCTCGTTGACCCAATCGAGTTTGGCTTGTGGACCTAGTCTCCCTCCTAGACGGCACTCCATGGGAGATCCTTTTAGGAACGATCTCCTCTCTCAGGCATATGGGGCAAGCCTACACCCCGCCCCGAGATGTGGAAGCTTTGGGTATGGCACCTCAGGGGGACCAGATCCTAGAGTCAGGTCTTTCATCTGAGGTGGTGGAGACTCTAGGGGCCCTGTCAGTCACCACAGCCTGCCTAGAATTTGCACCTGGCATGTCCTATCCTGCACACCAGTGTCCAGTCGTCCTACACGCCTAGTGTTCTCCACCCCACAAGTTGGTGAAACAGGGGAGGCTGCACTTGCTCTACCTGGTAACTTATTGACAACTTGAGAACTTATGTCCGGCGCTCAAGCTTGTGGCAGTTGTTTGACTGCCTTGAGAACCAGAATGGGGCAGTCTGATCACTCAACTAGGGTTATTGCCTTTTCCAGTTCTCTGGTCAGGGGTGTTCCCCTTGAAGAAATTTGTGCTGCAGCAGGCTGGTCCTCTCCACACACCTTTATCAGGTTTTATAATCTGTTCCCAGTCTGGTAGTGCTCTCTCAAGGCTTCTGGCACAGACATCGATCAGTGTGTGCCATGGGTATTGATGTTCCCTTAGCATCAACCTTGATGCAGCGTCTCGTTCTCTTTTCAGGGAACCGGGCTACATATGTAACTTGGTGTAGTTTTTGATTAAAGTGATTAAATTTGATTAAATTAGTATTTTTCAGTGTAAAGCATTGAAAAATTCTGTCATTCAAACACAAAACACCAAAATAGTGTGTATTAATAAAATTGTAACTAGACTAATGACTTTTTTTCTTTCTTGTGCAGTCAGTCAAGTTCATCACAGATGTTTAATGGTCTTGTTATCTTTGTCCATCTCTAGGTCCCAATGCAATTGGATCTGCATCCAGCGTATCCACTCTCTCAGCCCTCAGCACAATAGCCCTGTCCCTCACAGCCCGGACATCCTTATGACGCAGCGCACAGGCCAAATGCTTGAAACAATATGTTTAAAAAAGGAGACTCTTAAGAAAGCCCTAATTATGGGTTTGCAGTTTGCAATGCTGTTTGGAACAGGATGGCTCGTCTTGAATTTGTTGTTACCAAAGCTGATAGTACTCAAAAACTGAATATATATATATATATATATATATATATATATATATATATATATATATATATATATATATATATATATATGGTATGCATATTTTGTATGCCATAACTAGCTTTTATTTTGTTTGCTTTGCTTTTCTTGGAACAAACAAAACAAATAGACTTTATTGACTGAATTACAGCAAGAGGTGTTAGCCTTTGGTGAGGGCTATCATTAATGTATATGACACAGTCCACTGAGGTCATGTTTAAGTGGCCAAGATGGCCAGGATGTCTAAACATTCACTCCATGTGAGTCCTTGCACTGAATTCTCTTCTGAAGGAGGTAAGGAGAGGAAAAGTCAATAACTAGGAGTTTGAAAGAATTCTGACTGTGCTGCATATAAAGGCGGCAATCTTTGAAGGCCATTGTCTATCCACTGGCTTCAGTTACTTCCCATTTGATCTGCAGACGTTCGCCTGTTGTTAACATTGGACATTCAGACGTTTGTGTGTCTTTCCTATTATCTTATTCATATATTTCTATGTTCTGTCTGTTGTTTGCCTTTTGTGTGCCTCGTCACATGTTTTTTAAACTCCTCAGGTCCTCAAAAAGCCTTAACTTATATTTGCTGTTTCCCAGCAGGCTATGCTAATGCAGTGAGAGATTGCACAGTATTGCATTGGGTAGAAAGCTGGGGCTTAGTCAACTTGGATTTTGGATTTCTGTTTTGGGTGTTGGGTCCATTATTCCTAGTCCATCACTTCTATTTTTCTATCTTGTACCAGTTACCCATGGCTTAAGGGCAATACAGTGTATAATGTAGAAGGGCCATGGACCACATTTAGATAAATTATACTTAATCTGCTGCTGACATTTCAGTTCTCTTTTTTCAATGCCATTTGGGATCAGTTCCTTATAATATCTAGCTTGTAATATTTGTGAGGTGGAGGTTAGTAAAATGTAGGCTACTTAAATGGTTCTGAGACAAAGATCAACAAAAATGTATAACATGCTTTTTGTATATTTCAGAATGTTTATATTTAAGGAAACAACAGCAAAAACTAATGTTTCCTAAGAGTTGTTCTTGTTTTTTACATAATGGAAAAGATAAGAACTGTTTATTATTGTGGATAAGTGTTGCTTTGCATGTTGGTGTATTCTTCTCCATCTCCGTTCATTTGGTATTGATTGAATGGCTTACGATCATGCAATCACGAGTGCAGAAATAAGAATTATTGTTACCAGGGATTTGTGTATATATATGTATGTGTGCCGTAGCCATCTTTCTGCCTGTTTCTGGCTTGCTCGCCGTCTGTCTGTCTCACTGTCGTTCTTTCTCTCTACGGTGCTTTCAAACAAAGTACTTACCATTAGAAATGTAAAAAACATAGATTATTTTATTTGCTGCTGTTTGTTTATACTGGGTCAGAGAATAAAGGGGTTGTTTTTAAAAGCTGATTTGTTTCCACAATAATTTGCCACATCATTTATTCTATTTTCATGTGGTTTTAAAAAGTGAAGCAGATTCACAAGCAAGAAGAGATTGTGGCTTACTTTCCAAATGAAACCAAAGTTACATATCTTATAGTGTTATTTAAAAAACCATTAAACCAACAGAAAACAAACTTTTACTTCTTTGTAACACCATAAATAAAATAAATAAGAAACCACTTTTTTACAGTATATTCAAAAGCATAGAGCACTCCAGTGGCTGTCACTATCAGGTGGAGTTGGAAGGCATTAAGAAGAAGCATGGCTTGTCTAAAAAGGAAATGGAGAATATGCAATAATGACAGTTAAGGTACTGTGTTCCACAGTTTTTAACAGCACACTGGTTTTAATCTAGTAAGTAGACAAATAATTTAGTTAAATTTAATTCAATTCAATTCTTTTTTTTTTTGTATAGCACTTTTAACAATTCACATTGTCTTAAAGCAGCTTTACAGAAATATTGAAACATTCATTCATTCATTTTCTACCGCTTATCCGAACTTCTCGGGTCACGGGGAGCCTGTGCCTATCTCAGGCGTCATCAGGCATCAAAGCAGTATTCACCCTGGACAAAGTTATTGAAACATTAATTGATTAATTAAAATAAGAATGAAAATAATAAAATAAATACATACATTTAAAGTTATTATTTATATGAATTTAAAATTGAGAATACTATATATATATATATATATATATATATATATATATATATATATATATATATATATATATATATATATATATATAATGAACAAGCCGGAGGTGACGGTGGCAAGGAAAAACTCACTGAGATGATATGAGGAAGAAACCTTGAGAGGAACAATATCCTAAGGAAGGGAACTGAACAGTTGACACTGAACAGTAAATAATGTAAATAATGTAAATGTAAATAATGTCATTTAAACAAATGTTTATAATAGTGCAACCGAAAGCTCCTGAGGAATCACAAATCTCTGCCCCGTTGTAGCCTTTTGTACTTGAAGTACTACCAAATAGCCTCCACCTTAAATAATTGAGGGGCACCTACAGCCTGCAGGCCCATTCTTGCTTCTGATGAGAGCTTACCCTATCCATTCTTCTTCTAATCATTAGTAAGGTGTTGCCAAAGCAACAGTCACCCATGAAAGCTGTGCAGCCGGGCGTTACATATACTGAAAACATTCAGCCTAGATGCAGTTGTCCTCTGGATTCTTGCATGAAGATGAACAAGCAAGTTCTCAACACAGCCACAGCTCTACCTGCCACATAAGAGTCAGTCAAACAGAAAAAATTGTGTATAGATATGTACAGCTAGACTGTAGCACTGCAAAGCCATATCTTAAATAAAAATAAACATTTTAGAAAAGGCTCACATCTGGGCCTTATGTGGAATGTCGCTGGTGTCAAACCCCAACCTATTGCTCACACACCAAAATCCTGTAGAATCAAAAATCTTAACCCTCTTAAGTTTTTATTTGTACATAGCCACATAACACATATTAATCTGGATTGTTATACGCAAAATAATCCCTGTTCAAAAGGTTTGCATACCTTTAGTCCATAATATCAAGTATTGCCCCCAATAACATCAATGATGGCATGCAGTCTTTTGTCATAATTGTGCATGAGGCCCTTAATTGTCTAAGGTGTTATAGATGCCTATTCTTCTTGGCAAAATGCCTCCAGTTCCTGAAAATATTTTGGTTGTCTTGCACAAACTGCACATTTGAGATCTCCTCAAAAATGGCTCAATGATTTTGAGTTCAGAAGACTGTGATGGCCACCCCAGAACCTTGCCTCAACTTGGAACATCTGATATTTTCTGATAACATGCTTCATTCTTCATGCCATTCATTTTTACTAACTTCCCTGTGCAACTGGAGCTCACACACTCCTAAAACATAAGAAATTCACCACCATGAATTACAGTGGGGTGGTATACTTTTCACCGTGTTGACTCCTTTCCAAACATAACATTTATGGTTGTGAATATAAAGTTCAATTTTGGTCTCAGCAAATGACTCCCGAAGCTGTGAGGCTTGTCTAGGTGTCGTCTGGCATACTGAAGCTAGTTATTAAAGTTACTGAAGCTAGTACTAGCTATTGCTAGTTTTTTTTTTTTTCCTTACCGATGGTGCAGTATCCAGCCAAGTCAGTACATCTCATGAGCTGAAAAACTCACTGACATTAAGTCACAGGTGTGGAAACCTCACTTTCATAGTCATTTAAACTACTGTGTGTCAACCTGCATGTTTATAATGTGGCCAAACATTCAAGGATATGTACTCAAACAACTATGTGATAATTAATGACCACACATGACTACTGTCCTTATATAAGTAAAAAAAATTGCTTTGCATTATCAGCCATATTTTCCAAATAAATGGCAATGTTTACTTTTTTTAGGGTATGCAAACAAATGTGTTTGTATATATATATGTATATATATATATATATATATATATATATATATACATGTATATATATATATATAAACATCATTTTAAAAAGCCATAGAAATCATTGGTTTATGTGAAAATTCATTTATAATTTGTTTGTGTATGAGTACATTGTACACATACTGGTATCCTTTCTGAGGTATATTCCTGCCTCACTCACAGCTTCTGGGTTAGGCTATAGATTCTCCTTGACCTCCTTGTTCGTGTATATTCATTTAGAGTTCATACAACTTTTGCACAATAACACTACTAAAGACATCATACTGTAGTAAAAAGGTTTAAATTAATGATTTTGGCCAGGACACATTGGAGCATAATTGGTCAAATCTACGTGCCATTAAAAGTTCCAAACAGGGAGCACCTATCATTAAAATGAAGCCTACATGTATCACACTGTAGCTGAACCCAGCATTCCTGCCAAAGGTATTGGCACCAAAGCATATTAAAACACTTAAATCGATTAATCTGCACTTGAATTTGCCTACAGCTTCTGAGAATTTGGTACAGCCTGTTTTTCAGATGTTGTGCACGTGTGATGCATCAGACCAACTGCATATGAGTGACAAAGCCTTCAGGCCCTATGGATGGGGACATTGGCATTCTGACAACTTGAGGACATTATCATTCTTGCATGAGAAATGTTTTATCATAGGATAAACCTGAACAGTGAAAATGACTGTATTTATTTTCAATCACTCTCCTCACTTAGGAGCATGTGGATCGAAACATATGATTATAATGCCCCAAAGCATCTGTTCTCATTATGCTTTTCCATTAATTTGTCTGCAATAAGGGCTTTTGGGAGCACCATATAGGGTCTCTCCTGCCTAATGACCGGTTAGTGTACTGTATTGAGAAAGTAATTGCAGACAAGCTCAATCAGATCCTTTTTCCAATAATGTATTTTAACAATATCTGCCATTCAGCCTTTCCCTGGCTTCTATATCACCTCAAACATTAACATGATGTGTCAAAGCTGCTTTTCCCCTATTCTGGAGTCATGGTATCCACAGAGACAAATTGGTGTTAGCTTATATTTCTCAGGGGCAGGCAAATATGTGGAAGGCATCCTTGTTGCAACACATTTAGACAGGGCTTCTCTAAATTTGCAAATCTCAAGAAGCTCTGTGTCAGAAATCATGATGTCTGGAGCTGGAAATATGCTCTCTTACCACTTTATATTAATCCGGACATTTCAGCAGTGGATGTTTTCCCCATTGGGAAAAGTTAGAATGCAGGAAGGAGGTACCCAGTACAAAGCAAGCTCAACATAAATTATCTGGAGCTGCTGACAATTTGGTCAGCACTCGGGTACTTTTTTTTAATATGGGGGATTATTTCCCTTTTCACCTACAGTTGTAGCAAATAAAAATATATGTCCCATATTATCACTGTGCAGTGCAATCTAGTTTTTAACATCACATAATTTCATTCTCTATGTATACATACATAACCTGCATCTTATAAATATAAGTAAATTTGAAGCCAAACTTGCTTACTACTTACTACAGTGCAGATCATTATCTCCCAACATTATACAATTTTGTCTAAATCTTCCTCCCGGTGATCAGCTGCAAACTTCAAGTTTGGCTTTAAATTGTGGGTCTTGATATAAGGTTTCCTTCCTTACATGACAGCCTTTCAGGCAATGGTTATGTAGGACTCCCTCTTAGTGGGGAGATGCTGCCTCTTCTCAGCTTATCTGGTGATCTCCTCCAGCAGTTTCTTTCAGGTTGTCTTGGTGTGCAGTTGAACCTTTCAAACCAAAGTTTGTTCCTCACTGTTTTTGTTTCACTGTCTTTGCATTTCTTTTACAGTGGTGCATAGATTTCTCTGTGGTATAAATAGCAAAAACATTTTTTTATGTATTTTTCAGTATTTTTTTCATGTTAAATTTAAAAGTTTTAAATGAAAAATTTTGGCCATTTTTCATGTGTATGTGGGTGGATATGTGTTTTAAAATCATAGTAAGTAAGAATTATTTCATTATTTATTCGACTACATGTTGTAGTTCAATTAAACTTAATTTCAATTTATTTTTAAATATTTTTTTAATTTATACAGGTGATCAGTCAAATAGGCTAATAACTAATAAAGCTGGTAAATGTAGGTTATGATTTGTAGGTTTTGAAATGTAGGTAAACAATTTTCATTCCTTTTCAGTACAAACTTTTATCCTGGTTAGGGTCTCTGTGAATCCAAAAGTAAGTTGTGATCAATAGCAAGCAAGGCACAGAGAAAAAGAAAGGCAGTATAGCATGCAAAATATCCTGAAGTTTAATAATCATGGAAAAACCTCTGAAAACATTTGTGAAATTCTAAATATGAATAATAACCACAGGAAACATTTGCTTCAATGATGCTTTAGATGTACATTCCAGAGAACTTAGAAAACCTAGTTGCTGAACACTTTGAAATTCCTTTAACTGCAACTGCAAAAATACCAATACATAGATAATCAGTAGTTTTTTTTTATAATTTTAGTTTTTGAGTTTGTATGTTAGAGAGAGTATTCTTCTTGTGATTTACCAACAATTATAACACAGTGTGCTTTTTAACTGTTTACTATTGTATTGAATATTACTGTGTCAGTGTAAATACTTACAAGTTTCTCTATAGTTTTTTGCATGCCTAACGCAGATCAGCAAACAATATACACACTTGTACAGTACAGAATACAGCCTAACAGAGAGTGATTCATGCACACACACATGCAGATTATTGTTGTATAAGTTTTTTTTTATTTTAAATCAATGTACCATTTATTATTTATGTATTTATGTACAGTATATTTAAATAATATATTTATTATGTATTTTTAATTTTATGTCCCACCCCTAAAAAAAGGACCTCCACACCCCTAAAAAAAGGACCTCCACACTTTTTTCTTTTTTCTTCATTGTTGTCTTTGTAAAAACAAAATTTGGGATGCCGCTAGCTTTACTATATAGTAAAATATCAAAAATGTTGAATGTTGTTCACACAAATTGGTCTAATTTCGAATAACACCAGAGTATCATCGACCATATTGAAATTTGTATCTCATCAAGTATCAGTGTCTGGCAGCCCTGCCTCTCTTCCACTAAGTAAGCAAAGCTGCCAACATTGAGTGCATGAAGTCCCTAACATTCCACACTTCATTTCTTTCATCTGAATAAGTACATCATCCGGGTACCTGAAGTGCACTTCTTGTTGGACTTTTTAGTATAAACACAGTACTCACTACTCTATTTATAGAAAATAGTGCATGCAATTATGAAATATGTGTTCTAATATAATATTATGACAAATGTGTTCTAATTTTTTTTTTTTTTTAAAAAGCCATCAGTAATGCGAATCTTCCCAAAATACACAAGCAAATTACATTCATAAAATAAATGTTCATATTGTTCATATTCTACATATTTTTATATATATTTAATATCTAAAATATCTTAAAAAAAATTTTGGAAAGCTCACTTACATTACGTCATTATCGTTAGAGAAATATTGAATATTTTGTGGGATTGTGGGATTGCTTTGATAACACTGTTCTCAGTCCATTAACTTAAATTTTGAACAAAAAAAAAAAGCAAAAAAAAACAAGACATTAATAAGGCAATGTATTAATACTGGTTCCAGTCAGTGTTGTATAAAGTACTAGAAAGCAATACTTGAGTAAAAGTACAAGTATCGTACTAGAAAAAGACATTGGTAGAAGTGAGAGCAGAGGTGGGAAGTAACGGAGTAAAAATACTTCGTTACTGTACTTAAGTACATTTTTCTGGTATCAGTACTTTACTCCACTATTTATTTTTCGGACAACTTTTTACTTTTACTCATTACATTTTTACACAAATATCTGTACTTTTACTTCTTACATTTTCAAAACGGACTCGTTACTTTTAGTATTATTTCTTCTCATTGAGCGCTGTTTCCAGCCTATCATCCTATCATTGTGCGGCTTTTTCCCCATGTGACTGGTGTACTGTATTATTTACTGGCTATCAGACATAGACTAAGGATAGCGGAGCTAACAATGAGCAGCACGCCTACAAAAGGAATGGCTAATGTTAATTCAGAGGGAGTCACCGATGTTAAAATAACTAACTACGAGGACATTCCTGAACACACATGGCCATATATGAGGGAGATGTTTGAAATCATCGGCGTCAAAAAGGATTCCTGGCGAATGCGTTGCGAATTGTGTCAACCAGGGGCGGTTCTAGTCCTTTTTTAGGGTGGCTTCCGCCCCCTGTCTGTAATCTCAGCCACCCTAAAACTATAAGGATAATTTTTACTTTCATAAATAAACAATAAAAATTACGTTAAAATGCAGGACATGTCGTCGATGGGAAAGAAAAGTATTTAATCAGTTTGATCCAAGAGCAATATTTTTTTACTTTGCTTTTATTCCATACTTTTACACGTGTGTTGTAGTCTTTCATAAGTGCGTCATCAGCTGTCGGCTTTATTTGAACAGAAAAACACAGGTACGCGCGGCGTGCACGCGCAGTCAGAGCTGGAGGCGTTTATCTATAACGTTAATCGGCGGAAAGACGCAAAGACGGCAACCAAAAGCAGTGAAATGTCATTATTCTTATTACCAGAGTTGTCATATATAATATAATATAGAACTCTTCTATATTATAGAACTCACTGAGGGCTAAACCCCCTAAAGATGAAATCCTAGAACCGCCCCTGGTGTAAACCCAAAAAACACGAAGTGCTTAATTTAATTAACATTAATTTTGTCATTTGTAAAACATCACAATAATTTTGAGTTGGTTTCAAGGACAGAGCTGGAATCTCCCTACAGTTTGGGATAAGGCCTTGGTGATACACTTGGTATACATTACATTTCCAAAAGTATTGGGTCATCTGACCTTTCCTGCTATATGTGGTTGTTTTCTGATCTCATCCCTACTGAACACCTTTAGAATGAATGTGAACGCTGACTCCATCCTACCTCACCTACATCAGCTCCTTTATAATCCCTGACCATAATTCATTTTCTAATGTAATGTGTTTGTCTTTTCCAAACAAAAATGAAGTTGGCCTGATTTTAATAACAAATTTTTAACAGATTTTAATAACCTGTTATAATAAGAGGGTCATTTTTATTTTTTTTAGCCCTTAGCTCTGTGTTGTCTTGTGTCTTTATGTAGCACCAGAGTCCTGGAGGAACATTGTTTCATTTCACTGTGTACTGCATCAGCTATGGTCAAAATGACAATAAAAGCTTCTTGACTTGACTTATAGCTTTTATTGCATTTTTGGGAACTGACAGTGAGTAAGCAGAGTAGATAAACCTGGAGAAACAGCCAAATATTTGCCAGAAACAGAGATGTCTCTTTGTGACCACAAATGCAAAATAGAGATATAAACTTTATCTAAATGATTCCATTCATTCATTCATTCATTCATTTTCTACCACTTATCCGAACTTCTCGGGTCACGGGGAGCCTGTGCCTATCTCGGGCGTCATCGGGCATCGAAGCAGGATACACCCTGGACGGAGTGCCAACCCATCGCTGGGCACACACACACTCTCATTCACTCACACACTACGGACAATTTCCCAGAGATGCCAATCAACCTACCATGCATGTCTTTGGACCGGGGGAGGAAACCGGAGTACCCGGAGGAAACCCCCGAGGCACGGGGAGAACATGCAAACTCCACACACACAAGGAGGAGGTGGGAATCGAACCCCAACCCTGGAGGTGTGAGGCGAAATAAATGATTCCAAATGTTTAGAATATTTAATCATTTACTTCATTTGTTATCCTTTGTAGTTTTTATACCTGGGTATTTAATAGTTTAATATTTAATATATATTTGAAAGAGTGGTTAATCTAATAGTACTTGAATGAGATTCTGTGGCCTTACAGCACCTGACATTGATTTCCTTACCCTTCCATTCAGAGCTGTAAGTTTTCTATGTAAAAGGCCCATGGTTCTTGCAGAATTTCTTTCTCTGACACACAATGTCAGACATTGCATCCTGGCACTGAATTTGTGGTGATGCTCCTGGGACCTACCTTGAGGTATATATATATATATATAGGGTTGAAATGGGACAATCTTGTTTCATTCCTTTGTTAATAATACTGAAATCTTATTAGGTAAAATCTGTAAATGCATTTGTGTTCAATAGTATTGAAGACTTTAAAGAAATCGAATAATAATAATAATAATAATAATAATAATAATAATAATAATAATAATAATAATAATAATATAGACCCTTTGTCTTGGGTTCTTGAAGTCTCAGCCAAATTGACCTACAAATGTAAATAGCTTGTTATAGTTGTAGTTCTCAAATGATTACTTACGTTATACATTTTTAACTTTATTTGACAATCAACATATGATTTGTTTTAGCCTAACAACTATATAAAGTGTTTAACGGTTTAAAGAAACCCACTAGCTAGCCTATGTACCATTTCACACATTTCTATATCATATTAAAATTCATTTTTTGACAATGACTGGTGATAAATACTAATCCACGACCGAGGGAGCTTAGAGCTCTGAATGAGACGCAGCCAAACGAGAATTCGAACACAACCCTACGAGTAACTGTCGTGCGCGGCGAAGTCAGCTTTACGACAGTTTTTAGTTCTCGAAAACTAGTTTTCCGACAGTGACATAAAAGTACCAAGGCGGTGAATAAGCTTTTTATCGCTTGTTGAGATTCGTTTCGAAATCTAGATTTAAATGTTTACAGCAGGTGACTGTTGACTAAAAAGTATTCTGGACAATTGTAATCAAGGTTTAGGCCGTACGTAGAGTTTATAATCCATGCGATTTTGTCGTTAGAAAAGTTAAAACTTGAGGCCCAGCCAACGGAGCAGCACGGAAGAAAAAAGTTTTGTTATTGTCATGTGACGCGATACGCATGTGGCGATAAAGTGTGGCTAATCTTTCGGCGTATTTACAACCAGTTATTTGATTTCAGCGTACAAGTCCTATTTTCAAGGCATGCCTCAACCGAAATATAGAAAGATTGCTGTTTTGGGGTACCGGTCTGTAGGTAAGTGTTGACTTAGGATAGGTATTGGTCTGTGTTTGCTAACTAGAAAATTAGCAAGCTAGCCAGTCACGGTGACTTAGCCCTGTTGTCCTTTGACTTTCTTTTCAAATGAAAGTGATTAAATCCTCAGCTGCTGCTTGACAGGTTAGCTGTTTGAGTCACGGAAAAAGCACAACATTTTTTTTTTTAAAGTTACCAACTTTTTTTTTTAATTACTTTTTGTTGAATGTCATTTTTAGCTAGTTGGCTAGCTGAACCTGCTCAAAACCTCGCGCACACGCCGTGTTGGTCTGATTCCGCACTGCTGTGTACGACGGGTTTGGACCGAGTATTAACGCGGTTTTGAATTATGTTGAGCCTCATTGAGGTAGATAGATGGAGGTTTCACAATGTTGCTAAGTAACTTTTGATCTTCTTTTACAACAGGAAAGTCCTCTCTCACTATTCAGTTCGTGGAAGGGCAGTTCGTAGATGCATACGACCCTACAATCGAAAATAGTGAGTATATCACTTGCTTATACAACTGTGTACTTTTTTCTTTTTTCCCCATCTTTGTGTTTATATCTTTCATTTGTAAATTGATTGCAGAATCAGACACTGTTGTAGGTCATGATTTTATTCAAGGTCAAATAATTTGTCACCTACACAGTGATGTTCAGTAAAGTTAAGGTTAAAGTGAAATGAAAACTCAGCTTATACCTCCATAGGCCGTGCATATAAATAAACTACATATGAGACTATATACATTGTTACATATAGAGGCAGCACAAAATGTGCAAATGTTACTGGATGGAAAGTGATGTACCAAAAGTGCAGGTGTGTTACATACAGTACAATAACAGTGTGTCATTTAGGGTGCTTTCACATCTATAGTTCGGTTCATTTGGTCCGGACCAAAAGCAAAAAATGATACATTGTAGCTTTTTAGCAGGTTTGGTTCCTTTTCACACCACACTGATCGTTCTGTTCCGCACCATTTGAAACGAACCAAAATACAGTCATTTGATAACATCCAAATCACTCATTGGCCACATGTCTTTGAGCGTATTTCCTAAACTGCTTCTCGATTGGTCAGAATAAACGTGCGGGAAATTGCAACGAAACGTAAACAAAAAGAGGAAAATACAGTACACCATGGAGAGACGTCTGCACACTGAAATTATGTTCGTAGTTGTAATCTACTACATCGATTGTATACAGCACTCTATGCAAAGTCTTAATTTTCGGAATGAATCGCGGATGCGGCTGGAAAATATTTTAATGCACTGCAAACGGCGAAAACGCATCGCAAGACACTTCAGGAGGCGGCGAGCATTACTTTTGCGTAACTGTGACATGCTTATCTTCCGAAAATATTGCCAACGACCCACTACGGCAGCTGGTTTAGTCCAAAATGCGCAATACTTTTTGCAGTTAGGTCTATTCGATCTCAGACCGTGTTCTCACCACAAATGAACCGTACCAGAGTTTGTTTGAAAGCGTACCGAGACTACCTCTTCAAGGAGGTCTCGGTACGCTTGTTTGGTCCGCTTTTGGTGCGCACCAGAGTTCGATTGCTGCATTCTCACCTGCTAAAAAGAACCGCACAAAATGAGCAATCAAACTCTGGTACGATTCAACCGAACTAAACAAGGCAGGTGTGAAAGCACCCTTAACTGACTTCATAATAAACACTGAATGTTTTTTTCACTTCCATTAAAGTTAAAAGGAATATGGAACATAATGTTTAGACATCAAAAAGTGTGTTGACATAATTTCACACAGTAAAAAAACGATTAGTATATTATCAAATTCCTCAGCTCTGATAACAGCGGTCAATTTTTTTCCTTCCATTCTTATTTATACTAACTACAGAATGAGTAGATTTGTATTTTAAATACTTTCTTAATTTATAACCACCACCCACTTTTGCATAAAATTATAGATGCAACATATAGATTACATAACTACAAAAGATAATTTTTGTTTGTTAGACATTCAAACTAGCAAGCTTTGCCTGCTCTAATCTGCTGCAGGGTTTCCCAGTAAAGTGTAATTCTTTAAATACTATACGGTGGCATGTATTTGGCTCTTTATAAAATAATATAAATGCAATAAACTCATCATATACATATTGCATACTACAGAGGAAAATATGGATCACTGGGTTGTAACTGCAGTCCTAGATTGATAGATTAGCTGATGGTGAATTTTATTTATAGTTAAATTATTATTAATTGTAAAGTCTTCTGAGTAAAGGCGCTTTACTGATTCATTTACGATGAAATTCATGTTGATTCAGAATTCATGCTGAAGTCTCCATGCAAGCCATCTCGCTAACTTTGGCTGTACAAGACTACTCTAACTTTTCATGTACACATAGAAATGAATGTTTTCTAATAAATACAGTCATCTTATTATTTTATATCATTTGCCAACCATTTTCTCTTTTCTTTGGCTTTGTTGTAGCTTTTAATAAAATGGTGTCTGTAAATCGACAAGACTTTAATCTTCAGCTGGTCGACACTGCTGGACAGGTAAAAAATAAATAAATAGGTCTTTAGTTGTATTCAGTGCTAGTAGTGCATGATTTATTCTGTTATTTACTATGATAATTTGGTTTAAAGATGAAAATCAGAAAGTGAAATAAATGCTATAGTGAAATTTTTAAACATTTTATTTACTCGTTTCGATGGTTTGTATAAAAGATACTTTGCATGATCAATACATTTCAAATAATTCTTATTAAGGGATATTAGAAAGTCATTATTTTACCTGCCAGTGGGCATTTCACAAAGGAAACAGTGTATGTTTGACCTGTGTATTGAAAGCTATATGTTTATCATTCATTTTGCCCTTTATTTGCATTAGTTATTCTTTACTTTTTTAAAAAAGCACATAAAAAATAATAATAATTATGTTGACCCAAAGTGTTCTACAGGTCAATCAAACAAATAAATCTACAGTAGAGTTATGTTGTATATAGAGTAACAATAGTAAGTTTATAATAGTAATATTAGAGCAACAATAATAGTAGAAATTAATAATTAGTACATTTAAATACAGGATTAATTATTTACCTATTTCAAACAATGAAGATGCAGACCCCACATTGAAAGGGACATTCTAGGAGTATAGGACCAACCACAGCAAAGGCACGGTGGGGAAGTACAAAAGATGCTGATTGATTTTTGGGCACAATACAATAATAATAGCTGCTGAATTGTGGATGGATTCACTTACATAGGCTAAAGATTGTGCTTACTGAGTACAGTTAATGCTCAAGTATTTATCATTATTTAGTGGGTAAACTCGCTTTCACATTAGACATAAATCTGAAAAAAATAATAAACTGAAATTTCTTCCATTTCAATAGTCTCAAATCTAATATACAGCTGTAAATAAGTAATTAGTCATAATCCCATTAACCATGTGACCCAGAAGCAGATGGTTCCCTTTTTAGTCCAGTTCCCCCCAGGAAGGAAGGTTTCTTCCTCAGATTCTCATGGCTGGGGATTTTTTTCTTGCTAAGTCACCTCTGGCTTGCTCATTATGGATATTATAATCTGAATTTCTCTTCAAATCTGCTTTGTTAAAAATACTCTTTAAAATGTGTATATGTGTGTATGTAATCATATTGCTGGGAGTTTGGCAATGGGATTAAGTCAGATTTTGAAATCTATATCTGACAAAGGCGTGATATTATAGCAGTAAGTAAACTGCATATTTTTTATCTGTTGTGTTTGTGCACACTCTTTTTTCATCTTTCAGGATGAGTACTCAATTTTCCCACAGTCTCACTCAATGGACATTCACGGTTATGTTCTGGTGTACTCTGTTACCTCAATGAAAAGGTTGGTTATTTGTGTGTAGTTATTCATGTAGTTAATTGGTCTATTTGTCAGGCATTACTCTAAGTCCTGTTTCTTTTGTTCTTTCTCTATCTACCCTGAAACATTTACTCTTGGCACTAGCTTTGAAGTGGTTCAGGTTCTACATGACAAACTGCTTGACATGGTTGGAAAAATACAGTAAGTATGTTTGTGCATGTGCATAATTAAATCTGTGTGAAACAGATTGTGATTGTGGGGAAGAAAAAAAACTGTTTGTTTTTCCAGGGTGCCTACAGTGTTGGTTGGAAATAAAAAAGACCTTCACATGGAAAGGTAAGTACAGCAGGGCAGAAGAAAGTGAAGTAAAGAATTTGAGGACTGGTTCAAGTCTATCACACTCTCTCACACACTCTCTCTTTCTCGCTCTCTCTCCCTCTTAGAGTTATTAAACCAGAAGAAGGCAAGAAGTTAGCTGACTCTTGGGGAGCTGCCTTTATGGAATCATCTGCCAAGGAAAACCAGGTAATGTTTTTATTATTTCAGTTTTATTTCAGTTTCATTGTTCAAACCATTTGATGCACTAAATGTTATGTGCACATGTTACTCTTTTTTGTGCTTACAGACAGCTGTAGAAGTTTTTAAGCTGATTATTTTGGAAATGGAGAAAGCAGATGGAAATGCCCCATCTGAGGACAAGAAATGTTGTGTAATGTAGGTGACGGTGTCTTACATAAACACACAGCAAGCTGCCTGGTCAAAGTTAAATGTGACATCACCATCAGTCAGCACGGTTCAGTATAGTGGTGGGACTGCTGTTCTAAACCTCTATCCCACTCCTCACAGCAGCTGGAAAGATTTATATATGAGTGTATACAAAATTCAGAAAAGCACTATGAATAGTATGTGATCCCGGAAAAAGAAAATCCCCTGAAAGGAAAATATCTATAGCTTATAGTGACACTTACACTACTGTTCATTATCCATCAAAATACTTAGAGGTGCGTTTGAAGTAAATTGTTAAAGCCTCTAGTGTTTAATTGTACATCTTAAATTCTGACATTGTTGCAAAGTTGGGCCCCATAGCACACATCTTATAACCTCTGTGCCATAGGGATTTGTTGAATGAACTATGACCTGGTCAACTCCTGCTTGATAATATGCCTTCAACATAACATGAATGAATGAATCATGACTTATAAATCTATTTTTCCTTCCATGATTAAATGTGCCTGATGCACTCTTGATGTGACTGGGCAGGTATTATGTTTTTTCCTCAACAAATATTATGGCCTAAAGCAAGTGCACATTTTTATTTTCGGGTTAATTTCTCATTTTATCTCCTGGTTTTTTGTTGTTGTTTTTTTGTCTCTGTATGTTATTAGAGATGTGCTTTTTTTTTTCTTTAATTGATTGTCTAGTATAGCTTTGCTTTGGTTCATGCTGTTGCAACTGTGTATGTAGGATTTGTAAGAAATGTAGTTACATGTGGTGCAAAAAGTTCATTGGACTTTTCCTTGACAATATACCAAAGTCAGTGGTCAGCAGGAAAACGGCTTTTAAATAAATACTTTTATGCCCTAGGAATAATGTAGTTGTTTTGTTTTTGCTTTTGAGGTAAAGCAGTTAATCATGTTTTATGGGATAGTATAGGGTACATTAGGGTTTGATTAGATGTATAGTTTAGCTTCAAATCGGGCACAAACATCATTGTACAGCAAAGTCTGAAAAATAGCATATCACATTGAACCTAATTCTTTATAAGTAAAGCTATAATATAAAATACTGTATTAATAATCTCATTAAAATAGCACAGTGTTATAAACTGAAGCAATTTCCAAGTTGGTATCATATTGTCCATAGACATTTCTTATTATATTTATTTAATGGTGCCACACAAGTATTCTAGCTGTACATTTTTCAGGTGTGTGGTTTGAGAACATCTTTAGCACACTTGTGGTTCTACAATGCAAATTGTTTACTGGAATAATGGAATTGGGTTGGGGTTCAACATTGAAAGTTTTAGCTTTGTTGGACTGATTTAACTATTTCATATTGTGGAAATCCTACATATTAAAAACTAAAATGTTTTATGCTTGATCAGCCCTATAATTCAGACTTAACTCTACTGTCCTTTTGGGGTCTTTATTTTAATTAGTGTAGATAACTAATATATTAAGAAAGAGAGGTGATGCTGTTTAAAGTGCCTTTACTCCCAAAACATGTTTGGTCTGTAATTATGTCGAAGCAGTGAATCTTTTGTCATATATTCTTTACACAATGTAACGTGAAAGCTCCTACTCATTTGGCATCATACTGCAGTTTGTATACATCTTATCCAAGCTAGTAGCTTGGCCCCACATTGTCTTGGATGAACACGTCAAGAAAGGGAAAATTTCCTGACAGATTAATTTAAAACAATCATCATGTAACCAAATAAGGTTATTTCTGGAATTCAGTGTGATAAATCATGGTGTCATAAAAATCAGCAGGTAGTTACCTTTAGTTTAGATTACTGTTAGAGGGAGGAAAGTTACCAGCATCCATTTGTTTATAAAATATTCAGACACATTAAATTTTCTTAATATATGGTGCTCTTTCAGGGTTCTTCTTTTTAATGTCACCTAAAGTTTGTATTTATGGGGAATCCTCTTACTACATGCCCATAACCTGAATCTCTGCTGTGGGGGTCATGGTTAATTCAGAAAAACTTGCTGTACACAATTTTGTATATACAAATAAAATCTGTACTCTATATGCTGTCTATCTTGTGTTCTTTCACTGTCAACAATTTAAAATGGTGTTATTTACAAAGTAGCTCTAATACATGTGAACTACATACAGTATATAAAGAACTATTATTAGGTATTAACACTGGGTAGGGACTCCCATTGCTCCCAAAACAGCATCAGTTCTTTGTGTCAGATTTAACAAGATGTTGGAAATATTCCTTGGTACTTAAGTTAAACTTTCCTCATTCTACCTCATCCTATATGTGTTATTTTGTATTCAAAATGAGTAGCCATCAAACAATGGGTCCATGAATGGATGCACATGGTCAGAAAGCATGTTCAGATAGGCTGTCATTCAAGCGATTATTGGGCCTAATGGACCCTAAAAGTGTGCCATTTCCCCACACCACCTCCACCAGCCTGGACTGTTGGCTTGATGGGTTGGGCCCATGGATTCATACTGTTGGTGATAATATTCAGACCCTGCCATTTGTGTGACACAAATATCGCTTTGACATTGAGATGCTTTTCTGCTCACCAAAACTATCCACCGCGATTATATGAGTTGCTGTAGCCTTTTTATCAGCTCAGTTGAGCATTCTCCATCGATCTTCTCATTAACAAGCAAACTCAAAAGGGAACCCATCCCTATTTGGGTGACACTAGAGGGTATGATTATAAATATACGGTCCGACAATTGTGTATTGATGAGGAGGTTGTTGTACTCCAAGACCACATGTAGCTGGCCTCTCCTCTTAGAATACTTCATGAAGCAGAGCCCAACTGACACTGGTACATCTCTAGATGCCTCATGATCCTCACAGGGTGAGCCTTATCTCAATGAAGGTGTGAAATCTTATCAATCAATACCAATCAACAGAAGCAACAGACTTGTCACTTGTGCCTGAAAATCCCAGGAGATTTTGAGAAACACCAAACCATCTGGCACTAATAAACATGTCACAGTCAACATGAATGGCAACATTTTATCCCATTCTTCTGGTTGATGTGATTACCTGAAACTGCTGGACCAGAACTGCATGATATGCAATGCACTACAGGCACATGATTGGCTAAATATTTATTATTATATAATTGTATTAATATAATTGTATAAATGTGAAGGTAAACAGGAGTTCCTTATAAAGTGCTCAGTGAGACTAACTAAAATAGGAATCAGTTCCTTCCTCAAAAAAAAGGCCTCCCCCCCCACACACACACACACACAAGCACCAGACACATATAGGAGGTGTAGCCAGAGTTTAATGGCAGAAGTTAGATTGTATGTTAGAAATGAATATGTAATGGCACATTTCTGGCACATTTCTACTCTTTTATGAATCTTAAAACAAACAAACAAACAAACAAACAAACAAATAAATAAAACTGGCTTAAGAAAGATCTATCTATCTATCTATCTATCTATCTATCTATCTATCTATCTATCTATCTATCTATCTATCTATCTATCTATATTAAAAAATTAAATATCATCAGTTCTGCTTCTATTTTTACTTAGCTTTACATCAAGACATTAGCTGTGAAATAAACTGTCACTTTTACTAAAAAGTGTATTTAAAAAAAATTGGTCTGTATGTTCTGTGACAATCTTATAGACATGTTGGATTAAGTTTAACCAGTAATAAATTTATGGAAAGGAAAAAAGCTATTTATCATAGCCAAGCTACGAAACCATGGGGACAACATGCTCTAGAACACTTCCTGTTTCTCCATTGTGCCACTTGACTGAAAACGCCCTAATACAACTTTGAAAAAAGTTTCAGTTTCAGGAAAAAACTCTGACTGAGTAAACCATGGGCCAATAGGTGTCCTCCCTTGGTTCATTAGGATTATAGATCCTGGCCTGGGACAAAGAAAATGTCTCTCCAACATACTGTACATTGGTGCTATTGCTAACAGCTTGAAGCACTGTGTCTTCACTGGACATCTCCACTAGATAGCAGTGTTGCTCCATCTAAGAGCAATGAGACATACACCACTCCTACAAGGGAGCCTTTTTATTCAGGCTGACTCTTTCACTGTGAGTGTGTAGGCACAGAGTACATCCTGAGAAATTCCTGGGCACATTAAGCCCACTGGGAATACAATACTGTATTTGCATTTAATCAGGATATTTAATCAACTGCACAAGCAAAGTTGTAGGAGGTGAATTTAGTTGATATTCAAAATGGTTCACATTGTAACATATAAATAATGAAAGAGAGAACAAACGTTCATGGTTTTATAAGGCTCAATACAAAAACACCAAAAGGTTTAATAACAGCAAAGAGCATTTTACTTTCAGTTTTAATTACAAATATTTGAAACTTGTCATTTCTTATTATAATTATATAAGAATTAAATCATTTTTTACAAATATGCATAAAGGACTTTGTACTAGGTCAGCAGAAGTTGTACTGTATAGCAGAGATGGCAACTTAAAAGTGGCAGTGTAGTCATGGGTTATCCTGTTTTAATGTGAAATTGACATTATCATTCAACATTTAAGATGTAATCGAGTAGACTACATGATAGATTATTCCAAATATTCATATAGAGACATAAGCATTATAAAAAAAACACACACATTTGTAATAACATACAGAGACAAAAAAAAAGGAGATAAAATGAGAAATTAACCAGAAAATAAAAATGTTCACTTTCTTTAGGCCATTATAAAGTGTCTATATGACTAGTGACTGGCTAATGTTCAAGCTATTCATTTTTTATGTCTTACCTTATTTCTGAGAGTGTAATTCATCTCTGTCTTGCAATGTTTAATAAAGCACTTTGCAAGCAACAATGTTTCATCTAATATCCCACAAACTTTTGTCAGCCTGACCCAGAGTCACTTGTTCTACATTTTCTTTTTTTAGACTAATGTTTTTGTCCTCTATTGACTTCCACTTGTTCTCTCCAAAGTTTTCCCTCCAAGAATTCAGTGTGTTTTGAATTGTAATGCAACTTTGCTAGCTGTGCTTGTCTGTTCTGTACTGTCGAGTGTTGTTTGGGTCTTGGTGTAGTCAGTGTTTCAGGGTATGCAAACTTTTCTGGGTACCCTACCAAACACATGTCCCTGCCAAGTATTTGCCAAACAATAAACTACATACAAGCATAATAGTGCAATCATGCTTTTTCACATAAATCTCCTGGAACAAAAGTAATAGTACCAATTTCAGGGTCTAATTTAGACAACACAAACTTTCTAATAGGTGTAAAAGTGCAAAAGTAAAGGTACTTATACTAAAAAAAATGCTTATGCTCATATATATTCAAGACAGGGGGTACTCTGGGACCAGGGTTGGGAATCTGTGATCTGAGGCATAATTTCTTTTGCAAAATTATTAGTACCACTTCTGCCTTCCTGGTCCATTGACTGCATTCACAATAGTGATATTCTACAGTTTATATCTGCAAGATTTCCAAAAGATGATCAGACATGCAAAAATACTTGCAAAGCTTCTTCTAGCAAGGTGGAGAAAGACTGAAATCAAAATGTTTTATCATACATACACAACTTTTCTATACAGTATATGACTGTACCTGGAACCTAATGCAATAGTTCTCTCATATTGTACTAACAAATAATGTAGTAAACAGTGCAGCCAGAAACACAAGACTCAAAGTATTTCAAAACTGAAATGCTTTAAAGCATTAAATATAAGTAGTACATAGTTTTAGTAATGCTGTAGAACTGCTATGGTCAGTTGTTATTCATAGTCCTGGTACTGGTGTACTCCCTGTCCTACACATTTTAGGGTTTTTTTTTATATATTTTCTTTATATATTAACAGCAAACCATCTGTTTCCACATAACTCTCTCCTCGGCAACCGATTACTTTACTTTATTATATTCTCTTTTAACAGATATATCTCCTCTCTGGCCTTCCTCTTTGACCTCTTGAACATCCTTCTACCAATATAACCACTCTCCCTCCTCTGCACATGTCCAAACCATCTTAATCTACCCTGTCTGAACTTGTCCCCAAAAAAGCCAACCAGAGCTGTCCCACTGATGTGCTCATTCCTAATCCTGTCCATCCTCGTCACTCCTAAAGAGAACATCAACATCAACTCTGCTACCTCCATCACTGCGTCATGTCTTTTCCTCACTGTTACAGTCTCTAACTCCTACAAAATAACTGGACTCACTTCTGTCTTGTACACCTTTCCTTTGATTCCTTTGAGATGTGAAAATCCTTTAGGAGCATGTTTTATTTAATTTCCTCTGAAAAGATTTGCAAACAAAAAAGCAGCTTGGTTTTTATAAACATGGAAGTCCAAAATAATCAGATGTGTTTAGTAATTCATAATGAATTAAGCAAAGAAACACAACACTCCAAGCATGCTGTTATATGAAAATAATGCATGCCTTGTGTATGCATTATTTGCATATAATAACACGGTTTGGACTATATTATTCCACTTATATCACAGCGATTTGCTAAAGATTATAACGTTTGATTTATTAATGTGCGAACCTGTGCACATTTTAATAGTTTATAGTTTATATAGATTTAATGTTGCAGGACATCTGACATAGTAAAATAATAGTTGCGATGAACTCATTCTAGCATAACCGACCTTTCTCTCTCTCTTACGAAAAAAAATGCAAGTTTTTTATTTTACTTTATTTCTTCTTCTTCTTCTACCGCTTATCCGGGGCCGGGTCGCGGGGGCAGCAGTCTAAGCAGGGATGCCCAGACTTCCCTCTCCCCAGACACTTCCTCCAGCTCTTCCGGGGGAATACCGAGGCGTTCCCAGGCCAGCCGAGAGACATAGTCCCTCCAGCGTGTCCTAGGTCTTCCCCGGGGCCTCCTCCCGGTTGGACATACCCGGAACACCTCCCCAGGGAGGCGTCCAGGAGGCATCCAAAACAGATGCCCGAGCCACCTCAGCTGACTCCTCTCGATGTGGAGGAGCAGCGGCTCTACTCTGAGCTCCTCCCGAGTGATCGAGCTCCTCACCCTATCTCTAAGGGAGCGCCCAGCCACCCTGCGGAGGAAACTCATTTCGGCCGCCTGTATCCGGGATCTCGTCCTTTCGGTCATGACCCAAAGCTCATGACCATAGGTGAGGGTAGGAATGTAGATCGACCGGTAAATAGAGAGCTCAGCTCTTTCTTCACCACAACAGATCGGTATATCGACCGCATCACTGCAGAAGATAAACCAATCCGCCTGTCAATCTCCCGCTCCATCCTTCCCTCACTCGTAAACGAGACCCCAAGATACTTAAACTCCTCCACTTGAGGCAGGAACTCTCCACCAACTTGAAGGGGGCAAGTCACCCTTTTCCGACAGAACCATGGCCTCGGACTTAGAGGTGCTGATTCTCATCCCCGCCGCTTCACACTCGGCTGCAAACCGTCCCAGTGCACGCTGAAGGTCCTGGTTTGAGGAAGCCAGCAGGACAACATCATCTGCAAAAAGCAGAGACGAAATCCTGTGGTCTCCAAATCGGACTCCCTCCGGCCCCATACTGCGCCTAGAAATCCTGTCCATATAAATAATGAACAGGACCGGTGACAAAGGGCAGCCCTGCCGGAGTCCAACATGCACCGGGAACAAGTCTGACTTACTGCCGGCAATGCGAACCAAACTCCTGCTCCGGTCATATAGGGACCGGACAGCCCTTAACAGAGCCCCATACTCCCAGAGCACCCCCCACAGGTCACCACGAGGGACACAGTCAAAAGCCTTCTCCAGATCCACAAAACACATGTGAACTGGTTGGGCAAACTCCCATGAACCCTCCAGCAACCTGCCGAGGGTATAGAGATGGTCCAGTGTTCCATGACCGTGACGAAACCCGCATTGTTCCTCCTGAATCCGAGGTTCGACTATCGGCCGAATTCTCCTCTCCAGTACCCTGGCATAGACTTTTCCGGGAGGCTGAGGAATGTGATCCCGCCGTAGTTGGAACACACCCTCCGGTCCCCCTTCTTAAACAGAGGGGCCACCACCCCAGTCTGCCAGTCCAGAGGCACTGTCCCCAACCTCCACGCGATGTTGCAGAGGCGTGTCGACCAAGACAGCCCCACAACATCCAGAGACTTGAGGTACTCAGGGCGGATCTCATCCACCCCGATGCCTTGCCACTGAGGAGCTTCTCAACTACCTCAGTGACCTCAGCTTGGGGAATCGACGAGTCCACAACTGAGCCCCCGCCCTCTGCTTCCTCAGTGGAAGACATGTCGGTGGGGTTGAGGAGAACCTCGAAGTATTCCTTCCACCATCCGAGGATGTCCCCAGTCGAAGTCAGCAGATTCCCACTCCCACTGTAAAGAGTGTGAGCAGGGCACTGCTTCCCCCTCCTGATGCGCCGGACGGTTTGCCAGAATTTCTTCAAGCCCAACTTATAGTCCTTCTCCATGGCCTCACCGAACTCCTCCCAGACCCGAGTTTTTGCCTCCATAACCACCCAGGCTGAAGCTCGCTTGGCCCTTCGGTACCTATCAGCTGCCTCCGGAGTCCCTCGAGCCAACCAGGCTCGATAGGTCTCCTTCTTCAGCCTGACAGCATCCCTTACTTCCGGTGTCCACCACCGGGTTCGGGGATTGCCACCACGACAGGCACCGGAGACCTTACAGCCACAGCTCCGAGCGGCTGCGTCGACAATGGAGGTGGAGAACATGGTCCACTCAGACTCAATGTCTCCAACCTCCCTCGGGATCTTTTTGAAGCTCTGCCAGAGGTGGGAGTTGAAGATCTCTCTGACCGGAGACTCTGTCAAACGTTCCCAGCAGACCCTCACAGTACGTTTGGGTCTGCCAAGTCTGTCCAACTTCCTCCCCCGCCATCGGATCCAACTCACCACCAGGTGGTGATAGTTGACAGCTCCGCCCCTCTCTTTACCCGAGTGTCCAAGACATAAGGCCGGAGGTCAGATGAAACAACCACAAAGTCGATCATCGACTTCCGACCTAGGGTGTCCTGGTGCCATGTGTACTGATGGACACCCTTATGCTTGAACATGGTGTTCGTTATGGACAAACTGTGACTAGCACAGAAGTCCAATAACAGAACACCACTCGGGTTCAGGTCAGGGGGGGCGTTCCTCCCAATCACGCCCCTCCAGGTGTCACTGTCACTGCCCATGTGAGCGTTGAAGTCCCCCAGTAGAACGACGGAGTCCCCGGTCGGAGCACTTTCCAGCACCCCTTCCAGACACGCCAAGAAGGTCGGGTACTCTACACTGCCATTTGGCCCATAAGCACAAATAACCATGAGAGACCTATCCCCGACCCGAAGGTGCAGGGAAACAACCCTCTCGTTCACCGGGGTGAACTTCAACACATGGTTGCTGAGCTGGGGGGCTATGAGCAAGCCCACACCAGCCCGCCGGCTCTCACCATGGGCAACTCCAGAGTAGTAGAGAGTCCAGCCTCGCTCAAGGAGTTGGATTCCAGAGCCCAAGCTGTGTGTGGAGGTGAGCCCAACTATATCTAGTCGGTATCTCTCAACCTCCCGCACCAGCTCAGGCTCCTTCCTCCCCAGCGAGGTGACATTCCATGTCCCTAGAGCCAGATTCCGTGTCTGGGGATTGAGTCGCCGAGGCCCCCGCCTTCGACTGCCACCCAATCCACATTGCACCAGCCCCTTTACTTTATTTTACTGTCCTAAACATTTTCCTGTGCTGATGAATGCAAAGTATGAGAATAGTTTCAAAATGCTTATAACTGAGCCCCATTCCATAAAGGTTAAATTAATTGTTACTGTAGAAACAATAATGTCTTAGAACATCTGCATTAATGTTAACTTAATGGTTATGCTAGAGCCAGAACTACCTGTGCTGTATGAAAATAAAAAACACCATTTGTGTGAATCATAATAATCTACTACTCACTAATATAAAAATTGTTAGTAAGGAATAATGCTATGTACACCTTAGTTGAATGACAGTATCAAGCTGACATTATTTCCAATAAGAGTTTTCAACTTCCAGCAACATAAGCAACAGCAATCATTGGCAAAGGGACGTATTTGTTTCCTGTGACATGAGTTCAACAAACTAAGTATTAAAGTATTATTGCACTCTTAGTGATATTGTCTCAAGATCTCATGACTTTTCAGACCACTTTAGTCAACAAAAAAGCACCTTGCCACTTTTTTTTGACAAAGCTTAGGTACATTCCTTACATTCCTTTTCCTGAAAACAGAACATCGTTCTTTAGGTTTGTTACGTAGACTAAGAATAGACATTATGTTGCTTCTAACTTTCTCTGTGAGTTTTATCATTACATGTAAATATAGGCAGACTAACAGCACAGTCATTGTCTTTAATTTATATTTATGGTGACTTTATCTGACAACACTGTAGTTACACAATGAATATTTTAAATAGGAAATAGCTCAGAAGTGACCCCTGGTTGACTCGAAGTCTTAATTGGCCAATCACTCTTCAGTCACTATTTCATAATCCGTTATCTGGCAACATAAACAGAAATATATGTAAACGATAAAACTTTATTGTTAATGCATTTGTATGAAAATACAGTACGTGAGCACAGAGAATAGAAAAGATGCAAACGTGTAAAGGGTTTACACTAAACAGAACGCAAATATGACGCCATGACGCCCTGAGAATGCTAATTAGCGCGTGGCGTCATCCGGTGTCATTTAGCGACTTCGAGCGACTTTCCATTGTAAAGTGCTTGCCAAGTGTGAACACGAAATATCTGGCATCCGGGTTTCTCTCACACTGCGGAACTCCCAACACGGGTGGATTAGAAATCAGTAGAAAATAAGACGTTAAATAAATTAAACGTAACGTAAATTCAAACACTTCTCGGCTTACTAAGCAATTTTTCACACACATTAATCTAAAAAAAGTGTGAAAAAGGGCGGAGAATTTAGTCGTTTAGGTGCAGGTTTAAAATGGTTTGACCACCTTCAGTTAGCTAGCTAGCATAAAGTTAAATTCAAATGTCAGCCATTAGATAGGTAACGTTAGCTATTATATCAAGTCATGACGGAAACAAAAGAGCAGGTACAACTAAGGAACAACCCTCGCAGGTAATACTTATTCGTGTTTAATGGTGTAATCACGGTATAATTTAACTTGTCATCTAAGTCAGTCTAATGTAAAAGTGTTGACTTGCTAGCCAGCTAAGTACTATTAGCTTACCATAGGCTTAATGTATAGCCATAGCGACATATACACGTATGCTATCCTACTGTTTTAGCCATGGCGATATATTTACAGTATACTTTCTTTAATGGGTTAGATGAATGTTTTTATAATTAATTTAATTGTGAATTGGTGTAATTCACATGAGATGTCTGTTTTGCAATTTGAGGGGGGAAAATAAAGAAGGAACCTTTAGCCTTAAAATGCTAAATCCGCGGCTAGTTAACTAGACAAGATTTTCACCTATTAGCATTTTACTCACTAATAATTAGAACCTTACACACAAACATGTATTAATAACGGTGCTATCACTTGTTACACAACACAATGAGTTCTTGGTTTTGATTGGTGCTTACTGAATTTCTCTGACAGCAGTTCTAATCACAGGTTTATATTGACGCGCTTCTTCTATTCTTATCGTTATAACACATTAAACCTAATAATAAAAGTCTTGAAATCACGTGTTTATATAACAGGGACAATAATGATAATTCAAATGATGAAGCTTTTTGTAAGAGGAAGTTTATTCAACATGTATGGGAGAAGTCTTCAGTGTGAGCACTTTGTAACAGTCAGAGCTAATGCTGTTGTTTTAAAGGCGGATTTGTACTTACTGTTAATTAGACATACAACTATGTTTTTAATTATAGACATCACACACATTCTGTTGTCATTTGGAGTGTCAGTTGTGTACATCATGCCTGTGTGATGCAGTACCAATGTAAAACGTGAAGCCAGTATAGAATCATGTCGCACTGTGTCAAGTGACTAAAAAAGTCGGCCACTCCAGTTTTATAGTATCTCTCAGAAGTGAGTACACCCCTCATATTTTTGTAAATATTTTATTATATCTTTACATGTGACAACACTGAAGAAATGACACTTTGCTACAGTGTAAAGTAGTGAGTGTACAGCTTGTATGTCCCCTAAATGTGCTGTCCCCTCAAAATAACTCAAAACACAGCCATTAGTGTCTGGAGACATGCTTTGCCAGTCCATCACCTTTAACCTCAGCTTCTTTAGCAAGGCAGTGGTCTTCTTAGAGGTGTGTTTGGCCCAGTCTCTGAAAGGATGTGATCATGCTGTGATTATGCTGTGCTTTCTTGTGCATCATCTTTGGAAGAGGCTTGCTTCTGGGATGACAGCCATGCAGACCAATTTGATCAGTGTGCGGTGTATGGTCTGAGCACTGATAGGCTGTCCCCCCACCTCTGCAGCAATGCTGGCAGCATTCATATGTCTATTTCCCAAACACAACCTCTGGATATGATGCTGACCACGTGCACTCAACTTCTTTGGTTGACAATGGTGAGGCCTGTTCTGAGTGGAACCTGTTCTGTTAAACCACTGCATGGTCCTGGCCACTGTGTTGCAGCTCAGTTTTAGGGTCTTGGCAATATTCTTATAGCCTACGCCATCTTTATGTAGAGCAACAATTCTTATTTCAGATCCTTAGAGAGTTCTTTGCCATGAGGTGCCATGTTCAACGTCCATGCCTCTTTTCCACCAATCAGAACCGAGTGCTGGTTCAGAGCTAGTGCTGGTGCTGGTTCAAAGTTGGTTCCACTGGCGAACCTTCTAAGAACCGGTTTGCCTTTCCACCGGCTAGAGAGCCATCAAAGAGCCGAGTGTGATGTCACTGTATACGGGTCACGTTACCCAGCGCAGCAATGTTAGTGCAGCAGCGGCAAACACAACAATGGTGGATGTTGCTTTACTGTTAATGTGCATGGCTTTGTGAACCTGCATTGGCATCCAAACGTGGCGAATCCAACTTGTACATGCTTTGGCTGTCGAAATAGAAATAACTGGTTCTAAATTAGGCTCAGGCTCCGAACCAGCACTCAAACTGCCTCGGTGGAAAAGGGGCACCAGTGTCCAGTTTGAGAGAGTGAGAGCGATAACACTAAATTTAACACCTGCTCCCCATTCACACCTGAGACTTTGTAACACTAACAAGTCACATGACACCGGGGAGAGAAAATAGTAAATTGGGCCCAATTTGGACATTTTCACTTTTGTGGCCAGCGGTTTAGACATTAATGGCTGTGTGTTGAGTTATTTTGAGGGGACAGCAAATTTAAACTGTTGTACAATCTGTATACACACTACTTTACATTGTAGTAAAGTGTCATTTCTTCAGTGTTGTCACATGAAAATATATAGTAAAATATTTACAAAAATGTGAGGAGTGAATTCACTTCTGTGAGATACTATATACTATTCTAGATGGTCATTAAGATTTCCTATTATAGATACCTACTGTTTTGCAAGCCAATTTTCTTGATTTTCTATCTATCTAAATATTGTGTGTTGAGGATTTTTGATTAAAATCCTCAACCAATCACGCCTCGTCAGTCTTTTTAATACTGTTGTACATTTCAATTGCTAAACATTAAAGCCCAACTTGAAAACGAGATGGAGAGAGATTTTTGAGCTAAGATATGCCATCAGGAGAACCCTTGTTTCAATCCTTCTGATTTATATAAAGCATGAGTATGTGAACAATGCCACTCACATACTATCTGCATGTGCACTGTATACTTGGAGAAAGTTTACTTGCACCTAAACGTTTCCACTGCTGGAAACTCTAATGACTTACTAATGTTCTTCTAGATATTATTGCTAGCAGTTTCTCAGAAACTGAGGATACAACTAGGGCTGGGCGATAAATCGATTTTATCGATTAACTCGAATGTGTAGTTTACATCGATTTGTTTGAATGAAAATAGTTTTTTTCTTTAACGTCTGCAAAGTGCAAAACCCGAAAAGTGAATACTATAAAAACAGTCAATAACTTCTCGGTACTGTTTTTTTTATATGAAAAATAATAAGAAATTATACAAAAAGACATTTCCCCCAAATATGTGTTGTAGTATAAATATCAGGACATCAGTGGTGTGTGAACTGAATTTGGTGACAGTGCAGTGTATTACAGTGAAGCTACTCTGTTTTTATAGTATTCGCTTTTCGGGTTTTGCACTTTGCATATGGTCCCTTGGAATCTGTCTCACTGTCTCAGGTAGGGGTGTGTGTGTGTGTGTGTGTGTGTGTGTGTGTGTGTGTGTGTGTGTGTGTGTGTATATATATATATATATATATATATATATATATTTATATATATCGATATATATATATATATATATACACACACATACACAGGAAAAATTTAAATTGTAAATCGATTATTTTTGTGAAAAAATCTGTGATTTTCATTTTAGCCCATATCGCCCAGCCCTAGATACAACTGTTTATATAGCTACTGCAGGGTTGGACAAATCACTAGCCAAATTTTCATGAAACAGAATTTCACATTTAGTCCAAACTAAACATTAATACATATTTATTACTTCTAAAATATCTTTAAAAATAGAGTTTAAGGGGGTTTTTACACCTGGTCACTTCATCCGTTTTCTGTGATCCGATAGCTATCCGATTGTAAAAAGACCAGGTGTAAATGCCTTTTGAGACGGATATAAATCCGATCGCTCAAACCACTTCAGGAGGTGGTCTGGGACGCATTTCAGATGAAACTGGACAGGTGTAAATGCATGTGGTTGTTCAAGCTACATACGTCTGCACTATACTCCTCCCAAACGGAAGTACGTCACTCTCAGGTGACTCGCGAGTCGTGCTTCATGCCAGAAACAAACATGTTTTCCCACCAGCACTGGCTCCGATCTTTCACCCAGGTGTCTTGTTTGGTATTAAAATGCACTGCTGCTGCCAGCGAAATTGCAGAACACAGTAAATGCTGTTTTTTTGTAGCAACCGCATACACCAAAGCGTGTTCCATTTCAATTACCCCGGAAATGAGGTAAAATATATTAGCATTTTGGGCGGGAGTAGAAAGATCGGATTGATATCCGATTTCCCAAGACGCATTTATGTGGCCTAATGTAAATGGAACAGTTTTAACAAATCAGATAGCTATCGGATCAGAGAAAACACGTGAAGTGACCAGGTGTAAAAAGGCCCGTAGGTAGAAGTGTTAAGGCAGTACAAAGAGTAACTCAAGCGAACCTTCAGTCATCTTGTATAGCCGCAGCTGTGATGTGAGCTGAAGAGCTGAACTAAGGTCAAGACAGTCGTGAACGTCAAGCTTTTGGTACAAGCTGCATACACTCCAGTGATCTCAGCTACTACTTTCCAGACTTTATTTTTCTTTATAATGTCTTATACAATTTTATACAAAGCAAAATATACAGAATGTTCTGTTTAACCCACCTTGCTCGCGCTGCTGACGTCGCACTAAAAGCACAAAAATAAACAGACTTATCTCTGTGATAAAATGAGAGCCTGTCAGAAAATACTTAAGTGTACAGTCTGAAGCCTGTCTCTAGCTTTCTACAAGGAGCTTTGCAACTATTGATACATGTTTGATGAATTTTGCTACTATAAGTTAATGAAACTGAAGTAGAGGAATCATTGTGGTTAAAATGCAGAAGTGTTTGTGCAAGTAGCCTATTGCAGGTAGGAACTAAATCTTTTAGGGGGGAATGAAAAAATTATTGTAGCATACAATTGGTCAGAGGATGTATGAGTCACTTATCTCACTTGACTGCATCCTATGTGACATCACACGACATTTTTCACAATTTCATGTATTCGGAGTGTAAGGATATGCATTATAATATCATAATTGCAGTATTGTATGCAATGACAACCTCACCTTGTTTGGTGATTCTGTAGTAACAAAAAAATAGCATTTTCAGTATTTTGTTTACATCCAAGTTGCCTAACAGCAAAATATTTCACTGTTTTCTGCTGTTCTTGACACCATGTTCGGCACTGAATTTCTTTGTGAAGTTATAGAAAAACTGCAAATACTTACAGCCCTATGTCTTTTTATATTTTAGTTTTAATTGTTACTATTCATTTGTGGCAGATGTGGTTTTTTTTTTTGCCCAACAGGGGTCTCACACTCCTCTTCTTTCCCATTGCCCTGTCCCAGTAGCTAATGCGCTGGCTCATGATACTCTACAAACAGAAATCCAGCAGTGTCCTGACTAATCTTATCAAGGACTTGCAGCAATAAAATAATTATTTTGTTTATACCGATTGGAAATGTGTATAGTGGATTTCAATTTTGCTGTACTGTGAGAGAGGGTTAAATATTCGTACTAGAAATAGACTAGAGTTAGCAGAACATGATTTGAATTTGTGTAGTGTGTTACATATTGAGGACGCTAATGATGTTACAGGAACGTTTTGATTGAAGCTTTGCATACCCTAGGGAGAAAAAAACAGAAGACCCTCATTTCATATTTATTGCCATTGAATATGGGCTATTTTCACATAGTTAAACAGGATAAAAAAGCTAGCTTTTTCCATTTAGAGAATGAGTTGTATTCATACTATTCATGCATGATATGGCTTTTAGTTTGTTGACTTTCTCATTATGTCTTTAGGCAACTGAAGAAACTTAGTGAGGACAGCTTGACCAAGCAGCCTGAGGAAGTGTTTGATATATTGGAGAAACTTGGAGAGGGGTAGGTAAAAATTTGCTCTTTTACAGTTTTAGAAAATGTCCTGTATTAAATGGTGCATCATAGTATTCAGCATGGATGCCAAAGTGACACTTTAAAACTGCTGCCCATTCAGAAGTGTCTTTTATAAAGAATTAAGAGTTTCCAAGAAAACTGAAGAAATAACAGTTAAAATCTTTACCATTGTGTGCTGTATGGCCAAACGTATGTGGGCACCTGACCATGATATAATACTATTTGACATAAGTTTAGTGTATATCACAAGTGCTTAAGAGCAGCCGGCACAACGACATGCACGAAGAGGAATATGCAGATCACAACACCTAGCATTTACCAAAATGGTTGACATGTTCAAGTTAGCCCATTCTCATGTTTTGTACTAAAGGTAAATTATAAATGCCGTAGCATCTAAACATAAGTTTCAAGATTTAATGATTTGAAAGCTTAATATTTAGTATATTTTTCAGTGAGTATCAAAAAAAAAAAAATAAATTCATGCCCATACAGCTTGTGGAAAATGATGTCAGTCTCTCCCTAACATGTCCATTTGTTTGTGTATTATAGAAAGAATGATCTAATTTTATGACTAAACCAGCTATGATGAGGAAAATTCTAAACTATTTGTTTTGCAAAGTGTGCAGTGAAATAAGGAAATCTGAAATGCTTGAATGTTTAGAATGAAATGAGAAACAAGACTTGCTCTGGTTTATTCTCTTCTCTTGTACAGTCAGTGACAGAAGTTGGTCATTAATGTGATTTAAACCTTTTTTTTTTTTTTTAGGTCTTATGGCAGCGTATTCAAGGCACATTATAAAGAGACTGGGGAGATTGTGGCAATTAAACAGGTTCCTGTGGAGTCAGATCTACAAGAAATCATTAAAGAGATTTCTATTATGCAGCAGTGCAACAGGTTTGCACACACTGACTCATACATCCCTTTTTTTACTGATATATTTGTCCTTCAGATCTCTGATTTACCCACTTATGCTTTGTGATATTATGTTAATGTCAACAACTTCCATACTTTTTTTTTCCTATGCCTGGAACAATAGTACTCCGATTCAAACTGCAGCAAAAGTGCCCCGTCTGAAAACTATCTGTTATATTTATTATTTTCTACATGAGGATTTACATTCATTGCATTTATTAGATTTTTTTTTTTTCAAGATTGGATGTTGATGGTTTTATTTTTGTCTTTTGCACCAGTCCACATGTGGTGAGATATTATGGCAGTTACTTTAAGAACAGTGATCTGTGGATTGTAATGGAGTACTGTGGAGCTGGCTCTGTGTCTGACATTATCAGACTACGCAACAAAACAGTAAGTGAAAGCTCTCCTTTAGTCTTGCTGTGCTTGATGTTCTGAGAAATGTATGGGCGAGACAGAAAAGACAAAGATTGAGTTTTCATTAAATAACTCATTAAGTATCCCTTATTAGTTATGACTGGTGAAAAAATCAGTGTAGAAAAGCAGTGTCCAAGAAATCTGTCATAATTTTCTGTGTTTTCGTGTGTGACAGTTAACAGAAGATGAAATAGCTGCCATTATGCAGTCCACTCTTAAGGGACTGGAATACTTGCACTTCATGAGGAAAATCCACAGAGACATCAAAGCTGGAAACATCCTTCTGAACTCTGAGGGACAGGCCAAACTTGCCGACTTTGGTGTTGCGGGACAGCTAACTGTGAGGGCAAACAGTATTTAGTTCACATACAGAGTACAAACATTATAGAAATCAGTTAAAAATTTTGCACCAGTGTTATAATGCAAGACTTAGCTAGAAATAGATACTGTATATGGAGTAATAGAACATTTGTTTGATTGCTAGAAAATTCTTTATTTTTGTTTACCTTTTGCATTTTGCCTCTGTTTTCTCTCTCAGGACACGATGGCGAAACGCAACACAGTAATTGGAACGCCGTTTTGGATGGCTCCAGAGGTCATTCAGGAAATTGGCTATAATTGTGTAGCAGATATCTGGTCTCTTGGCATCACAGCCATAGAGATGGGTGAAGGGAAGCCACCATATGCAGACATACACCCTATGAGGGTAAAACTTGTAAAACTATATGATTTAATAAGTTTAAAGTATGTATTAAGTCAGAACATTTGGTTGCAATATTGTGCATATTTTTTTAGATGTTATGATACAATTTCATCACATAGAAATCTTAAGGATTTCCACAATTTTTAAGATTTTACTGAAAAAACAGTTTTATACGAATCATGTGTTTTCTATTCAGTTATGATGATTCTTTAATTATTTTTGTAAATGTGATGTGTACAAATATGGCTGTTACTTTACTATATTTGTGTATATATAATTGTTCACTATATAACTGACATTGTAAGACTTCCAAAGATTCTGTCTAATGATCATTTGAAATGCTGAATTTATTCTAAATGCTGGCGTATCTGGGTTATTGTTTAAACAGGCAATATTCATGATTCCAACAAATCCACCACCAACATTTCGGATCCCTGACCAGTGGTCAGAACCTTTCAGGGATTTTGTGGCACAATGCCTGATAAAGAATCCTGAGAACAGAGCAACAGCCACACAGCTATTACAAGTATGTTTGCTTTCTTATCACTGTCATTATCTGTCTCCTTTAAAAAGTGTTTATGTTAATTGTCAGTTAACAACTGAAATTAACATTTATATTTACAGAATAATTTCTGCCTGTGATTATTTATCAAAGCAGCATTTAGCATCTATGTTTTAATTATTTTACAACATATAACTCATGTTTCAGTTTTGAAATAAACGATTGAACAGAGTACATCACTGTGGTTGATTATGCCTCATTGTAGTCAGAATGTGCATGGAAAAGGTGTGTGAGAACACTAGGAGCTTGTCTAATGCACTGTGCTCTGAAGCTAAGTTATAGAACCCCCCACCCCATCCCTCCAAAGAACCTTTTGTGTCTCTCAGCATATGCCTCTTTGTCCCATGCATCCACATGACTCCGAACTGCCTACATGTCACAACCAATTTGGAAACACGCCGCCTTGATTTCTCGGAACAAATTAATAATTAAAAATGCAATTTTAATGAGATGAAAAAATACTTGCAGTTGTCAATAATCCTAGGCACAGTTCCGCCTACACTGCCTTGCAAAAAATCTTCAGCCCCCTTAAAAGTCATCAAGTTAATGCTGCTTACATAAATATTCACTTTCCAGACCGCTTGCTAGAATACGTTTTGCTTCAGTAAAAGCTTTAGGACTGTTGGTGTAAGTTCTTACCAGCTTTGCCCACAGTTTGGGAGTGATTTTCTTCAAAAATTGCATCCAAGCACTGTAAAGAATCTGGAACAATTCTGCTTCAGACAGTACCTCACACTCACACTTGGTGGACTTGGACCCTGGCGTTTAACATTTGCCTTATTTTATTAAATACTGTTTTGCTTTTGTCTTGTGTTTGACACCATCATTAAAGTTTCTCACAATTTTATTTGTTTATTTATTTACTTAATTTTAAAGCTGACAGACATTTGCCTGCAATCTTGTTCTTTCATATTTTTTCAGAAGTGTTTTTCCTATCCACTCTCATATACAATCCTAAGTTATGCAGAGATCTTCAGAAGTTTCTGGTTTTTGTCCTGATTTTTGAGGGAGGGGTTTGTGTAACTATTGTCCCAGCAGTGTTGCTTGTCCAGTGCTTCTTTTATTATATCTTTAACCTTTTTTTAATGCTCTAGGAAGTCTTTATTTTCCTTCCGTTTTCCTTTAAATGACAGTTCAACTGAGGTGATTTTTCATCAGAAAATGGGAGTTGTTTTAATATTTCACAGGTGAAGGCCAATCATCATCCAAGTATGTTCATTAGCATGGGCCTGCTGAATGCTATTGCAAGCAGTTTTTTTTTTAATGCTCGCTGACCAATAATTACTTTTCACTTTCCCTGTATTCACTATATATTTACATTTGCAAAATTTAGTAACCTTATTCAATGTGACTTGTATTGTATTTCAATTTATATAAGTGAGCAATTGATGGACACTGCGAAAGATCGGTCACCCTATTGTTTACACTTCAACCGAGGGACCTCTAAGTTTTAATCAGCAGAATGTAAAGCTCTACATTGTTGGTAAAAATGTACACACTCACATAGGTAAGAAGGTACCAAGCCATTAATTGCGTTCAAAGAAACATCAAAAGTCTGAATTCCGGAAATCGGAAATTGTACCGGTAGCCAGTGGAAGGGATGCAGGATCGGTGTGATTTGATTGTTTGCGAGTATTGGTCAGCATATGAGCTGCAACATAAAGATCGTTGCAATAATCTAGCCGTGAGCTAATAAAAGCATGAATGGCTCTCCAGGTTACTCGGAATCAAAAAGGCCTTGACCTTTGTGAGGAGGAGAAGATGGAAAAAGCCTCTCTTGACAACAGAATCAATACGTGTCTGAAAATTTAATCTGTTGTCTAAAGTCACCCCTAAATTTTTGACTGCTTGGCTAAAATTAGGGGCAGAGAAATCAAGACTAGCAACAACAAAACTGGGAACGTTGGAGGTGCCAAACAGAATACATTCCTGTTTTACTGTCTTTTATGCAGAGACAGTTCTGTGATTGTCTGTTCATGACTCCACCATAAGAAAGAGCCTGGGCAAAAATGACCTGCATGGCAGAGTTTCAAGATGAAAACCGCTACTGAGCAAAAAGAACATAAAGGTTCCTCTCAGATTTGCCAGAAAACATCTTGAAGATCCCTTTTGGGGAAATACTGTGTTTGTCCCATTACATCTGGCATAAAGGTAACACTGCATTTTTCAGAAAAAGGACATCATACCAACAGTAAAATATGGTGGTGGTAGTGTGATGGTCTGGGGCTGTTTTGCTGCTTAAGGACCTGGAAGAATTGCTGTGATACATGAAACCGTGATACATGAAACCCATGAATTCTGCTGTCTACTGAAAAATCCTGAAGGACAATGTGTGGCAACCTGTTAGTAACTTCAAGCTGAAGCGAACTTGGGTTCAGCAGCAAGACAATGATCCAAAACACACCAGAAAGTCCAACTCTGAATGGCTGAAGGTAAAACAAAATGAAGACTTTGGAGTGGCCTAGTCAAAGTTCTGACCTGAATCCTATTGAGATGCTGTGGCATGATCTTAAAAAGGTGGTTCATGCTCGAAAACCCTCCAATGTGGCTTTTCATTTAAAAACTGCATGTTGTATTTACTTGTATACTTTGACTAATATTTAAATTTGTTTGATGATCTGAAACATTAAAGTGTGACAAACGTGCAAAAAAGGGGCAAACAATTTTACACCGCTGTATGTATTTTATATATTTTTTTTTTCTTTAGCACCCATTCATAAAGAATGCTAAGTCCAATAGTGTCCTTAGGGCACTGATTACAGAATCTATGGAGCTCAAACTGAAGAAACAGGAGACTGAACAGAGAGAACAGGACACAGAGGATGAAGAAAACTCGGTATTTAAAACATCTGCTAAAAGTTCCTTGAACTTTTTCCAGAATAAATTATGCCTGTAGCCTAATATTCCCAGGCTTTCCACAGCCAATAATGCCTATGAATAATTTATTAATAAAATGTAACTTAATAAATTGTTAATTGAAAATATTATATGTTAAATATATATAAAAAGTGGTGTATTGCTTTTATCAAGTTTCACTTGTGCTTTGAAATGAGTAATTGCAGTTGTATATTTTTAAGTTATACTTTGTTGATTGCCTATGGCTGATCAGGATGAAGATGAAGTTGATCAGGGTACAATGGTGCGAGCCAGCACATCAGGTCTGGGAACAGTCCGTGCAGTCGGCTCACTTGGAAGTTCATTGGGAACCATGATTGAGCACAATGACAGCACGTTGGAGTCTCAGCTTGGCACCATGGTCATAAACTCAGAGGACGAAGAGGAGGATGCAGGCACCATGAAACGTGAGTTAGCCCGTACTGCTCTCCCTTATATTCTTCTGCTGTAGTCATGGACATGTGGAATGGTTATGCCGTTAATTTTATAATACAAAAATTGCTTTTATTTATTTATTTATTTATTTATTTATTTATTAAAGAGTGATTCTTTTCACAATTATACTGCTCAATTAAGGGAACACTTAAATTACATGTTGGATCTCAATGATCAAAATATTAAAGTATTTATACTTCAAAATTCGGTTCTTTGCTTATATGCATTGTGTAATTTGCAAAATGGTGTGTCAATGGAGACCAAAGTCATCAACCCTTTGAGGGCTGGCTCAGGATCAAGGCATCAGTGAGCTCCTGGACAGTTGGTGGTGATATTTGGTGGTTTTGGATTCTCCGATGCATAACCTACCAGAGGTTATCAATTGGATACATGTCTGTGGAACGTAAGGGCCAGTCAGTGACAACAATGACTTTATCATCTGGAAACTGCCTACTATTTTATGTTCATTGTGTTCTTATTGATTTTATTGATTTTATTTTTTATTGTTGTTTTACTGGAAAGCACCTTGTGCTCCTTTTGGCTGTTGTAAGGTGCTATGTAAATAAAATTTGATTGATTGATACTCACTGGCCACATGAGACCGGCATCATCAAGCACTAGGGAAGCCCCTAGGGTCTACTGCACCAGCTTAAAGTCTGACAGTGACGCTGAGGATTTCATCCTAGCACCAGTAACAGCATTACGGGTACCTTTGTCTACCAGACTCTTTTTTTTCCTTCTTCACATTTGATCAATGTGAACCTGTTCTGATCTTTGATTAGAATGTTTTTCTAATGGCGGATCTTCAATTTCATGGAGACTCTTTCTGAAAGTTTGGTCAGAAACATGCACAATAATAGCCTGTTGGAGGTCATTTTGTAGTGCATTGGTAGAGTTCCTCATGTTCCGCCTCAAACAAAGAAGCAGATACTGGTCCTGCTGCTGGGTGGTTGCCTTTCTATGGCTCTGTCCAGCTCTCCTCACGTAACAACCTATCTCACGATATATCTTCTCCATGCCCTTGAAACTTTGCTGGTAGACACACCAAACTTTCTTGTAACAACAAGTATGGATGTGCCAACCTAAAGAAGCTGGACTACCTGTGGGTTGCATGTACATGCTACAAGTAGTGACAAGGACCTTAACAAAACACAATGCATTTTGGTGGTTGTCTTGCTGTCACCTCTCCAGTTTTCCTGTGATTTAAAATCCCTCAAGTTTAATTGACTTGATGTTATACTGTGATGATTAAGTGTTCTTTTTTTTGAGCAGTGTATATTGGTGAGATTTAACATCCACTAGAGGTCAAATTTGAGCCAAAACATTCATGGCCAGCAGGATTTCTATATCGACCAGTTAAATGTTTATCAGATTCATGTTGACTATTTTGGGACACATTTGTGCAGCAGCATGGAGATGAATCTATACACAGGAAATGTTCTGAGTGTAGTTTGTAATAACATTTTACTATTTCAGATTTGCCAAATCAGATCATTTAATAGTTATCACTGTTATGTCATTTAGTTGCATCTTCTATATTGGCTGCACTTTAATCCCTGTGGGCCATCTTATGCTCTTACGACTTGCTTTCTCCTGTTTCAATACAGACACCTCACCATCTGCAAAATGAGCCCAATCAATCAGCCCAGGAAAGTTAACTCCAATACCACTTTCCTTCTAATGGAAAAATATTGGATTAGTATAGATCTGTACCAAGAGCCTTACCTCTTACATCAAAGAATGCATAATCTAGAACAACCTTTATATGAGAAATAATATATTTTATACTAATAATACTTTATGAGAATTTCATTTCAATTCTGAGATTCTATATAATATATATATAATTAGATAATGTATGCACTTTATCTTACTGAGTATAAACAAATAAACCAAAAAAAATCAACTAATTTAGTCTAATATAATGTATTATTTAAAAAAAAATGGTATCAATTTAATGTTTTTCAATATTATATTTGCTATGGCAAATGATTGTACAATATAATTCAGAAAGATGAGACCTTTAAATATTACAATATAGAATAAATCTGCTGCTAAATAAGTTCAACATATGCTACTGTTAGTAATTTGTTTTCAAGTGTCTACAGTGTTGAGGAAAGCAGAAGTCTAAAGGTAAAGTGTTTTGAGCAGCTAATTTCTGGACTAACCAGTATTAACTCTTTAATTGAGGAGCATTGTTCTTAGCATTGTGCTCTGTTTGTGTTTGCACTTGTGGTTTGATACAGATGCAATTGCTCTTGAATAGCTCAGTTATAGTTTGAATCAATAAAATGGGCTAAAATTAATTCTACAGTGGAAACATCATCTGTGGTCCCCAACATAAAAATGGCATGTTTTGTGCTACTTGCTTCACTTAACTTGATTTTGCCATTATATTTAACTCTTAACTGGAAAAAGCTATTCCTGCAGCTACTTTCTTTCTTTTTTTTTTTTGTAACTTTTATTGCATCCTCTTTGAGCAGTTTTTATCCTTTTGTCGTGTTTGGTGAGATTTGTTTTTGACAAGGAGGCACCCAATTTTAGAATGAAAAAAATAGTTTTATCAGGCATGACTTTTTATATTCACTGTATCCCTGTATAATTTAGTTTTCTGTGCACCAGAGATATTTGAAATAACATTCAAATATAGATAGATAAGAGTACTGTTAAAGAAATAATAATGCATTAAAAGTATTCTTTATTCTTGCATGTGTTCCCAATGCCTAGGGGGTTTCCTCTGAGTATACTGGTTTCCTCCCCAGACAAAAAACATATCTTTTAAGCTGATTGGCATTACTAAATTGTACATATTGTGTGAATGGGTGTGTGCATTCGTGCTCTGAGATAGACTGGCACATTCTCCCGGTGTACCCTGACTGGAGATACTGTGGTAATGTTTATTGTTGTATATTTCCTTGACAGTATATCATTCTGCTCCCTTTTGCCAGTTATCTTTGCTGGATGGTTGTAGTCATGAATTGTTCCAATTCAATGCAATCAGGAGATCGCAGTGTTTTGTTTTTTTTACAGCCTTTTGTTTTTGCCAGATACTTATAGCTGATAATGTATTTCCTCTCAATAGTATCTAGGAATATAGTGATGGAACTTAATAGAGGTTACCTGCTATGTCTGGGCACTCCTGTCAGTTTCCATTCCTGAATATCAGAGAATAATGATCCACTAGTTATTTGTTAGAAAATTGTGGTGTTTGTTTGATTTTTAGCATACAAAATAATTTTGCTACCATTCAGAAGAATTTTAATCACTGCATCACAGAAATAAAGGAATGAATTGTTATATCGCCACTATATCTAAATGCATATTCTGTATGCCTTTGTAGAAGAGCAGAGGTAAGACAATAAGGTAATAACTGAATAATTGAACACCATAAATAAATGATAAGGTGATGATCTTCACTCTGTGGGCTGCTTGGAGTTCTGTTGCATCATCAGAAGAAAATGCAATTATATAATACAATTAATTGAATTGCATGCACTTTAATTTGCCTCGAACTCTTTGTCGAACAATTCTGTACAAATGTCTTTTTTTCCCCTATTATATGTTTAGCACACATTAACACACTATCCCTGTCCCTGTTTTTATTATTTATTTATTTAAAGATCATCAAGAAACAATGCAGCCAGCTAATGCAGTTAAGCCATCATTCCTACAGTATTTTGAACAGAAAGAGAAGGAGGACAACAAAAACAGTGACAACGACAGTCACAAACTGCCTACAGAATGGGACATGGAGATGGTAAGTACAATTCATTGAGTTGCTGACTTAGACTACAAGTCAAAAATGGTGATATTGGTCATTTAGTTGAAATTACATAGCATAAGAATTGGTGACCTTGATGTTTGGTTCCTCTTTAGATTCTACCTGTTACTTTTTACACCTTTGCTGCAACTCTCCTGTTGCACAGGTCAGTTTTAAATCAGCATCAGTATTTCTATGCAAATAATAAGACTTGGATTTTATGATATATGCTTGTTGGCTGTCTCAGTCCTGGCAAAAATTATGTTCTGTGTTGTGGAATATAGATTGATTTCCATCAGCTGTCAGTGTAAGTGTAGAGTAGAGTCTAAGAGTCACATTTCCAAATCAATTGGCTCTAGTAGGTAATGTCACAGCAAATCAGGCTGTCTGAATCAGGGATTTGAAAAGAGCAGAACCTTTTTTACATGCAGAGCTCTGAGAGCACATGTGTTTCATTTGCTTATGTCAAACCATAAGGCATGGGAAAAAGGAAATCAAAAACATGACAAAGGACACTGCATTTACTGAATAGTAAATATATTATAGGAAGTTTGCTACTGTTGTTTGACCAAACTATGCAAACATATATATATAAATATGGATATGCCTTTATCCAGGGCGTTGTATGCCAGCTGAGCTTCCCCCATGAGCAGTGGGTCCAGGATTTTAGCCCACTCAGCCCTCTGACAGCCTTACCGGTCCGCGGTGTGCTCAAAAGTCAGCAGAAACGCATCCACATTGTTGTCTGGGTGGGGTAGAGGAACGGCAGCCGCCGTAGAGACTGTCTTCAGGTCCAGCAGCTCCTTGGTGACTGCCCGGATACCCTTGGCCAGCTCCTAGGTGACAGACTGTTAGTGCAGGCTAGTCTCCTGGAGATGTTGCAGCAAATGCTCCACCGTGACCTAGGGTGCCCTTGGTCCACTGCCCGCATTCTCCACCAGAGTAGCAACTCGCAATGCGAGGTGGAACACAAGAACAAGCCAGGGAGCAGGTGAAAAATGTAGTGCTCGTTTATTTAGTGGTCACAGTTGGAAAAGCAGTTGCAGTGACTGGAGAGAAGCAGGAGGTATGGCAGTGCAGTTGTTCATGTTCGTGGTAGAGTGAGGGTGCGTCTTTAGCTCACCTGCTCCCGGGGAGGCCAGACGCAGCAGCGGCTATAAGTAGTGCTGAAAAGCCACCTCTTCTGTTGGCAATTCAGCACAGCTCCGTGTCGATATTTCTGCTGATCCACAGAGTTTTTGGGGCGAAGAGCGTTTTTTTGTGTTTTGAGTGCGGTGGAGTCAGCACCACAGTCACACACACTTTTTTTAATCTCTTGAGAAAAAAAAAAGTGAAATACTTATTCTGAACACTATTTCGACATGCATTGTGCCATGTGTTCAAAACGAAACCACACAGTGCAGAATTTTGAAAGGTCTTTGACTTTGATTTCTTTAACTGAACTCCTTGCATTATCAGAACAAAAAGCACCACAGCATTATTTGTCCCCTTAGTCAGTACAGTATGTCCCCTTATCCATCAGTGTTAGTCATTGAGCTTGCTCTTGTCTTAGAATGGAGATGGTCTTGTTATTTTTATCTTATTGATTGAGCAATATATAGTTACAGGATGCCTGTAAAGGGCACTGAAGTCATCTGGGAGTCAGCAGGAATGTTGTGCTGGAAATGCATTTGACCATTCTTTTTTATTTGCTACTAAAACACAACAACATGGTTTTATGTTGTAAATTATGTTGTAGTCAAAACATAATTGGCTTGCACACCACAGCTCAACAATGCTGTTATAAAACTTTAAACAGACCTATACTGTGTGTATAAGATACTGTGTACATTTCTAATATGACCTTTACTACTATAGAAGTTGGTTAAAACAATTTTTCATATTCTACTATTAATGTGGTTTCTTCAAGGTTAAAGTAAAAAATTTGTAATGTCCGCAACACTTTTTAAACTCCCATCTTATTTGATTAAATAAAAAGCAACGTTTCGACCCTGTTGGGTCTTCTTCAGGCAACTGAAGCACATTTGTCAAAAAGGGGGGGGTATATAGGCCTTGCAATCAACTGACCCACCCATACATGCATACACACACACACACGCACATATATATATATATATATATATATATATATATATATACACACACACGTACATACATGTACACATACATATACATGCACACACACACACACATGCATACATACATACATACATACATTCACATATATATACACATACATACATACATACATACATACGTATATACACAAACATATACATACATACACCAATACATACACACGTACATACAAATACAGTATATACATCCATATCCCCACTCCTTATAAGAATGGCTTCTTTAAGGTTAACACTAATGGTTGAGCAACTAGAGAGAAAACACTCAATTTTAAAGCGACCAGTGTGACATTATTCTACTTTCCCAGTAAATGTTAAATATGTGTTCATCAATTCAGTACATCTCTGTGCAATATGGGCTGCAAGCACTATGAATATGCAATCACCAATGCAAGGAAAATGTTGGCACAAAGTTTGAAAAATACAAAATGGCTCAAAAGATCATTATGTATATGGTATAGAAAATCACCACTAGCACAGTGCTGTTATAAATGAGTGGAGCTTTATTTTCTCTGTCTGACACTGTTAATGATATCTAAACATGGAATTTTTATTTAAATTCTAAATCTCTCTATACCTATTTTTCAGATACGTTCCTTAAATGTAGAGGAGCTAAGAAGACGACTTGCCTCTCTAGACCCACAGATGGAGCAGGAGATTGAGGAGATCCACCAGCGCTACCAGGCCAAACGCCAACCCATTCTCGATGCCATTGAGGCCAAAAAGCGACGTCAGCAGAACTTCTGAACCTTCTGAAGAAACTCTTGATGATCCCTCAACAATGTTCATCATTGTCAGTTACCTATAAAGGTACCTGTGCCAGATCCAGCTATACTTCCTTTTTTTTTTTTTGTTTAACTTACAATCCTTTCTTTGCATTTGTTGTTTAATTATTTTTAAAATCTGTTGCTGTAGCTACACCACTATTGGTACTAGATTTGGTGTTACTGTGGGCTCAAAATGCAGGGAACAACATTTTGTCATACACTGTTTGACTTACTGCACTTTTTTATTACTTGTGTAACTTTAGCATGTATATGTTTTGTTTGTTTTTGTCTAAAATAGCTGTAAGTAACACAGTTCACAAAATTTGGTAGTCATTAAACAAGCTAATAATTAGGCTGGATGTTCTTATTTATAGTGTCTTATAAAGAAGGCAACTATACAAAGGTCTATAGAGCGATATATTTTTTTTTGGTTGATTGGTTGGTTCTCTTTCCCCTAGCCAACATAAAGTACACAAACCATGTTGTGTAAAACATTTTAAGCACAAACTCTAGCATTTCTGCTGTAATGTCAAGTGAAGTGTAATTTTAGCATGTTAGGCACACCCAAAAATTAATGTCAGGTTAAAAATATAAACTGGCATTGTAAAACTGTAACGATAAAAATTTGGAAATAGAACTGCCCAGTGGTAGTGATAGATGTAAAATCAAACATGCCTTCATTTAAAGAAAGAAAAAAAAAGAGTCGAGTATTGAACTGCTTTACTGTCTTCATGTTTACATTCCAGTAGGACACATTATCCAAGCACCAGCAGCAGCAGAACATGTTAGCAGTGTCTAGTACACAGAGGATTGCTTTCAGTAAGCAATGCTTCATGCAACTGTACTGAGATTTTATAGTTTCCCCATTAACTAGTTTTAATACTCAATGCACTTGCAAGGATCTGCTGAGAGGCAGATTGTTGAGAGCAGCCGTCTCGTATTTGGGGGGGGCTGTAGTTTAAGCATCAATATTGTTTCCACAACTTCATGTGTTAGAATGTATTTGATGTATATTAATGGTGTACTAATTTATAAAACAATACGTGCTGCATTCTGAGCTTTTTCTCAAATGTCAGATCAGGTAAATTGATTAAGGTTGGGAAGTTGGCTAAAATTATTTTTTAAAATAGTTTATTTTTGAAAGTTTTTTTGGAAGCTAGGAGAGCCTGGTATTTTTTTTTCAGCTGGAGTGTCTGTTCCTGCAAATTAGACTCAGGTATAATTGACTCAAGCAATCCATAGCTACTGTGAAAGACTTTTTATAGTGCTTATATACCCCATAAATCAACCCCAATATGGTTTTGGAGGATCAACTTAAAAGCCTTTCTTCCTTTTGGAGTTTGTTACATTCTGGAATTATATGATGCTGTTGAAGTTTTATCATCAAACCTTTACAGTAGTAATGCATGCTGTTCCTGCTTTGTTTTTTTGTTTTGTTTTTTTAATGCGCAATGTGAATACAGAACCAATGTCAGTACTCCTCATCTGTCCTAACACTGGTCCTGAACAAACATTTTGTCTGTGCCTTAAATTATGCAAAGTCTATTTGGAAGTGTTTAAAAGTTGGATTTGTTTTATGTGTGAAAAATAAACTGGTATTCATTATAATTGTAATGTTACCTTATTTGACCTTTGAATATAGGTTCCTTTAGTATAAGTGCCTGTATGTGTCAAAGTAACATCCACATGACTGCCAGTAAAAATGTCCAGGGAATCACACACCTTCTGCCTGTTTGCCTTCTTTCTGCATCCTATAAATGAAGCATATTCACCTGGCCCTCTACCTGTAAAAGAAAATGTGATTCGTCAGACCAGGCCACTTTATTTCATTGTGCCTTTGTCCAGGTCTGATGTTTAGGCAATCATTGTAGGCACTTTTAACTGAGGTCAGCATGGGCACTTTGCTCTGTGACTATGGAGCAAGCCTAAATGAGCTGTGTCCTGACACCTTTCTCTCATAGAGAGCTTTGCATTTTTCAGCAACCTCTGCTACAAAATCTTTTTTGGGGGCTCAGACCAGATGGGCTACTCTTCACTCTAGCTTAGTTCAGGGAGCCTTGGGCACCTATGACCCCTTTTGCTAGTTCACCTTCCTTGGACCACTTCCGATGGGCACCGCAAGATGGAAACGCCCTACAAGGCCTGCCGTTTGAAGATGCTCTGATCCAGTCATCTAGCAATCACAAAATAAAGCACTTAAAGGGAAGTCTTTTGGAAGACTCAAATAAATAATTTAGTTGAAAGGAATTTGCTGGCATCTACATACAGTACTCCCTTTAGTACATCTAAGAATGTGTGTGCAGGAATGTAGCTCTTAATCTGCGTGTGTGTGTGTGTGTGTGTGTGTTCTCTCTCTCTCTCTCTCTCTCTCTCTCTATATATATATATATATATATATACACACACACACACACACACACACACACACACACACGCACTGTATATCAGTTCTTTAGTAAGACATTTCTATTTCAAATAAATTAAATCAACAAAAACTAGTACTTCAACTGAGGGAAAAGTTAGGACACATTATGCCCTAATAGCTAGTATTTACCCCTTTGGCTAAAATAACCTTAAGATGTTTCTTGTATCCTGACATCGACTGGAAAAAAGTTTCCCCATTTCTCAATGCAAAATTCTTTTATCTGTGTGATGTTTGAGAGGTTTTCTCTTGGCCATTCTAGAGTTCTCTATTTTTTTACTTTTCAACCAGTCCTTTGTGGATTCAGTACTGGTATGTTTAGGTCATTGTAATCTTTCAAGGTCCATTTCTGCCTTAAGCTTACATTTTTTGACAAATGGTCTGACATGTTCCTCACGCAGTTCCTCATACAATGTAGAATTCATAGTGGATTCTATGATGGTGACTTGGCCAGACCCTGCTGCAGCAAAACATCATCAACCATAACACTTCAGCCTCCATTTTTCACAGTTGGTATGAGGATATTTTAGTGAAATAGTTTAAGCCAAACATGCCCTCAGCTATAGTGTCTAAATATTTCAATTTTAGACTTATCTGCCCAAAGCTCATTATTCAAGAAGTCTTTTTGGATCTCTCCATGGCGATACCTCTCACTTCAACAATTATAATACCACAATAAATATCTGAGGTTTTAATAAAGTAAGCCTGAGGTTTATAACAGGCATGAGAGTGTCATAAAAGTTTTGAGAATGACAAAAACATTAATTTTCACAAAATTTGCTGCTTCAGTGTTTTTAGAGCTTTTTGTCAGATGTTTCTATAGTACACACTTAGTATAATTACAAGCATTTCAAAAGTGTCAAAGATTTAATTTACAATTGAATTAAGTTTATGCAAAGAGTCAGTATTTGAAGTGTTGACCCTTCTTTTTCAAGATCTCTGCAATTCGCAATCAATTTTTGGGTCTCATCCTCGCAGCCCATTCTTGCATAATCAGTGTTGTTCACCTGCCTCTTGAGGATTGATTACAAGTTCTTAAAGTGATTATGTTCTGGGGAGGTCTTTGGCCATGGACCCAAAATTTTTATGTTTTGTTCCCTGAGCCACTTAGTTATCACTTTTGCCTTATGGTAATTTGCTCCATCATGCTGGAAAAGCCATTGTTCATCATCACACTGTTCTTGCATGGTTGGTAGAAGTTGCTCTAGGAGGATGTTTTTGTACTATTGGTTTATTCATGTCTGTGTTCTTAGCAAAATTGTGAGTGAACACCAAACACAACGGAATAGGATTCATCAGAAAAATTCAGTCCTCAGCAGTCCAATCCTTGTACCTTTTGCAGAATATTAGTCTGTCCCCGATATTTTCCTAGAGAGAAGTGGCTTCTTTGCTGCCATTTTTGACACCAGGCCATCTTCCAAAATTATTTGCCTCAGTGTGCATGCAGATGCATTTACAACTGTCTGCTTCCATTCCTGACCAATCTCTGCACTGGTGTTCCGATCCCACAGCTGAATCAACTTTAGGATACGGTCATGTTGCTTGCAGGACTTTCTTGTGCGATCTGAAGCCATCTTCCCAACAATTGCATCTTTTTCTTGATCTGATAAATGGGTGATTTAGGTGCAATCTTTCTAGCAGCTATGTCCTTGCCAGTATTATATATTATATTCATGTATTTATATACACCATGCTAATTCAATTCATTTCAATTCAAGTTTATTTGTATAGCGCTTTTTACAATGGGCTTCGTCTCAAAGCAGCTTTACAGAACATAAACATAGAACAGAAGTTAAACATAAGGAGAAAAAAGAATTAATATAGTAAAAAATTTATATAATTAATTACTCACCGACAGCTGTGTATTTTCTTTAAAATAACCTTGATAAATTTGTTAATAGAAAATGTATTTTTATGGACAGTAATCAAAAAAGTGCTTTTGTAATCAAAAAGTGCTTTTAATAAAAATTGTAGAAAAAATCCCCACCCCCTAACAATCCTAGCCTTTCAAGAAAGACCATCTGCAGGCTAAGTAAGCAACCTAGAACTTAGGAGACCATGAAAATGCACTAGTGTAAAAATGTTCCACGATCAAAGCTTGTATTACCATTAATGTGCTTCAGAATAAACTTAGCGTAACTTGAGCTGTGAGATGTGTTGGAGGGGTGTATTAGGTGGGATATCTGCAATACAATACCCAAGCCATTAAGCGTCTGCCTGTGCTGACAATGAAGGCAGCTGCGATGTGTAAGACTGGATTTGATGTCCAAAAGAAATGCAAGTATAAACAAGCTATTAAGATTTATTTGTCATGCTAATTAGATAGGTTTAAAAAAATAAAACTGATGAAAATATATCTGTTTAAATAAAAAAAAAATAAAGAATAAAACTTACCAAAATAGACACAAAGTCAATTACGTAGTTCTTAAAAAGAAATGTAAAATTCCTGCTTTTATTCTGTTCACATTTTGATTGGAGATATTGTAATATCAAGCTGTAATTTTATGCAAGCAACACTGAAACCTGGCACAAAAAAAAATTAACAATTCACAGAATACATGATGATATGCCAGTATGTACATAAACTGTATAATAATTAAATATTGTCTAATTATTTTTGACCTACACAGAGAACAATGAATTTTACAAAAATGAACACCGAGATTAAAAATTAACTCTTTACTTTTCCTCTTCATTGTAAGACTTTGTAAATGTTGATATTAACTTAACTTCAATTGCTGACTCTAAAACTGTTGTTGTTGTTTTTTTGTTTTTGTTTTTGTTTTTTTTACTGAAGTGATGCTGTATACAGACTATGAGGATCTTTTTTACTCTATTGCATTTGGTACCAAAAAGCCTGTGTTTTTGGGGTGTGGAAGGTTCCATGATGGATAAATTATGTGTTTATATTCTTCCTGTTTATTCTGTATAACATTATGTACAACTCTTCTTTGAGGACATTGTCATTGTGGGATGTATCGGAAGCAGACACTTAAGAGAAATAGTCCTTGTGAAGGCCTTTTGATGACTAATTAAAGCTGAATTACCTGCAGCTCAATATTATTAAGGCTTCTGTTGGACCTGTTCAATGTAAATGCTTGGATGTGCCCTTGAATTATTGTCTGCAATAGATTGCAAGTGATGGGGCTGAGTACATTTAGCCATTGAGATTAAGTACCTTGAGTGTGTGTGGCTCCCAGTCTGCTCTACTAATTCTATCAGCCTGCTAGTGCATTATTTTAAAATGTTCTATGTTCCAGTAGTGGCATTTGTGTTTGTTCTTTAAACAATACCAATCAAATTGATTAAGAAGACTTCAGACCTTTTGACCTATACTGTCTTGTATTTGGTCATTTCTGATCCTCTGTTTCTGCACTCCTAGATAATTAACCTTCTTCTTGGCAGTATCACTCAAATTCTGTGCAAAAAAATTGTAAGTTGATATTTTTGGCTTCTCTACAATGCATACTGGATCACAGAGAATCAGAACAGCCAACCAAATAGCACTATATGAACGAATATGTATATAATTGTATATATATAAATAATATTTATTTATTTATTTATTTATTTATTGTGACCATTCAAACATTTATATTCTGCATGTACTTCAAAATGTGTACATATTAGAATACAAGCAGCAATAGATTTAAATAGTTGCAAGTTAAAAATAACATTTTATTTAGTATTATCGCATTTTGATTTTGCATGATTAACAAGATATTCAACAGTGTAGAGGCTGATTGGCTATATTGAACCATTAGTCGTTAATTACATTTATTAAATAATTGTTTCAGTTATTACCCTGGTGTCTTTAAGTCCTTTAAAATCTGATGATTATAAATATGCTCCATAAAATTAAATCTTTAATTGAGTGTTCATCAGTGTTTTGAGAAAGACTCAAAGAAGTACCTTCAATACTTAAGTATGTTATGTTAACATAATATTTTTATAAAATATTCTGTTAGACTGTGGAGCTTCTGGCACTAAAACAAATTCCTCGCATGTGAAAACATGCCTGGCAATAAAGCTGATTCTGATTCTGAAAATATATTAAAAATATTAAAAAATATAGGCCCAGGGGTTGCAAGCCAGTTACGTCTGTGCCGGTCCCAAGCCCGGGTAAATAGAAAGGGTTGCATCATGAAGGGCATCCGGCATAAAACATGCCAAACTTAAACATGCGAATTGTCAGTGGGAATTCCATGCCCGTGTTAACAACCACCAGCACTGTTGACATACAGGGTACCGGCAGAAATTGGACTACTGATGGTCGAGAAAGGAGAGGATGGAGAAGCGTGTGTAGACAGAGAGAGAAGAAGAAGGGCAGGTGTATAGGTCTGAGAATAGGGACACTTAACCTTAAGATAAGATAGAGAAAAAGATATGGAGCTTGCGGACATGATGGAAAGAAGGAAGGTAGCTGTACTGTGGGAGAACAGGTAGAAGAGGTAAAGTACATAGTATTGGAGTGGGGTACAAACTGTTTGATTATGAGGTAGATAGGAAGAGAAATGGGGTAGGTGTGATCCTGAAGGATGAGTTTGTGAGAAATGTATTAGAGGTGAAAAGAGTGTCAGACAGGGTAATCAGGGAAGACTCGAGGGAAGGAATAAAGGACTTGTACAGATTAGCGAGACAGAGAGATAGAGACAGGAAGGATGTGCAACAGATAAGGGTGATTAAAGATAGAGATGGAAAGGTGCTAACAGGCGATGAGGGTGTGCAGAGAAGATGGAATTAATATTTTGTGGAGCTGATGAATGAGGAAAATGAGAGGGAAGGACAGGAGGAAGAGGTGGATATTGTAGAGCATATAATAGCAAAGATTAGAAAGAATGAGGTGAGGAAGTCTCTGATGTGAATCGAGAGTGGACAGGCTGTTGTTCCAGATAACATACCTGTGGAGGTGTGGAAGTGTCTAGGAGAGACAGCAGTGGAATTTCTATCTAGATTGCTTAACAGGATTTTAGTGAGTAAGAAGATGCCTGTGGAACGGAGAAGTGTTCTAGTGCCGATCTTTAAGAACAAGGGTGACATACAGAGTTGCAACTACAGAGGCATAAAGTTGATGAGCCACACAATGAAGCTATGGGAAAGAGTAGTGGAAGCTAGGCTAAGAAAGGAAGTGGATATTTGTGAGCAGGTGTATGACTTTCTGCCCAGCAAGAGCACTACTGATGTGATTATGCTCTTGTTAATGGAGAGATACAGAGATGGTCAGAAGGAGCTGCACTGTTTCTTTGTGGATTTAGAGAAAGCTTTTGACAGGGTGCAGAGAGAGTAGCTATGGTATTGTATGAGGATGTCAGGAGTGACAAAAAGTATGTCAGAGTTCAGGATATGTATTAGAGGAATATGTCAGCAGTAAGATGTGCTGTAGGTCAAGGTTGAGGTGGGGCTACATCAAGGATCGGCTTTGAATTCCTTTTTGTTTCCTATGGTGATGTACAGGATGACAGCTGAAGTCAGACAGGAATCTCTGTGGACAATGATGTTTGCAGATGACATTGTAATCTGTAGTGAGAGTAAGAGAGCAGGTGTAGAAACACCTTGACAGGTGGAGGTCTGCTCTGGAAAGAAAAGGAACGAAAGTCAGTGGTAGTAAGACAGAATACATGTGTATGAATGAGAGGGAGGGAAGTAGAACAGTGAGGTTACTGGGGGCTGAGGTCAAGAAGGTGCAGGAGTTGAAGTATTTGGGATTAACTTTCCAGTGCAACAGGGAGTGTGGGAAAGAGGTGAAGAGGCGAGTAAATGCGGGTTGGAGTGGGTGGAGAAAAGGAAAAGTGTACAAGACAGTAGTGAGGCCAGATATGCTGTGTGGGTGTATGGGTTAGTAGCAGTGAGGAATAGACATGAGGCAGAGATGGAGGTAGCAGAGATGAGGATGTTGGGGTTAGGAGTGGACAGGATTAGCACATTAGCGTTTAGCACGTTAGGATTAGCACATTATCGGGACAGCTCAGGTTTTGGGGACAAGTTCAGAGAGGCTGGATTGAGATGGGTTGGACTACATGTAGCAGAGGAGGGAGAATGGTTATATTTGTAGAAGGGTACTGGAGATGGATCTGCAAGGTAAAAGTTCAAGAGTGAGTCCAAGGAGGAGACATATGGATGTATTGAAAGAGGACATGAAGTGATGCCTTGTAGGATTCCTGACCTCTAGTTTGAGAACTCCTGATTTATTTGATCTGCTATCTTTACATTTATTTGATGAAATCATCCATCTACACTCGCATTCTTTGCAAATTAATTATTTAAAATACAAAAATTTTAAATCTAGTGCGTTTTTGTGTTATTTTTCCAGACTTAAAATTCATGACTTATGGGTACATTAAATATAAAGAATATAGTTAATATAGTAATAGATTTTAAAAAAATTACATTTTACCTTTAAAAAAATTAACATGGTGTTCTGGCAAACATTTCTGTCTTCTCTGTGCGATATTGCTGTGTGAGTTGCCATTTGAAAGCAAACAATGCCTGTATACTAGCATTCGACATCATTTCCAGGACTGTGACAACACATCAAGCTACCTCCATATACAGTAACCCATGAGGTCAATCATGTGCCTAACAAGGTGCAGATAGCATGGTGGGGTGTCAGAGTAGGCTACTTCAGAACTTTTATATTTATAAAATATACATCAAAATAAATAAAACCTTTTATATCATTTTGTGACCATTTTGTGACCATTATACAAATGCAGAATTGTAATGAAAACATATAAGTTTTAATTTTGCTAGCTAGTGCAATACGTAGGGTTATACAAATAAGCAAGAATGTATGTAGATATAAAATGACTTTATTTGATGAATTTTGAAACTTTATTAATGTTATAGATTTTACAGTCCAGTACAGTGCGCATTTTCTAAAATGTCTCTTAAATTGGGTATGCATAGATTAAATTATGTGCAATAAAGTGATGTAAACAGGTTTTTTTTTTTTGGCTTGAAGCATAAATGTTGCATAGAACATAATCCATAAAGCATATATTGAACAGAAATGTTGCATAGAGCATACTTAAAAAATTTGGGTAAAAAAAAATGTAAAATGCATTGTGTATCAGTAACACTATAACTAGGATTTTACATGTAAGTGATTGTTATTGAACAGATAAAAGATAATGCATCTATATCAAAAACATACATACATATATATATATATATATATAAACATAATTTGCTTTGCTTGTTTGTTCTTGAGTGTGCATATAAATGACAAGTGGAAACCTGTTAAACCACACCATTTATGTTGGACATAATGATGCACACCCCTCCCAATATACATCCTGCTGAATTTGCAGTGCCAGAAATCTTATATTTAGTTGAATTCAACTGCTCTAAATGCTTTAGCGAACATGCTGACATTTACCAGCTTGTGGCTAGTGTTACTCTCTTTAGTGTGCATATTGTTTCTACCCATTAGTGTCTTTTCATTTGCTGCTCTGTTACATTGGGTGATAGATGAACAGATAAATGTATGAGGCTTTTGTTATTACAACACAACTTTAAAACGCAAAGGAACAAAGAATCATATGAAGTCGTGTACATTTTGAGAATATTCAATACAATATTCAAATTGACATCTAGACAGATTGTTACAACTGGCAGTCATGCAAAGTATATTGCTAAATTTTTAGAGAAATATTTCTAAATAAATTGTTTTTTCAACAAGTCCAGTTACAATGTCAGTAAAGTGACACAAAAAAACTTACAACCCATGGCAAAAATGGACTGAATAATAATAATAATAATAATAATAATAATAATAATAATAATAATAATAATAATAATAATAATACATACATACCAATAATAATGTGGTTTAAGAAATAAAAAAATTGGTGGAACTTCCAAATTTAGCATGGTCAGGGGTAGTATTCCTCCTGTACCACAGCAATTTGCCAACAGCAATTAAATGCCAAATTGTGATTTTTAATGCTGCCACTTAATTAAAACTATTATCAAACAGGACTTAAGTCAAGTTGTCTCTGTAGCATGACAAAACGTACTTTTGTCTAAAGCAAAAAAAAAGGCTGATGAGTGAACAAATGTATATGGCTGCAATAACTTAAATGTAAATGCTTTTAATTTATTCTGGTGCTTCTAACTTATAACTAATTTCTGTGTTGGAAAACAAACTGCCTGTTAAAAATACCCATCCAAAAAATGTTAAATATATGTATCCTTAGAGAAAACATATTAGCAATTATCATTATAAATAGTACCAAATATCTTTTTAACCTGTTTTTAAAACCTAAAATTAATCATTAATAAATTAAATTACAATAAATAAATAAATAAATAAATAAATAAATAAATAAATAAATAAATAAATAAATAGAACTTCTGATTAAATAATTTGAACTTGCTGAGGTATAAATAATGTACTCAACTGTTATTGGGGTGTGATGTCATAGCATTACATGCTTGATTCTTAAATTGCCTTCCCAAGTCACTCCCTGTGAAACTTACATAACTGTAACTCGATCAACACAACCCATTATTGTAGTACGAACCAAAAGAAGTCCATGCTATACAGGTGCATCTCAATAAATTACAATGTTGTGGAAAAGTTCATTTATTTTAGAAATTCAACTCAAATAATGAAACTCGTGTATTATATAAATTCAGTACATACAGACTGAAGTAGTTTTTGGTACTTTTAATTGTGATGATTTTGTCTCACATTAAAAAAAAAAACTAAAAAAAATTGAATATTGTAATATGCCAATCGGCTAATCAACTCAAAACACCTGCAAATGTTTGCTGAGCCATCAAAATAGTCTCTCATTTTGGTTCACTAGGCTACACAATCATGGGAAAGGCTGCTGATCTGACAGCTGTCCAGAAGACAATCATTGACATCCTTCACAAGGAGGGTAAGCCACAAACATTCACTGCCAAAAAAGCTTTCTGTTCACAGAGTGTGGTATCCCAGCATGTTAACAGAAAGTTGAGTGGAAGGAAAAAGTGTGGAAGAAAAAAGATGCACAATCAACCGATGCACAGCCTTGAGAGGCTTGTCAAGCAAAACCAATTCAAGAATTTGGGTGAACTTCACAAAGAATGGACTGAGGCTGGGGTCAAGGCATCAAGAGCCACCACACACATACGTATCAAAGAATTTGGCTGCAGTTGTCGTATTCCTCTTAAGCCACTCCTGAACCACAGACAATGTCAGAGGCATCTTAGCTGGGCTAAGGAGAAGAAGAACTGGACTGTTGCCCAGTTGTCCAAAGTCCTCTTTTCAGATGAGAGCAAGTTTTGAATTTCATTTGGAAACCAAGGTCCTAGAGTCTGGAAGAAGGGTGGAAAAGTCCAGTGTTAAGTTTCGACAGTCTGTGAAAACCAAAGTCACTGCACCCATTTACTGTACCAAGACATTTTAGAGCACTTCATGCTTTCTTCTGCTCACCAGCTTTTTATAGATGCTGATTTCATTTCCCAGCAGGATTTGTCACCTGACCACACTGCCAAAAGCACCAAAAGTTGGTTAAATGACCATGGTGTTGTTGTGCTTCACTTGCCAGCAAACTCACCAGACCTGAACCCAATAGAGAATCTATGGGGTATTGTCAAAAGGGAAATGAGAAACAAGGGACCAAAAAATGCAGATGAGCTGAGGGACACTGTCAAAGAAACCTAGGCTTCCATACCACCTCAGCAGTGCCACAGGCTGATCACCTAAATGCCATACCGAATTGAGGCAGTAATTAAAGCAAAAGGAGCCCCTACCAAGTATTGAGTACATATACAGAAAGTCAACAATTCACAAAAATGTTATTTTATTGGTCTTATGAAATATTCTAATTTGTTGAGATAGTGAATTGGTGGGTTTTTGTTAAATGTGAGCCAAAATAATCACAATTATAAGAACCTAAACTACTTCAGTCTGTGTGTACTGAATTTATATAATGCATGAGTTTCACTATTTAAGTTGAATTACGGAAATAAATTAACATTTCCATGACATTTTAATTTAATGAGCTTATTTATTATGCATGCTTTCTAAGCACAAACATATCAATGCTTAAACACAACAACAACAACAACAACAACAATAATAATAGTAATAATAATAATTTTTCTTCTTCTTCTTATCATTATTATTATTGTTGTTGTTGTTGTTATATTACTGTATTAGTAGTACTAGTAGTAGTAGTAGTAAAAAGGAATTCATTTTCTAATCATTATTGTTTGGTTGTAGGTTATTGTGTAATATTTTTTATATTAGAGAAAGTTAATATAATCCGTTGTTTCTGTTTAGAAACATTTATTGTTAGTTAAATGTGTTAAACTTAACACTTCATTGTAGACCTGTTTATACTTTTTTGGTCAACATCTCAAAGTTTTTGGTTACAATTTGATATGATTGTGATGAATATGATTATTTGGTGGCACAACAAATTAAATTATGATAATTATGCATGTGTCTATATATGTAATAATATCAAAATTAAACATGCATTAATAGATTTGTCTAATATTAATGAAAACAACATTCTCCATTTACTGTTTCCAGATAGCAAGAACACCACAGGTGCATATGCGATGCAGAGGTATCAGATACTACAAAAGGCTTTATTTATCATTATTTATTATGTTTATTGGCTCTTCCCTTACTACCATGCAGACGTAAAAGAAAAATAATGTTTGTTAGTTCTGGTAATATAATATAATCTGTGTTCGTCTAAATGGATATAATGGCAAGGTACTGTAGTATTATGTAGAGATGACAAAATTGCATTATCACACAACACTAAAGATGTCCTTTGCCAATATTAAGTGACATCTAAAGAAAATCAGGGTCATAGTGGATCCAGAGCCAAGCCCTGTACCACTGAGTGCAAAGCAGGATAATTCACTCTTACCTAGAGGTAATATTGCATAGCCTGCATAGAGATAATATTGCATCTGCTAATTTAAATGTTTTGGGGAAATTCGCTGACCTTATGGATTAAAAGGAGCATGGAATGCACAAATAGGATTTTTACCTGACATCAGTGCCTGGCCTCAATAATGCGCTTTTAGCTGACTGAGCAAAAATCTCCACATCCATGCTCAAAAATCTAGTGGATATCCTTCCAGAAAAGTGGAGGCTAATATATAATAGTATAAGGGATTGGGGAATCCAACTTTGGATTGGCATGGTCTGGATTCTACATACTTTTGGCCATAAAGTTTAAATACTAATGTATATAGGGTAGGTTTAAAGCTTTTTGGGCCCTTTGTCTGGAAACAGAACCCTCTTCACAAGCATTAAGCTTTTTTTTCTCTCAGCATTTAATATTATATTACCATCACCTATATACTATATTGAAAATGTATGTATTTTTCTACATATATATATATATACTATATTGAAAACTATACTAATACATCTGGAGAGATTCTAAACCTAAAAATGTGTACTTTTTTTAACAAGTATGTATGTATGGACATGCTTGTGTCAAAGTTGGGAAGGTTTGACACTGGTCTGACTTGCTTTTAAGTCTTTCCCACACATTCATGTAAAAATTCTTTGCTTAAGATTTTATTTATTTATTTGTTTGTTCATTTGTTTATTTATTATTATTATTATTATTATTATTATTATTATTATTATTATTATTATTATTATTAAAAATGTCAGGTCAATATTGTATGCTTGTCATATAGTGTATTTGTGAAACTCAATAAATATTCAGAGAGAAATTCTAATTAAATAATAATAATAATAATAATAATAATAATAATAATAATAATAATAATAAATAAGTAATTAAAAAATAAAAAGTAGCATTCCAATTGTACATACAATTCTTGATTAGCCCACATATAGGGATAAATCTATGCATTATTAATTTATATCTGGAATTTATATATTTCTGTAAAACTGCTTTGTGTTAATGTCCATTGGTAAGAACTCTATACAAAATAAAATTAAACTCAACTGAATATACATACAAAAACATATTTACATAAGGGGAATTATATATGCTCAAGTATAATTAAGGGTATGAACCGAGGGTTATATATCTACATATTTTTTGTACTACTGTAGATAATGGATAAATGTCTCAGAGATGATAAAGTTCTTTACCCCTTGAAAATGTATCATTCATCACACATTGTGTAGAAGATGCTGAAAGATTATGTACAAAACTGTAATTTACTATCCCTCCTTCATTCTCCCCATCTTGTTCTGCTTCCTTTTCCTCATCCTCCAAACACTGGCTATCACCTTCAGATCCTTCTTCCTTCACTTGTGTACGTCCCTTCTTGTTGTTATTTCTCACAGAAGCCTCCAAAGCCTTCTGTTTGCGGTAGAAATGCGAGAACTTGTTGAAGATGATGGTAATGGGTAAGGCCACTACTAAAGTGCCACCCAAGATACACCCAGAAGCTGCTAACTTTCCTGCCACAGTGACAGGAACAACATCCCCATAGCCAACAGTGGTCATGCTTACTGTACCCCACCACCAGCAAGCAGGAATGGTGTCCAAACCGACATCCTCTTCATACTCTGCAGTGTAAGCCACGCCAGAGAAGACAGATACGCCTACAGCCAGGTACAGTAGAAGGATGCCCACCTCTCTGTAACTGTGCTAAAAGGATAACCATGAAGCAGGGATGAAGGTGAACTGTATGACATTGTGAAATATTTTATTAAATAATTAACATCACATTAAATATAACTTTTGCATGACATTACTGTTACTGTATAAGTACAACAACAACAAAAATCAAAATGGTAGGTTTTTCTGAACCCCCCCCAAAACAAACAAACAAACAAACAAACAAAAAAAAAAACTCATGGGAAACAATACAGTATACAAGTCTATTCAGTTAGATTTACCTTATCAAATGGCCTGTCACCAGATACAAAATACATGTACCTAATAAACTGGGTGTATATACTGACATACTAAATATAAAATAGTTAGATATCTATGCCAAATCCTTTCCAGCTGATTGTCATTTTATTCTGCATTTAGTAATTTACTACCAGTGTTATCTTACCCGTAATGTAGCACCTAATGATCTCAGGCCTGTTGAGTGTCTGGCCAATTTCAGAACCCTGAAGATCCTCATGAGCCTAAAAACCTGAACTATTTTTCCAATGTTTTCCAGCTCTGATTCACTACCAGCAAGCAGGTCAAAAAAAAGTGTGATATAGATAGGTACCACAGAAACAATATCAATCATGTTTAAAGGATGAATGAAAAACTTCCGACGGTTTGGTGCAAGGATCATGCGTGTTACTACTTCAAAAGTGAACCAGCAGATGCAAAAAATCTCCAAAGCTTGCATGGTTGGATCCTCAATTAGCTGACCACTATCGTCAAAAATCTGGTACTCTGGGATGCTGTTGATGCACATGGTAGCAATTGACATTAGCACAACAATGATCGAAACCAAGCTGAAGAGCTTGCTTGGAATGGAATATCCTGGGTTTTCCAAGGTTAACCACAGGCACTTGCGTATATTACCAAAACGCATGTCCTGAAAATGTTGAATATCCTTGTTAAGGTCAGATATCTCATCCACAGTAGTGTCTACACTGCTTACATCACTTTCCTCATCCCAGGACTTGTGACGGTTCTCTAACCTGCGATCATGATAAAGATAATTGCAGCAACTATCCAAGAAAAACTCGTTTATGCCCCAGTACTCAATCTCCTGGCAGAAAGAAAATATGCATAGTTCCTCCATGATGTGCAATTTTCCAGTGTGATAGAAATGGAAGACATAAGGAAAGAGATTAGGGTTTCTGTCAAAGTAAAATTCCTTCTCCTGAAGGTCATAGTCATCGCAAACCTGCAAAATGGCTTCCACAGAGTCACAGGACAGAAGACGACATAGCCGTGTGTTTGGAAACCTCAGTAGAGTGCTAGAAGAGAAACTGTGCTTTAGACCACCCACGTTGACGTTAACCAGGTGGTCATCTGGATCCTGATCACAATCAGGAAGGTTCTTGTTCTCCATATTGTGTTTGTCTGTGAATACATAAACAACAACTTGTTATTAGTACATTTAGTAAAATGACCATTTAAAGTTATGGTTTCTTGACTTACTCTGTGTAAGTCATGTAAGTTTGTTAATGTTCATTGGTCAGTGATACTGTAGACTACACAAGCACAAAAACTAAACTTTAACTAAAAATTAATATCACAACCTCTAACATCCCTAACAAGTAAAAGAGATAGAAATGAAGCTTTCTAGGACTCTGGAACAGTGGGAAAGTTTTTAGAGATTAATTATGATAAATTTTTATGATAAAAGTCTCCTTTTGACTTATGCCTAAAAAAACTATATCAAGAACTAAACTCTAGAATAATGACAAGGAATTATGGTGCATTAAGCTATACAGATGTATATAGATATATAGAGTAATGTAAAATTATATATGATGCAATTGTCCAATCAGTTTGAAAAGAAAGTGTCAGTTCACAAACATTTCAATAAGTGACACAGGAAGGCACTTTGCAAATAATGTTGCTGCTTTTGTTTGATTGTGTGTGTGAGTGCCCAGAGGTCTGGCTCCAGATCCTGACCTTGAGCAAGATAAGTGCTTACTGAATATGAAAGAAAGGATGAAAAATGTTGGTTAGAAGAAGGAATGATATTGCTCACTTGAGTGAAAGGTATTCATTCATATTGTCTATTCAAATGATGGTAAATTTTCACTAATGATCAATTAAAATCAATTAAGAACATCTGCCTGCCATTGCCAAAAAACTGACTGCTGATTTATTGGTGAGCAGGAACATATAAAGGTAGCACGAAAAGTAGCACAGTGAGTTTTTCTTTTTTAAAGTGATTATAAATTACTGAATCCTTCTTTACCATTATATTTTCAACATGCATTTTACTGCCTATTTTACTAAGTACAGTACACTCTGAAAGTATTGGAACAGCAAAGACAATTCTTTAGTTTTTGCTATACAACAAAGACTTGGCTTGGGGATAAAAAGATTAATAAATGATGAACAATGACTGAATGACATCATCAATCAGTTACATTTTTGTTCCCTAACGCAGTGCCAACACAACAATGCCGTGTCTGAAAAAGCATCATAAATGCATAATACAGTTTCTCCAAAATTGATTGGCTGACTTTCTCTGTAAACTGTTTCTGTTGACTTTTGAATTTATTCTCTTGCTAACATCATTAGTTAAATAACAAATAAGGATTTGTGAGTCAGCTCCAGATACAGTCATGGATCATGAGCATATTCTTTCTTTGTTCACACTTTTGCTTTTCATCATTTTGTTAGACGTTCTTGCTTCCTCACCTCTGAATAAAATTATTTTTCCGCTATAGCTATTTAACCACTAAATTAATTTAAATAGGAGTGTCAAAGAAACAATCAAAGCTAATCAATAGAAAACCAATATTTAAGAACTTGAAATTCAAAAATGTTACTCTAAACAATTTAATGTTGGTGCTATTGGATTAATACATTAACTAAACACTGGCTACAGTTACAGTATATGGGTTCCTGCCTGTACAAAGACTGAGGTACCTAGTTTAATTGGTACACTTCTGTAATAGGAGGAATAGATAGACAGATACATAGATAGATAGATAGATAGATAGATAGAGAGAGAGAGAGAGAGAGAGAGAGAGAGAGAGAGAGAGAGAGAGAGAGAGAGAGAGAGAGATTGATTAAAATCTGGCATTTTGTATCTAATCTCAGTTTTGCTTAAGTATGCCTTCTAACTATATTACAGATGCTTGAAGTCTACTGCGTGAATGGCTAATACACTAATTGCTTGACTAATTGATTTGATAGCACTAGACTACAGGCTGCTGTTATGTATAATATACCTGCACACTCCAAAACTATACAAGCGGTGCATTATCCTCTTAAATGTTAGCAGACAGCTGCAGAGTTTTAGCCTAATTTACAGAGCTTAAATATTACAGTGCACTCTTCTCTGGAGAACTGCTCCTAGGCACTTTAGGCACTTAAGGATGAACTTACAGTAATCTATATTTAAAGAGAGTAGCTTCTGGCTGCCATTTTCACAGATAAAACATTATATACCAATTGTATATAAAATAGTGTTTTGTTTTTTGTTTGTTTGTTTTTTTTTAACCACATTCTAATAAAACAACAACGGTTTAACAATCCGAATCACCTACATATATATATATATATTAGATTTTTTTTATCGAAAAGTGCCATAACTCACCTGAAAACATGCAGAAACACGTGAACTCACGTTCTGCTTGTATGTTTCATTTCTTTTTCCCACGACATGTTCCGTATTCGATAAACAAGTTTCTCAATATAGGCTTTTTATGTGCTCCGCTTCCACCTCTGACGGAAAAAGAGACGAGGATTTTCGCCGCAAACGACGCCCTCTTGAAAACTGAGCGTCTCGCACAAAGCACGTGTCTCAGAGCAGCAGACCGGCACGTTTTTGTTTTTTTTTCCTCTTTCTATTTGCTGTAGTACCTCAGTGTCAGGTCACTGCACAGAACTGTATAATTCTATGTATAAGTATAAAAATCTATAGTTATTACAAACAGAGGATAATACAATCACTCATAAAACAGAACAAAACATTTTAAGAAGTCATTTTATTTAACTGTTTTTAAGACTAGATAGCACTAGTAATGTGAAATATAAACTGATATTTTCAATCAATACATAGAAAATAAGTGTCATTCAATAACCCATTAATAACGATTAAATCCAGGTATTGTATAATGAGATGCCGTTTGTCTTTGCATATTCATTTCCATTTTAAACAGGTGTGTAAATGATGAATGAAATCTGGCTTCCCTACTACAAATAGATATCGTATAACTGCAGTGATTTTGTTACCTTACTCTTTGTGCATCGGGAAAACTGATCTAACAATATTTATGGATGTTTGTGTCAATGTAGTTTACAGTAAGCATTATGCCTAGCCTCAGTAGTCACACAGTATTCACATATCCAGTGAAACACAGAGTGTAAACCACTGGTGTAGTCTACGTGATACGCAGGTATAAGCAGTATACACACTATGAAAGGCCAAGGATTTCCGTATACCCACTTAAAAAGCGTGAGGATACCTAACAATATTGTTTTGTGACAGAACTTTCATTCATAAATTCACCCCGCTCTGTGTTGCGAACACAGACTGTGGTCGCGATTGCGAATCACTAACGTTTTACTTAACTAAAGTTGGCCTTATATTCACAGATTCAAGTTTCCCGAGTCAATAGCTCCTGAACTAAAGGGTGTTTGGTGACAGTACACTGTAGTACAGTAAAGCTATTGATTTTTTAAATGTATTAAAAATCATAAAAAATCAACAAAAAGACATTTCCACAAAATAAGTGTTTTAGTACATCAATTAGGACATCAGTGATGTGTGATCTGAGTTTGATGACAGTACAGTGTATTACAGTAAAGCTATTGATTTTTTTTTAATTATGGAAAATCATAAAAAAATCAACAAAAAGACATTTCCCCAAAATAAGTGTTGTAGTATAACTATCAGGACATAAGTGTTGTGTGTTATGAGTTTGGTGACCTTACAGTGTAGTACAGTAAAGTTATTGACTGTTTTTATAGTCGCATATATCTTTTGCACTTTGCAGACGGTCTCTTGGAATCTGTTTCTCGGTCGTCTGCACATAGAGACTTGTGTATTGTGTCCACCGCGGAGGAAATCCGATTTTGAGAAAAATTTGGTTGTAGCTGTCTCTCTACATTACTACGATAAAAATGAGGTGTTATTTGTGTAGTAACAACCTTTAGTTCAGGTGCCATTGACTCTGGAAAATCGAATTTGTGAATATGAGGCCAACTTTACTTAAGTTAATGTTTTCGGATTATTGGGGCTTCCGTGGCCTGTGACCTGATCTGATGTCACTTACCAAGGAGGAAAATCAGTTGCTTGACTGTCTTTTTTGGCGCAAATTTGAAATTAACTAACTAATGTAAAAGAAGATATGAAACAAAAGCAGACTCAAACTACACTCTGAGTGTTTTCGGAAGCCTGCGCCTAATGCTACAGCAGCTTCGGGTGACATTTCACCCACAGCCCGAGTACAAATGTATTTGGAAAGCTTTGTAAACTACCAGTTCATTCAGTTCATAATATTCTGCAATGAAAGAGTGTTGGTGATAGAAATGAACAAATGTTTATTGTTCACTCTTAAATGTACATTGAAAATTGACAGCCGATAAAACCTGTGCTCCAGGTCCCATATTCATATATCATTTAAGGCTAAATGTAGCTCTTAAAGGTATAGTTCACCCAAAAATGAAAATTGTGTTATTTCCTCACCCTCAATTTGTTCCAAAACTGTATGAGTTTCTTTCTTCTGTTTAACACAAAATATGATATTTTGAAAAATGTTGGTAATCAGACAGTTGGCAGCACCCATTGACTTTCATAGTCTATATTTTTTCCTACTGTGAAAGTCAATGGGTGCTGCCAACTGTCTGATTATATTAAGCCCATGGGCGTAAATCCCGGGGGGGTGTTCCCCTCCCCCATTCCGAGGGTTGTCCCCCCCATCCGAGGATTGTCCTCTCAAAATAAAAATTTCAAAAAATATCGCACACTCTAATGTGAAAAATATATGCATGTATACCTAAATAATTGTGTAAGTAGAAAGAAACCCGCAAAAATGCATTTTTTCAGTTCATCTCACCTACTCTGCACACACCAGTCAGGTGTGCGGCTGTGGCTCAATTAATGTTGAACTCCATTAAGTAGGAGATTTTATTCACTTTAAATAAAGCGATTCTCTTTGATGTAGTTGATGCAGACTCATTCATAAATTAGTTGCGAAAAAAATGCTGATTACCGATCTGCTATATTAGCGATTAAAATATTACTTCTCTAGTTAACGTTAGCTTGTTTACAATAGCTTGTTGCATAGTGCACTGCAACTAACAGGCGAAAGCCGTTTCCCATGCATTGTTTTATTTGGGACGACTTGGCATAATGTTAATTTAACATTAACGGCCACAATTAGCATATTGTTTAGCTGTGTATTTACTAAATGAGCACTGTGCTACGTCCGAATTGACCTTTTTTTGTATAATCAATTTATATTCTGTTCTTAAGTGTCTTAATTAATTTTAAATAAAATTTTAGACCTTTTTTAATTCCTTGTTTTTATTGTTGTGATTGTTTTTTATGATAGTTTTACTTTCTTTATGTAAAGCACTTTGCATTACCATTGTGGCCATGAAAAGAGAAAAAAGAAACAAAATGAGAGTGAAATGCGAGGACAGCAATCAGGTCAACTTGTGTTCTCTTCAAGTTTGATATCAGCAAGAGCAAATAATAGTAAAGAACTTTATTATAAGCAACAAAAGACAGATGGATAGCTCCACTTCATATTGTCATGTGATGTGATTCTGTCTCTAGTCTCTATCTGAATAGCTAAATTAGCTGTGCGTGAACATTCGTGTGAAAAAACGGCGAAGGGCAACGGTGTTTATAAACGGCAGCTCGATAACCACGCCGCGCGTGAACATGCGTTCATATGCTCGTGCAATCGGGCACGAAAGGACATGCCCGCTTTCCAGCAGCAACATCTGTTTGGGGACCAGTACAAAAAGGAGCGTGAAATCACTCCTAAATGACAACGTTTATAGTCTCTCAATCAAGGTTACAACAACGTTAATGCAATATGGAAACCAATGGATTTACATTGGAATGGGCATAATGCCAGGTCAATAAGAATGCACATCCCTCAGTAAATAATAACCATCAGGGATCAAGTATTGCTCTCATGCATAATATAAAACACAGTGATACGGTATGGCAAGCCATTTTAGCTTTTATACATTCACATGATATGGATTTTTGATATCAACAATTCAGTTTTCAATACTTAAAATTTAAATATTAAGAGGAATATCAGGAATTACATTTAAATTCACTTGCTAATATTCAACTCAAAATGCTATTTAAAATATTCCATTCAATAAAGATTTGTTTATACCTCATTTAATTCTGTATTGTTTCACTCTTTGACCGAGACATGGAGCAAACCTTTTTTAAAAGGAGGGAGGTTTGTTTGAGGTTTTTTGTTCCCTGTTACAACATGGACAAAGTTAGAAATCGTATTTGGATAAAATCTCTCATAATTAATTTAATTATAAAAAAAATAAAAATACCCTATACAGTTTGAGGTTTTTCCATAAGCACTTCTTGGCCCAGTATGTTTCCATATATAATGCTCTTTTCAGTACTATCCCTACACGACAATAAAAACATAACCTCACATCCAAAAAACATATTTATTAGGAAGAATAATAGTTACTAGTTATACTTTTAAGGTGCTATAATTTATGCCAACAGCAAACATTAACAAGACAAACTGTATTTCTTACCTCAGCAGTAAGATAAACGTATAGAAACGTATATTTTTTGGTTGCTTTAAACATGTGCTAAGAGTTTGGTTTCTTGCCCACTGATCCAACCTGTGTGCTAAACCTACCAAATGTTAAATATGTTTTAATACATTTAAACATTTTTTGATCTCGGACTCCGTAAATAAGAGGACTTAGTAGTCTCGGAAATACATTAGCCAATAGATAGGTGATAAACATAAATGTACTTTTATAATTAGGGAACATGGCAAAAAACATATAGTTTATAAGTGGTGTGACATAAGCAAGCATGCAGAGGAGGAGTTGAATGCCATGAAGCAGAATAGTGTTCCGAGTTTTTCTGGCCATAACCTGATCAACAGTTGCAGCATTAGCTGCCTGAAGAACCTTGATGTATGTAAAAACCAGTGTCATCCACACACTTAACAAATACAATGTCTGCGTAAAGATTGTTTTGATAAGGTGCTCATTCGATTCAAAAATGCTCTTGTTGTAGCACATGGTTGATTTCCAAAAATAACTGATGGGTTGATTTAGTAAAGTAATGACAATGTCTGTTAGTGCAGGCACAAGGGCAAAAAGCCATATCAAACCGATGCAGATGTAGGTCCTTTTCACTGTACAAATGTGAGGATGATGCAGAGGTTTGCAGATAGCAACGTATCGTTCCATAGCCATTCCAGCCAGATTCAGTGCAGTGTTGTTTGAAGTTGTTGAGACTAACAGAAGCAGAAAGCAGCAGACTGTGACATTGACAAGTGGTACAGTGTAAGTCATAACATGCAGAGTAACTGACATGAAAAGCATCATTATGTCATTGATAACGAGGTGAATATATAAAATATATCTTGGGTCACTGTAGAACTTTGGATTTCTAAAAAAAGCATAAATGAACATGCCATTGATATAGGTTATAATGACACCTAATCCAACTGATATAAAATTCTTTATAAATGCACCTTCAAAAGTATCTCGGCTAATGTTCATTCTCACTGTAATTTGTATAAAACTGTAAGCAAATGAAATGAACAAATGTTGAGTGAGCTATATTGATGTTACAAGCAAGCAATTTATATACTGCAATTAAAAAAAAGTGCTAAGAATAAGTTCAAACTTTTATCAACATTATACTTTTACTATAATTCAAAGTTGTTTAGTAAGAGATAAAGCCTATATATACATTTTCAAATGTAGTCTGATGTAAAGATAATCAGATGCAGAACTGACACATGCTTTTGGGGGTTTTATACTCTTGTGTCCTGTAGCAGTGTGGTGTAAGTACTGATGCATGCAGTGACGTATAGCATTGATACATGCATAGTTGTTACAGCTGGAATAGTTTATTTTGACCTCTAGTGGTTTAAGTCTGCAAATACACAATGATATGGAGGAAAAACCTTTGTTTTATTTTATATACCTTTTGGCGATAAAAACAAAACAATTTTTTTACTTGATCTTTATAAAAATATGAATAATCTGAAACAATATGAAATTTAAATGTACCTGATTGAAAGTAAAATTGTTTGCCTTAAAACAGGGTTGTCTAGTTATATTTGACCAGTGTGGCTGCAAATTTTTGCCAAACAGTAACCACACTTTATCTGTTTATATTTTCAGAGCTGTCCAGAGACTAGGGTTAGGTTCCTGATTGACTGGAATGAAAAACCTGTAGCCTCACTGACTGGTAAGATTGGGCACTCTTGACCTATCATGTATTTAAAGTGTAAAAGAATGCTTTAAAAAATTGGTAATAAATTTCCTTATTTTGTTGACAAGTAGATATAACAAACACAAAAACAATCACCAAAACATGTTTGCACTCACATTAAACACAACTGAGGACTGCGAAGCTGACCTGATTTATTTGGATGAGAATTTACTCAGTTTGGTATTTCTGAAAAGCCTGTAATTTTGCGGAATGTTTGCGTGTGTGCAGATTTATGCATTTATGTCCCCAATCTTCCCACTCATTTTATATATATATATATATATATATATATATATATATATATATATATATATATATATATATATATATATACACACACACACACGTATATATGTATATATGTATATATATATACATATATACGTGTGTGTATATATATATATATATATATATATATATATATATATATTTATATATATATATATATATATATATATATATATATATATATATATATATATATATACACACGTATATATGTATATATATACATATATACGTGTGTGTATATATATATATATATATATATATAAAATGAGTGGGAAGATTGGGGACATGGGTGTGTGTGTGTGTGTGTGTGTGTGTGTGTGTGTGTGTGTGTGTGTGTGTGTGTGTGTGTGTGTGGCAGGAGGAGTGACTCTGATTACGTCACGGTGCAGGTTATTGGCAGCTCTACGGAGCTATAAAAACAGGAGCAGGCACGGTTACCTGGGATGCGTCACTTGGTTACTTGCCGCGTCACTAACGCGCTTCCGTCACTTCCCGGAACTAGATGTGAGTGCTTGAGACGGTAAGGAGCATAGATATATACACTAGATATCTCCTTGTATAGGGCAATACATTGGAACGAATGCGTCAATTGAGAAGCCGTCTTGGTACGGGGGACCCTCTCCTCTTAATACATTAGCGTCAATGTAGGTAAAAAAATAAATAAAATCACCATAAATCGTCATGAATGCGATTTCTAGTTTTTTTTGGTTCGTTCCAAAGGTCAGACATGTATACCATTAAGTCCAGAGAAAATTTAAGGTTTTGATATTAAGATAATCTACTTTTTCACAATATAATGCAGAGTTCTTGTAGGTGTAAGTTTATTAAATAAACCTATTTAGTAAACTTCAAATGAACAATCACTACTTACCTTATATCCTACTGCATGCAACACTGCTACAATGGTGTGACTATACATGTTCATTTAAACATTTAAATTGTAAATTAAATTGTATTGCTTTATTAAATATAATACACAAAGCAATTTGCAGGTGGAAGCAATCACAAATTCATGATGAACATAATGTGAAAGTTAGATACCAGTTGAGGTGCTGTTCAATCTTGTATTTATTCCTTTCCCGCAATACTTTTGCCACATTAAATAAGTATGTAATAAAGTCACATAAACAAAAAAAAAACAAAAACAAAGTTTGACTTTGATGCTGAACTGCCAACCTAACCGGTGACATTCTTCCAGGACTGTCAGCTGAATTAACCATTAAAAAAAAAAAAGTGTTTAGTGTCCCTGTAACTTGTCCATGACTGAGGTCTCTGTTTATCACTTGGGAATCTACAAACAGATTCAGAATCAGATTATTTTATTAAATACCATGTTAGCAATCAAAAGCTGTTTTCATGGCAAAATTCAATTACAAAAACACAAATATCATATAAATGCAATAAAAACGAAACAAATATAAACAGCAAGTCATACTATACATTTTTTTATTTTAAATTAACATACGATAAAAAAAAATCTAAAACCTTTTCAGGCATAATGTCATTAAATATGTCCTTAAGTAACTTGATAAAAGAGCATTCTGCTTGTGTTAAGTCCAGGACAATCTAATAAAATATGTTTGTCAGATAAGGGAATCTTAGAAAACATTTGTAAGTTGGGTCCTTTCACCTTTAAGCAAAAAAGCATGGGTCAATTTTTAACGTCCAAATTTTTAATTAAGAGCTTCGGAATCTACAAACATTGTCGGTTCATTTTCTAACTTCGCTCGGTGTTTCACTATGGGAATCGCTTTGGGCGTGACCAACTACAGAAGCTCTTATGACACCACGTCTGTCTTTGACAGACAGGTCGACCTGCGACCAGACTCCGCCTTACCTACATCAGCCAGGTCGACCCCTGTCTATGTCATTCGCGCTTTCTTCCCGTGGGAGACTGCAGCAAGCTCTCTCAGTGCATCCCGACTTGCTGATCTCGCTTAACTATTCAATAGACAGACCATTATTGGACTCCGTCGCCGAACGCAACATCAGTAGAGGGATTGTGGTGAGTGACAACCCTACATTTGGAATAGCGTCTGCGTCGTGGCGAGCTATTCTTACCTCTTGCTGCGTGTTTATTTACAGCGGTAGGAAGCATCTAATTTGCTTCGGTCTACGCGTCAAGGCGGACCTATCGGAGGTTTAATCCAAAGTCTAAGAGGCTAACGTGTTGTGACGAGTCTTTAGACTGCGCTATGTCGACGGCAATTACCCCCGCCAAAGGGCATGAGTCGAAGACTAAGGAGGTTGTATCCCGTCCTTGTCCATCATCATGTGGAGCTACCATCTCGGGCAGGGACCCTCATCCTATGTGCATAGTGTGTATGGGCCCGAAGCACGTTCAGACGTCGCTAGCAGACCCGCAGACATGCGCTCACTGTGCGTCATTGCCGGTGAAAATCGGAAAGGAGGCTGAAAGTGTCGGTGGCTAACCAGCAGGACCCTTGCCTGTCTGAAGCTGCCTCGACAGATATGGCCCATCTGCCGTGAGCTAGCAAGAGCTGGGTGGACATGATGGAAGCCGAGTCCCCGGACATGCCTCCGCGGTTCGATGGCCTGCTCATGCAGGTGGATGATGAACTGGGGGACGAGCACGCAGATGGCGATGCTAACTCTGACCTCCTCGATCTGGGCATGGACGACGAAGAGGAGGAAGACAATTCCCCCTTCCCAGTCCAACAGTCTAGACCACCTAGCACGGCCGATTTGGCCCCCCCTGCTGACAGCAGCCTGCACGAAGTGTGCAAACGGGCCGCGGCGAAGCTGGGCCTAGCCTGGCCAGCCGCCAAAGCTGCCGAAGGTGCCGTGAGAGACCTTTACGGTGGGAAAAGGCTGCCGCCGACCCATTCGGCAGCGAGACAGCTCTTGCCTGCGGTGCATGAAGGAGATGTCTCGATATTGGTCTAGCTCCTTTAAGAGTAAGCTCCCCACCAAGGGACACTCGATGTTGGAGATTCAGGGCATGGAGGAGCTGGGGTTGGCCGGACCGCCAGCAGTGGAGCCTTCGGTGGCGTATCACCTCCATCCGAATCGCCAATCTGTTTCCTCCTCATCGCAGTTTTCACTGCCGAGTAAGACGGACCGTTTGACCGCCGCGGCCTTTCAGAGGATGTACAAATACGCGGGGCAGATGTATGTTCGCTGAATGCTGTGAATTTACTGTCAGCATATCAAGCGGAGATTTTGGAGGAGATGGGGCGGCAGTTGGACTCAGGTGTACCGAACCCGGCACTCTGGGACGAAATCTGTGTTGTGAACGACCTGATTTTGCGCTCCTCACGCGGTGCGGTTCAGGGCTGCGGCCACGTAATGGGCCTGGCCGTGTCAGGTGAGAGAGCGCTGTGGTTAAATCTGTCAGGCCTGGGCGACGCTCAGAAAGCGGAGGTGATGGATGCCCCTTATGACCCGACTAAGGGCTTATTCGGGCCCGCTCTCGAGAAAATGAGAGAAACCAGCACCTCAGAAAACAGGAGGATGAGGCTTTTCACCTCTGTTTGCCATGCAAGCAGGCGGCGCGACCACCCTCTCAGCCGACGCAGCAGGGCTTCGCAGCAGCCGCAGCATCGAGAGGGAGGCCGATGACCGCGAGAGCTGTGAGACCTGCTCACAGCGGACAGGTCCGTCAGCGACCGCATCCGGATGGCTCCGGACCTCTGGGAAAGCATTCTTTTGCGGCCGCGGCTGCTAGGAATCGTCCGCCCCACCACGAGGAAAGGAAGAAAAAGCGTGCGACCTGACGCACAGGTTTTCCCCGGTCCTTCTCTCTCCGCCAGCAAAGAGAAGAAGGCGGGAGTTCAGCCCTTCTGTTCTGAGTTTGATAAGGGCTCATTATGTTCACTCTCCTCCAGTTCAGCGAACAGAGGGAGGTCAGAGCCATGTGCGGTGTCACCAAGCACTCACACACACAGGGGAATCGTTAATAAAACATGCATTATGGCAGCCAAGCCATGGGCTGAGGGTGATATGCTCCCCGGGTTCGAGACACACGACAATAAATGTTGCACTATCGCAGCCAGGCAAACAGCCGAGGGTGATATGTTTAAAAAACCCTGGAGAATGCAAAGACATGTAATGCGCTCCCCCAGTCCCACCGCTGGGGGCAGTGCTCGCTTCCCTGTCAGTGGGAGCCCGCACGGCGCATGTGATGACGTCATCACTGCGCGACGATGGCGGGGCGGAAGTGTACGGGGGCCTTCTCTCGACCCGCATAGCCAGCTGGCGCACATGCGTGGTTCATCCGTGGGTTTTAGCAACAGTTTCACGGGAATACAGACTCCAATTTACCATGAAACTGCCTCGTTTCAACGGGCTGAACATGTCGGTGGCCGAGGGAGAATCGGCTCGTGTGTTGACGACCGAAATCGAAACCCTCCTGCACAAGCAGGCAATCAGAGTGGTACACTGGGAGGAAAGCCGCCAGGGCTTCTATTCCCGTTATTTCGTAGTTCCAAAGAAAGGCGGCTCAGCCCTCCGTCCCATTTTGGATCTGCGTGTATTAAACAAGCACCTCAGAAAGTATTCATTCAAAATGCTGACACACAAGGTGCTGTGTCGATCGATTCGTCCAAGCAATTGGTTTGTGATGATAGATTTGGCGGACGCGTACTTCCACATAGATATTTATCCCTCTCACAGGAAATTCCTCAGGTTTGCATACCGGGGCACAGCATATGAATTCCAAACTATACCGTTCGGGCTGTTGTTAGCTCCGAGGGTTTTTACCAAATGTGTGGAGGTAGCCCTGTTCCCGTTGAGGGACAAGGGCATAAGGATATTGTCTTACATACACGATTATCTGATATGCTCGTCGTCAAGGGAGCAAGCCATAAAAGACGCAGAGATTGTCCTGAATCACCTCAGAGACCTGGGTTTCAGGATAAACATGATAAAGAGCCGGCTGGTGCCCTCTCAACATACGGAGTATTTAGGGCTCAACTTGGACTCCCTTTCGTATGAAGTCACGTTGACGGAAGAGAGAATAGCGTCTTTTACACCATGTCTCACTCGTTTTCAGAGGGGACGAGTGGTCCCGTACAGGCTGTGCTTATGAATGCCGGGGCTTATGGCTTCGGTGATCACGGTAGTGTATTTGGGGCTACTCAAAATGAGGGATTTTCAGCGCTGGATCGCACGCTTGCGTCTGTGCTCTCGCCGGCATCTCAGCCGACCAGTGAGAGTCAATCATGCGTGCGTCAAAGGGCTCAGACACTGGAAAGGCCCTGTGACGCTCAGATCGGGGATTCCCTTAGGGGCGGTGTCATCGAGAGTAACTATGACAACGGACGTGTCCTTAAAGGGTTGGGGAGCAACCCTAATGGGCAGAACTGTGAACGGCACGTGGCCACCACAGCTGATGCACGAACATATAAACTATTTGGAGCTATTGGCGGTGTGGCTGGCACTGAAACATTTTCTGAGTTTCCTCGAGGTCGGCATGTTTTAGTGAAAACGGACAACACCACAGTGGTTGCTTACATCAACCGTCAGGGGGGCACACGCTCCCTTCAGCTGCATCGGTTGGTGACGAAGCTGATCGTGTGGAGCAACACACAGCTTCTGTCTCTCCGGGCGACTCACATTTCGGGGATCTTGAACATTGGGTCAGATTTACTGTCCAGGGGAAATCCCCTTTACGGGGAGTGGAAACTCCATCCTCAGGTGGTGAACCAAGTATGGCAGAGGTACGGTCAGGCTGCCGTCGATCTCTTCGCCTCGCAAGAAAACACTCCTTGCCCTCTGTATTTCTCTCTGGTGGAGGCAAATGCACCGTTGGGTGTGGATGCTTTGGCCCATCGGTGGCCAGACATGCTTCTGTATGCATTTCGCCCTCTGAGCTTAATCTCCCCCACTTTAGCCAGATTGAGGGAGCAGTGTCTGTCATTGGCCATCCCGACATTGGGTGGCGGAGATAGTCCAACTATTGTCGGGGCAGCCGTGGCCCCTCCCCCCACGGAGGGACCTCCTGTCTCAGGCGGGGGGGGGGGGGTTTACCATCCTCATCCGGGCATGTTAGCCCTCTGGGCATGGCCCGTGAAAGGTGGAATCTGAATGCGGCTGGCTTGCCCTCGTCAGTTATACATACTATACAGAGTGCGAGAGCGTCCTCTACCCGCGCTCTTTATAGCAATAAATGGCGTGTTTTTGAAGAATGATGTGGGCGGAGAGTGACTATCCCTTTTCAGTCCTCTGTTAGGGATATATTATGCTTCCTCCAAGATCTGCTTGGTAAAAGGAAGGCTATCTCCACCATTAAGGTGTACCTGGCAGCTATTTCAGCCTGCCATGTAGGTTTTAGTGACAAGTCAGCAGGTCAGCACCCTTTAATAAGTCGTTTTATGAAGGGGGCGCGCCTCATACGGCCGGTGACTAGGCGGATGGTTCCTTTATGGGATCTGCCCATCGTCTTAGAAGCCTTGTCTCTACATCCTTTTGAGCCGATAGAGGCGGTGAGTCTTAAGTATCTCTCTCTTAAGACAGCACTGCTCCTGGCTTTGGTGACAGCCAAACGTGTGATTGATCTACATGCTTTGTCGGTTAGCCCGTCTTGCTTACAATTCGCTCCGGGGCTCACTAAAGTTTCTTTTCGTCCTAACCCTGCTTTTGTGCCCAAGGTTTTGGAGTCAGCATATAGGTGCCCGTCTACTGAACTGGCGGCTTTTCATCCTCCACCGTTTTCTTCTCCGGGGGAGCAGAAACTTCATGCATTATGCCCGGTGTGGGCTCTTCAGGCGTGTGTGGACAGGACAGCTGGTCTCAGAACTTGTGACCAGCTGTTTGTGTCTTGGGCTACTCCTCACACAGGGAAGCCGTTATCTCGACAGCGGCTATCCCACTGGATTGTGGAGGCGATATCTGTGGCTTATGGTTGCAGGGGTCTTCAGCCCCCTACGGGTTTGAGAGCCCATTCCACTAGGGTTATGGCCACATCGTGGGCCTTACTCAGAGGAGTTTCCGTTCTGGACATTTGCTCGGCGGCGTGTTGGGCAACGCCGCATACGTTTGTGCGATTCTATAGGCTAGACGTTTCGGAACCGTCATTAGCACACACAGTGCTGGGAGCCGGTACTACTGTACCCGTTTGGAAACAGTAATATGGGTGCAATCCGGGAGCTGTCTATATCTCCCATAGTGAAACACCGAGCGAAGTTAGAAAAAGAACGTTGGGTTACTTAACGTAATCCCCGGTTCTTTGATAACAGAGTAAGGTGTTTCACCAGCACTTCCCTTCTTGCACTTGGACGGGAAGATATCTCGTCATCTCTAATGACATAGACAGGGGTCGACCTGGCTGATATAGGTAAGGCGGAGTCTGCTCGCAGGTCGACCTGGCTGTCAAAGACAGACGTGGTGTCATAAGAGCTTCCGTAGTTGGTCACACCCAAAGCGATTCCCATAGTGAAACACCTCACTCTGTTATCAAAGAACCGGGGATTACGTTAAGTAACCCAACATTTTCTTAACTGTCAAAAACTAATGGTTAACTAGCATGGATTAGCTGCGGTCGTTAACCAAGGACTAAAACAAATCAACGGAACCAGAAATATAATTTCCTAACATTCAATATCATAAAACAATATCATTAATGAAAGATTCCATTGACTTTCTATAAAACCTTGACATCTGCGATTGGTAGGTATTTAGTCACATATGCATTAGAATGGGAGAACATGTCTAACAGTAACAGTCTCACTTTGTTTATAGGTGTCGTGACGGCCTGTAATTATTCCAGTCGGCGTGCTCCGCGTTTGTATGACTGCAGTGCTGTCCTGTTTCCAAAAGGGTTTTCAATCCGGTTTCCAGATCTGTTTCCAAACCTGTTTCTAAGTTTATCTTTTGGTTATTTTCCTTTTGTGGTTGTTCCATATTGTTTTGTCTGTTTTTTTAGTTTTACAATATATTATTGTTGAAGTATTTCATTTGAAATTTTGATTTGATTCTTTGGTTTGCTGCCGTTCTTCAGTTGCACTTGATTTCGTATTGCTTCTGGGGTTTGAACAGTTAATTTGGATTTTGATTTCTTAAGTTACTTTTTATCCAACTGTGTTGGATTTAGTTTTGATTTATATAATTTGGCTACAAATTTATTTTCCCTCTCACATTTTAATTTGTATTTTGTGGAAATTTGATTTATTGGAGCAACTATTTATTGGTTGTGAAATTTTAATTATATACTTTTGTTTTTTGAGTTGACTCAGTCTTTAATGTGACTGTGGTTGATGCCATATCTATCTTGGCAGGGCCTGAGCACTAGGGGTGAAGGACTGGTTTTTGGTGGTGGTATTTCCTCACAAGCGTGCAGTGACCATCTCACTGGGTGCATGTGTGTACACAATGAAGTACGGTGATTTACCTATGAGTGTTGTCTGTTTATCTGCTTTCTATACTGGTAAGCTCTAGTCCCTGTCTCTCAATTCATTCAAGAACGAGATCTGTAGATTGTTTGGCTGAAGAATGTTTCTTTATTTATTTTAATGTTTTAATGATGTCAATAAAGAGAACTTTGTATCGTTACCTATGTCTCTGACTCTAATTGGTGATACGAACTTGTGTATGCCAGTTGTAGGTGTCCCTTTCAAATTCTTTGGGTGAAATTCCCAAGGTGGCATAGTTGAAACTGATATATCTTTATTTGTATTTTAGTAATAAATGTTCTAGCACCTTCATACCCCCTCCCCTCTTACCACCACATATATACTATACATTCAGAAATGAAGTAAAAATATGGCCAGAAGAAATGTGCAAAATGCAAGGGACAAAAATAAAACAAACATACTTCTAGGGCTGTAGCTCATAAATTTGGTGAAATGTTATTGAAACGGTGCTCAGGAGGAATATCCGTTGTCAGCGTAGTCTCAGCGCTCCCAGCTGCGGTGCCTCCCTTTTATACACCGTAAAACAAGGGACCATTTTGAGTGTCGTATCCAGAAACGAACCCTTAATTGCAGAGGTACTGTACTGTGCATGCGGTGAACGCAAGTGCTGATATTGATGTACGTTTGGACTGGCTCCTTTTTTTAGAAACTGACTTTGGCAGATGTATCGAAACAAAGTGTCTGTTATGAAATTTGATGTTAGATAGTTACTAACATCGGTTCATGTAAGTTGCACATACTACACAATGCGTTCAGGGTGCAAATCCACACTTGCTCTCTACTTTGTATTGGCTGTTCCATAGTTGCCCTGTCTGTCACGAAGACTTAATGACAGCAACTTTTTGTAAAGTGCCCATGCCTATGTTTTGTATGCACCTGTGTATTGAGAATGTCAATGTGTCAGAAAGGGGATTGGCTCTGGCCACATGTCAAACAATACATCGAGATGGTAGAGAGAGGTGAACTACCCAATTCCAAAAGTAAAGTCATTTGAAGAGCACTGCACTGTGCTGATCCTCTCCTCCCAGTGAAAGTGGGAATATTCAACAGCATTGCGAGAGAAATCAACCCTTTCCTCACTGTGTATCAGTCTGAACAACCCATTCTGCCTTTTCTCTCTGGTGACATTTACAGACTGATTAAACATAAAATAATCATACAGTAGATTGTGTGATTCCTAATGATGTGTTATTCAATACATTGCATTAATTAGACATGCACAGAAATATAAAATGACATTTTTTCCTCATTTTCCATTTTATAATCTAGAGCCATATGTTAAATATGTTGAAATAGTTTCAAAATAGCTAATCTTTGTGTTTATTTTTGTCAGATGCAGGGCAGTGGATTGATTAAAACACTTGCTGTATCCCATTTCTCCTACTTATACTACTGTACGTACTAAGAGTATGTACTTTTTTTTACGGAAACTTTTATTTATTTTCCATGGACTCACGTTAATCCATTTCTAAGGGGTTCTCAGGGTTTGATGTATTATTTTATGTAACTGTTAAATAAATGGTTAGTTTGTATTCTAAACTACAAAGAATTGTTATTTATTTTAGTAAAAATATAAAACATGAATTTTTCTTCTTTTTAACATTTATACATAGACATTTCAAAGTCTTCTTGGGTCTAAAGAAATGTACCCGACCCGAAGTGACCTGAATCACTTTTTACCCGAAACCAACGTGCACATATATATATTTTTTAAGAAAGACCCGACCCGAGACAAACCCAAAAAATTTTTTTAACCCAACTGGACCCGAATGCACACACCGATGATGACCGTGGATGTTTTACCTCAGCATATTCATTGTCTGACGAGGACTCTAAAGTAACAGCTACAGCGTGGATTCAAAAGTGATTGACAGGTCTGTTTCGCCAAAAATTAGCTTACCGCCAGCAACACGATGTCGCAAGCAGTCTTGGCAAACAGAGGAGAGGTTGGAAATGGACTCGAGTCAATGCACACACGCGAGATACAGTAGTTCGGATCTTCTCGGGTCCGTTGGGTAAAAACACATTAATTTTAAATTAACTGAGACCCGATGGCGCTATTATTATACCCGACCTGTGTCCGAGGCATACGTGAAACTTTTAGACCCAAACCCGCTCGGGTCTCGGGTTGGACCTAGGGTTTTCGGATCTAAGTGAACCCGTGAAGACCTCTAACTAAGAGTCATTGAAAAAGTATGGAATACTATTGGTAAAAATGTGTACAAACCCTATTTATATATTATGATGCAATGTGCAATATAATCCATAGTGTACTACAGTATGACATAAGGAGCACATAATATGTATGACATTCTTTAAAAATATCATTCTGTATTTTCCAACTTGGCATCAGGGAGGGGGCAATAGTGGGTGAGGAATTTTGGCTATGAATAGCAGAGCTTTTAATAAACAAGAGCAGTTTCTCTGTGTTATGTGATTAGTGTCCATGTGCATATACTGTATGTTTTTCTCCAGTCACATCTAATTCACATATTTTAAGTCATTAAACACCAAATTTTTTTAAATGAATTATACTTTATTTATGTGAATCCAATTTCCTTGAGTTAATTACCAAAACATGGAATCCACAACACCCCAGGGTCCCCTTTATCTCCAAGATCCTAGAAAAAGTTATGCTTATACCTCCATAGGAATAATATTCATGAAATGTATCAGTCAGGATTCAAGCCTCATCATAGCACAAAGACAGCACTAGCTAAAGTTGTAAATGACCTGTTACTGGCCTCTGGTCAGGGTTGTGTCTCTTTTTTAGTGTTGCTTGATCTTATTGCAGCTTTTGATACCATTGATCATGCTAATTTATTTGATAGGTGACAGGACTCAACCCGGACATTTTGCCATGTGCTTCTGTTTTTTTACATTTACATTTACAGCATTTGGCAGATGCCCTTATCAAGAGCGACGTACATAAGTGCTTAAATCTCTATAATTGAATACATTAATACACGTTCACTAGGTTACATACTTAGTTTATGTTCCGTGTCACGTGTCTGCCCCGCCCTTGTTTACTCCTCCCTGTCTCTACAATTTAGTTGTCAAGACGTGGGTCTGGCCGCGGTGCGTCAGGGGTTGCGTTCGGCATTTCACCTCGGCTGTGGATGTCGCTCAGCCCTTCAGCTTGGCTGTGGAAGTCGCTCGGCCCTTCAGCTCAGCTGTGGACATCGCTCGACCCTTCAGCTCGACTGTGGACGTCGCTTGACCCTTCAGCTTGGCTGTGGACGTCAATTGACCCTTCAGCTCGGCTGTGGACGTTGCTCGGCCCTTCTGCTCGGCTGTGGACATCACTCACCCCTTCAGTTCAGCTGTGGACATTGCTCGGCCCTCTCTGGCTGTGCCGCCGTGTGCCTTGCGCCCCCCCACCTGCCTCACCATGTGCGTTGCTCCCCCATCTGCCTCGCCATGTGCCTTACCATGTGCCTTCCTCCCCCCAACTGCCCACCCACCCAAACCCCTCATGGGGTTTAAATGGGATTAATTTCCACTGTTATGCTGATGATACACAGTTATATATCTCATCAAAACCAGATGAAATAGCTGAATTGTCCAAATTAACTCAGTGCCTTAGAGAGATAAAAGACTGGATGAGCTGTAATTTTCTGTTATTAAACTCCGATGAGACAGAAATACTACTTATAGGTCCAAAAACCAGTACACAGAAACTCTCACAACTTAACTTCCATTTAGAGGGACGTACTGTTACTAGTAGCTCAACAGTGAAAGACCTGGGTGTTATATTAGACAGCAACTTGTCTTTTGAAAATCATATCGCCCATACCACAAAAACAGCCTTCTTCCACCTTAGAAACATTGCAAAGCTAAGAAACATCCTGTCTATATCTGATGCTGAGAAGCTAGTTCATGCTTTCATGACCTCTAGACTAGACTATTGTAATGCATTATTAGGTGGTTGTCCTGCATCTTTAATAAATAGGCTACAGTTAGTCCAAAATGCAGCAGCCAGAGTTCTCACTAGGACAAGAAAGTATGACCATATAACCCCAATTTTATCATCTCTACACTGGCTACCTGTTAAGTTTAGAATTGATTACAAACTGCTGCTACTTACTGTACGTACAAGGCTCTTAATGGTTTAGATCCCATGTATCTAACTAGTCTTCTAAAACGTTACAATCCTTTATTCTCTCTGAGATCACAAAACCCAGGACTTCTGGTAGTTCCCAGAATATCAAAGTCCACTAAAGGTGGTAGAGCGTTTTCTTATTTAGCTCTCAAACTTTGGAATAGTCTTCCTGATAGTGTTCGGGGCTCAGACACACTTTCCCAGTTTAAATGTAGATTAAAAACTCATCTCTTTAGTCAGGAGTACACATAATACATCTCATAATACTGTGCACTATTATATCTTTAATTAATTCATTCATTCATTCATTTTCTACCGCTTATCCGAACTTCTCGGGTCACAGGGAGCCTGTGCCTATCTCAGGCGTCATCGGGTTTCGAGTCAGGTTACACCCTGGACGGAGTGCCAACCCATCACAGGGCACACACACACTCTCATTCACTCACACACTAGGACAATTTTCCAGAGATGCCAATCAACCTACCATGCATGTCTTTGGACCGGGGGAGGAAACCGGAGTACCCGGAGGCACGGGGAGAACATGCAAACTCCACACACAAGGCGGAGGCGGGAATCGAACCCCCAACCCTGGAGGTGTGAGGCGAACATGCTAACCACTAAGCCACTGCGCCCTCCACTATTATATCAGAATTGCAAATTTTATGAACAGCAGATATGTTAATTCCTCTCCATTGCTTCTCTCTTCTACCCATCCCGAGGCATCCAGAAATTATACCAGCCCTGATCGTCTTCCGTTCGATGAAGATTTTGGACCACTGAGATGAGGCTGACCCAGCAAACCCTGAGCCTTCCAGAGATCTACCAGCTACACTTATATTCTGCTATACTAAAAAGATGTGAACTCCATGTGATCTTTTGCATCTATACAACATTTGTTATACTGTATATTTATAATCACACCCTCCAGTGTCACCCATATGAGGATGGGTTCCCCTTGAGCCAGGTTCCTCTCAAATGCGTGACTGTCACTCTCAATGTGTGACACTTGACACCCCTGCATGACATCAAAATTTTAACTTGCCGGCTACAGCAAACCAAAAATGTCTGCTTCTGTGTGTCGGATTTCGCAAGTCGGCAGTTATGCACATATTTTGAGCAACAAAAAAATGAAACAGTTTATTTTAATGTTACAAGAGCATCATGATCTTAGAATTTAGAATTACATTTTTTAAAAGAAAAACTAACTAACTAAAATAAAATAAATTTAAATGAAATATTTATTTTCCAAGTCTACAAGGAGCCACAGCAGAGGGATGAAAGAGCCACAGTTAAGTGGATGGAAATTAATCAAAAATAAATACCAGGCTGATTGTTTATAATCTGTACCTGGAAGCCTTGGGAAGGCTAGAAGAAAGCACCTTGTTGGCCTTGCTGGGCTAAGCTAGCTCACTTGGTCTGGGAACATGTAAGATTGTGTGTGCACCCACATTGCAGCATGGTGATTGTTGAATGTTTAGATAGTGAGCTAGTTTTCTTTTGTTGCTGTTTGTTAGTTAGGCTAGCAAATTAAAATACAAAGTAGAGTGGACTATGTCTTTGTGGTCTGTGTCAGGCTAGGCCATTGGACAGACTCAAATGCAGGACGCAAATGCAGTAACAAACTAATAGCAGGCTGATGGAAGTTTGGTCAAGGCAATGAAATGAGCCATTTTGGAGAATCGGTCCACCCCAGAGAGGATGGTGGAATGCCCAGCCGATGATGGAAAGCCAGTAACAAAGTCCATGGATATGTGAGTCCAAGGACATATGGTAACTGGGAGAGGATGGAGCAGGTCAGCCAGAGGAACTCTGGGCATCTTCTGCTCTTAGGATCCAAGATGGCGCCGGTGAGGTCGGCTGCTGCCGTGACTGCTCCAGTTACACTTGTCTTTTTTTGTTTATTTTATATATTTATTTACATAGATACCGTTCTATTTGTACAAGATGGTCATCATTAGATATGACAGAGCTACTCTTATATCTATTGTTGTACAATCCACTCACTTTTTGCCACTTTTAAACACGGACCCATGCTGGCAGAGCGAGGTCCTAAGGAAGAATAAAGGACGCGACCCGCACAAGTGTGCACGATGGAAACGAGCCGGCATCAGGAATGGGCTGAGAGCACGCGCACACTGCACTCCCTTACCTAGTATCCTGTGAGCCAATGTCCAGTTTCTGAATTTCCCTCCATCTTCACTTATTTTCTGCACAACCTTTTTTGCATTATGACAATTTAACTCTGCACTGTCACTTTAACTCTGGACTTGCACTTTATACACACCATACTTTACATGGACACTTTAAGGACAATCATTAAAACCATACTCATTTATGTGTATATATATATATATATATATACATAGCTTTTATATAGTTTATACTTTTTATTTATCTACTGTACCTCCGTTTTATTTTTATCCTTAATTCCATTCCTTTTATGCTTGAATACCGGACAGACATAAAAAAAGCATTTCACTGCATGTCGTACTCTGTATGTATGTGTATGTGACAAATAAATTTTGATTTGATTTGATTGCTGAGCACAAACAAGACAAACAGTCACAAATTCCGGGACATCTTTCTTGACCAATGGCCACCAGAAGCACTGCTGGAGTATAGACAAGGTGCGCACAGTGCTGTGTAAGAACAGGCAAGAGCTATAGCAACAGGACTTGAGAGTGGAAATGACTGGAGGAATGGAATAACCAAAAAGACTGGAGACAGCTTTCTGTACCCTCCTCTCGATGCGAGGCAAAGGGCCCTGACCATGACGGAGGAAGTAAGGATGTGTACCACAACAGGTTCTTCTTTTTCCATTGGGAACCATCGGGATTGGGCATCAGGCGTAGCATTCTTAGAACCCGAGAGGTAGAACAGGGTGAAGTTAAACCGTCTAAAAAAAAGACCCTGGCAAACTTGCATGGGATTCAAATGCTTGGCTGAGTGAAGGCAAGGCAAGGCAAGGCAAGTTTATTTGTATAGCACATTTCATACACAGAGGTCATTCAAAGTGCTTTACATAGAAATTAGAAAACAGTTTATAAAAGAGAAAAAAAAAATATATGAAAAATAAGAAACACACGATAAAATCATAACAAAAACAAATAACAATTAAAGAAGTAAATAAAATAAATGTGATTTTAATAAAAACAGTTTAGATTAAAATATGTTAAAAAGAATAAAACAGGAGTAAAAGTGATTTGGATAAAAAGTGCAGTCAGTGTGAAGCAGCACAGCACTCATTCAGTAAATGCAGAGTTAAACAGATGTGTTTTTAATCTTGATTTAAAAGTGTCTACTGTTGAAGCACATCTGATCTCTTCTGGAAGCTGATTTCAGCTATAGGTGGCGTAATAACTAAATGCTGACACACCTTGTTTTGAGTGAACCCTTGGTATCTCTAACTGACCTGATCCTAATGATCTGAGTAGTCTGCTTGGTTTATATTCAATTAGCATATCTGTAATGTATTTCGGTCCTAGGCCATGAATTGATTTATAAACCAGTAACAATACTTTAAAATCTATTCTAAATGTAACTGGAAGCCAGTGTAAGGACCTGAGGACTGGAGTGATGTGCTCAGATTTTTTGGTTCTGGTCAGAATTCTGGCAGCAGCGTTCTTTATGAGCTGCAGCTGTCTAATGGTCTTTTTGGGGATCCCAGTAAGGAGTCCATTGCAATAATCCACCCTGCTGGTGATGAAAGCATGAACAAGTTTTTCTAAGTCCTGTCTTGAGAGAAAACATCTAATTCTGGCTATATTTCTGAGATGGTAGTAAGCTGATTTGCTTATCGCTTTCACATGACTACTGAAATTAAGGTCAGACTCTAAAATTACACCAAGATTTCTGACTTTATTTTGTGTCTTTAGACCCCTAGAGTCAAGGTGTGTGTTAACCTTGAGAGTTTCATCTTTATTTCCGAATACAATGACTTCGGTTTTGTCTTTGTTTAACTGGAGGAAGTTTTGACGCATCCAACTGTTAATTTCATCAATGCACTTACATAGAGAGTCAATGGGTCATTAGGGGACAGGGCTAAGTATATCTGGGTGTCATCTGCATAACTGTGGTAAGCAATTTGGTTCTTTTTCATTATTTTACCAATTGGGAGCATATACAAATTAAAGAGAAGCGGTGCAAAAATTGAGCCCTGTGGGACTCCACATGTCATGGATGTCCACTCAGATTTATGGTTACCTATGTTCACATAGTAACCTCTCCCTTTTAGGTATGATTTAAACCAATTGAGGACCATTCCAGAAAGCCCTACCCAGTTTTCCAGTCTATGTAAGAGTATGGTGTGATCTACCGTGTCAAAGGCAGCACTATGATCTAGTAGCACCAGCACTGATATTTTACCTGAATCAGAGTTTAAGCGAATATCATTTATTATCTTTATGAGCACTGTCTCTGTGCTATGATGCTGGCGGAAACCAGATTGAAAATTGTCCAGATAGCCATTTGAGTTTAAGAATTTGTTCAGCTGATTGAAAACAACCTTTTCAATGATCTTGCCTATAAAAGGAAGATTAGAGATTGGTCTGTAGTTGCTAAGTATGGTTTTGTGTAGGTTACTCTTTTTTAGGAAAGGCTTAACAACTGCCGTTTTTAGCGACTCTGGAAAAGTGCCTGTGAGCAGAGAGGTATTTACTATTTTTAAGAGGTCAGTTTCTAAGCAGTTAAGTACATTTTTGAGAAAGGATGTGGGGAGGGTGTCAAGGCTGCAAGTTGATGCTTTAAGATGTTGTACTGTTTCTTCCAGGGTTTTTATATCAATTATGTCAAATTCTGAGAAAATGACAAATTTTTGAGGCTGCTGTAGTGAGGTCTGACTGACCACATTACAATATGAGGCCGTATTGATTGCCATTCTGATATTACTGATTTTCGCAGAGAAAAAGGTTGCAAACTCATTGCATTTGTTGTCAGAGAGCATTTCACTAGGAACTTGATTTGGGGGGTTTGTTAGTGTCTCTACAGTAGCAAAAAGAGTGTGAGTGTTGTTTATGTTGTTGTTTATAATGTTTGAGAAGAAGATCTGTCTAGCTGTGCCTAGTTCTACATTGAAAGCACGAAGACTGTCCTTATAGATGCTATAATGTACTTCAAGTTTTGTTTTCCGCCACATACATTGAGCTTATCTGCATGTTCTTTTCATGCTCTGTACCGCTGTTGTGTTTCTCCAAGGTGCATTACGTCTGCCAGTGATCATCCTGACCTTTACTGGAGCTATACCATCAATAGCATCTTTAACTTTTAAGTTAAAATTTTCAAGGAGAACATCAACAGAGTCTGCTGATATGTTTGGCAACATTGATATAGCATTCATAAATACCTCACTAGTGTCTTCATTTATGAACCTTTTTTTGACATAGACAGATCTAGCATCAGTGGCAGGACAGATCAATAAATCAAAGTAAACACAGAAATGGTCAGATAGCGCTTCATCCTTGATAACATGGATGGAATGTTTAGACCCTTGCTAATGAGCAGATCAAGAGTGTGTCCCCTATTGTGTGTAGGACCTTGCACGTGCTGGGTCAGATCAAAAGTGTTTAAAACATTTAACAGTTCAATTGCAGTATTGTTTTCTGCATTGTCTATATGAATGTTGAAATATCCAGCAATAACAAACTAATCAAATTCAGAGGAGATTGTTCATAAAAGTTCTGTGAATTCATCAACAAAAGTTGGGGTGTATTTGGGAGGCCTATAAATAGGCCTATAAATATGCAGCTGTCATCTAACCAGGTTTCATTTAGAAACTCGAAGTCCAGGTTGTTAGTGGTGATAAGATCATTAACTAAAAATGATTAGTTCTTTAATGAACGGATGTTCAGAAGTGCTCTGAATTAACTTTAGCCATTCCTTTTGTAGGTGTGCTGCTCCGCTATCCTTAGTCTATGTCTGATAGCCAGTAAATAATACACCAGTGAATGAGAGTGTGTGTGTGTGCCCTGCGATGGGTTGGCTCTCCGTCCGGGGTGTATCCTGCCTTGATGCCCGATGACGCCTGAGGCCGGACGCACAGGCTCCCCGTGACCCGAAGTAGTTCGGATAAGCGGTACAAAATGAGAGAGAGTGAGAGAGTAATACACCAGTCACATGGTGAAAAAGCCACACAATGATAGGATGATAGGCTGGAAACAGTGCTCAATGAAAAGAAATAATACTAAAAGTAACAAGTCAGTTTTGAAAATGTAAGAAGTAAAAAGTACAGATGTTTGTGTAAAAATGTAATGAGTAAAAGTAAAAAGTTGTCCGAAAAATAAATAGTGGAGTAAAGTACTGATACCAGCAAAATTTACTTAAGTACAGTAACAAAGTATTTTTACTCCGTTACTTCCGACCTCTGGCAATCACCCATACTAGTAGTAAAATATTTAATCCGTTGTATATGTTTGTTGTTAAATTAAGACACTAGTATTTAGACACACATACATTATTTATAAAGTTTAATCAGATTTATCGTGATTACCTGTGTTAAGTTATTGCTGAGGTAATAGCACCTTATAGTGGCTATTGGTGAATAATTCACCCTGTACTGCATATGTTACATTTCAGTTTATTTTAGTCTAAATGTATACTTTAATTTATTACTTGTAAATTCATATGTTAAGTGAATTTATTATTTGTTGTATTTCAGAAACCACACACACACACACACACACACACAAATGGGAATGACTGAACATGATTCAAGTGGACTTTGCTAGAATAAATCTGAGCCTTTGAGTTATAGATGTCGTGGACATTCCATTGTTGCATCATACCATAACCTTCTGATCGAGGTTGAGAACAAGTGTTGACACAAAGTGGTCCTTTGAGCTGGTTGTTGATATCTTGTCCTTATTGCAACATCACAGGATTACAGGGAGTCGCCGTCCTAGCAGGATCCAATGGATTCCTGGACATCTGGAGGACTTTCTACTTACTTCCCAGTCATGGCAGCATATAGTTTCAAACCCCTTTCATGACGATATAACATATATGCATACCGATGAAACTGTCTCTGCGGTGATGTGGAATATCACTCGCCAACACCTGAGAGACTTCAGACTGAGCAATTAACTGAAACTGAGAGGCTTTGTAGAGTGGAAGAGAGAGTATGGAATGTACAGGGGCAAATTAGGGAACTGCAAAGCACATTGGAAATGTCTCTTGAGCAACACAAAGGTTCACCACGCATGCATCAGGGTTTATTTCATCCCCGTGACACAGGTGTCGGACATCAGCAATCAGTCCCTCACTCAGGCATCCAGAAGCCGCCCATCCTGCAAAGTAGTGCCGTCTTGCTTCTTATTGGTTCAATAAGACATTGAACTTGGTTCACCAATGCCTGATAATGTTGAAATAACAAAGTACTCCACACCATTAATTCTTGCATGAATACCTGTTGTTTACTCGCAGCTATCTAGCCAGCATTCAGGTCAGTAATACGGAATATGAGCCACGACTGAATTTGCAATATGTACTGCTACAGCCTAGTGGTAGTCAGCAGACATCATCTCAGCCACAAATGCAATCTGCTAGACAACAATGTGCATCACCAATTGTATTGTCTACCTCCACAGTGTACCAACCTATAGTTGGCCAGTCCAGGATATGCTATAGCACAACCTCAAGTACTCCAGTCCTCAGATCCTCCCCCGACAGACTGTAAGGTTTTCAGATACATATTTACTGGGATATCAGCTTGTCAGACCACCAGATCCAGTATCTTAGCCCCAGTTATATTCTGCACCATACTCATATACTGCACTGCCAGCAGCTAAAGTTCCTAAAATTGTGGAGATGGCTATTGCTTCCTCATACAGAATACCTAAGCCTAAGCTAATCAACTTCACGTCTGGCAGAGAGAGTGAATTTGCTTTACTAAAAAAGGGGCTTGATAGCGTATTAGGTCCTCATATGCATCTGACAGAAGACTACAAATACCAGGTGTTACTTGATCATCTGAAATTGCCAGATGCCTTCCAATTAGCAAAGAGGTACATGTACAGTATGATCCCATGCCATATACACGAGCCATGCAAGCATTGAAAAAGCGATATTGACAGCCTTATGGTTCTCATGTTGACAGACTACTCACCAAGCTAGCCTCCCAATATGACTCTCTTTGTTATATTTTGCCTAATACCACATGGGCTAAAATCTTAGTATAAACTCTGAGGCCCAAATTATGCATGCCAAGGTGCCACTTCCCTCTCTGTCCAAACGCAGATTGTGGGTCTGTCGAGTTGCATGTGTTTTGTGATGCATCTGAGCACGCTTATTGTTCAGTTGCATACTGTACCTGTGTCTGCAAATCGAGGAAGAAGTTCAAACCTCCTTTGTAATGGCTAGGTCATTACTGGTGCCCAGCTAGCTAAACTCTCACTTGGTTCTCACTTGAATCAAATCGGAATCCTGTAATTACAGTGTTTTTGGCACACAGATTGCTGAGATACAAGAATTTGCATCATGTAGACTCAAAACTAAACCCTGCAGATGACATAAGAGGCAAATCTCTTTATGCTCTTTTTTATTTTTATTTTTTTATTTTTTATTTTTTGCTCTTTTTATTTTTACAGCAACCTGGCAAAACTGGGCAATACAGACCAACTTATCTCCGACAGATTAGTGATGGGAAGTTTTGTTCTTTTCCGCGAACCGGTTCTTTCGGACAGTTCGATTTAATGAACCAGTTCAAAAATCCAGTTCACCAATTCTTTTACGTCCTGACGTAATGACGTCATTCACAATGACGTAATGACGCAAATTCCATTATCCCACTGCCGGCAGATATTAATACAATCAATTTAACACATTCGAAAAGTTCTTTGTAATCATAACTTTAGTTGAATACATTTCTTACATTTAAGTTTTGCAACTAAAACACGCAGTACAGGCATTTATGTGCAAATGTGGATGTTTTACGTGTCTTAAAGACTAATCTTCATCAACTTACAAAAAGCAGCATATAGAAATACAGACTAACCTGCACAATAGTCAATAGTAAAATTAACTGACATATATTGAGTGACATATATTGATTTTTAAAAAAAAAAAATGTTTAATAGCCTATGACTAGTTACTATGCATATCCCAATATGTATAATTTGCTCTGAAGGTGTATAATATGTATAATTTGCTCACGCATGCGCAGCATAAACAGTATGTCGGACACGTCCGAAACAGTTCTCAGTTCAGTGTACTGATGATTCGCTGTACTAGTTCATCGGTTCTCGGACGTGTCCGAGACAAGCAGTTCTCCAGTTCAATGTACTGATGATTCGCTGTATCGGTTCAGTAATTCACGCATGCACAGAATCAACAGCTCGCGCTCACAGTTCTCTCAGCACAACATGTCAGTTCAGCGTACAGGAGTTACATATACTCCGGGATATTAGTTTATTTAGAGTCGGACAGACTGTCAGGCATGACTGAAAGTGAGTAACTTTAGTAACTTGTGGATCAGCGCTGACTCAAGTCGCGAACTGTTTAGAACGAATCAGTCCGATTTGGTGAACCGGTTCATCCAGTTCACTAAAAAGAACTGGTTCAAAAGAACGATTCGTTCACGAACAGGCCATCACTACGACAGATGAGAAGTTAAGAAAATCATTCTTCCGTGCTCATGTTGCTGTTACTTCATCCTCTCTACCAGCCACAGACCAGTTCACTAGATGTGCAGGCTTAGTACAGTCTGTGCATGGGGCGGCCACACCCTCAATGTCTGCCACACAGTGTATCGACATTGAAATTCTTCTCCTGAAACAGGCAAAGCAGGACTTTTTTCCCGATGAAGTCCATGCACTACAAAACGGGAATGTCTGCCACCCTGGAAGTGAAACGGGAATTGCTGGCAACACACTGACACTGTCAGTCATTTTGGTATTTTGAACCATTATTAAAACCAGTAACCATATGTCCTTATATGGGCATGTATGGGATCTGTTTGGATAGGGATGGAATAAACTTTGATAATTGCTTAAAATTTGTTGTGTTCCTCTTGACTGTGCATTAACCAAGTGATTGCAGTCTTTTATGGGGAGCACGGTTATTATTATTATTTTTGGTTGGTTTTATATATATATATATATATATATACATACATATAACCAACCAAAAACAATAGGGAAGGTGAAATGCTTGTGAGAATGCGTGGGGAGAGGAGTATGCGCGGTCAGCTCTCGAGGGAGCCGTGGGGGGAGCATTGTGAGGGATTCCCTCTGCTTACTCTCCAATCCCGCCTGGCTATATTTTCAGCTTCGGCTTTTCCTCGTAGTTCCGGTCCCATGTCCACCTAGGCGGCATAGCGGCTTCGATCATGGGGTTCGCAGGTTGAGTTAGCGGAAGCGGAGAAAAAGGGCTTGAAAGCCATGATATGGGGCGATGCCTGGGATTGAAGACACGCTTATGGGCTATCTCGCACCTACATCGCCCGCATGAAGGAAACCTGCATTCCATCCAAGCCATGTAGAACTACTTCAGCACTTGTGGGTAAGGCCTACATGGCAGCAGGCCTACCAGGCTGACCTGCTGACAGAGCTCAATGGTGGCCAGGGGTTGGGACCTCAGGTGGTATCTGAGCTCCACCGAGTCACTGACTTTTTTGTGTTCCGTGCCACAAAGCAGATGGCCCGCTCCATAGGCTGTGCAATGGCTGCGCTGGTTGCCATGGATAGGTCCTCTCTCCTGGATGCCCCGGTGTCACCTCAGGGCTTGTTCGGCGATGCAGTGAGTACTGTCATCAACAGGCACCGGGAGGTAAAATGCCAGTCGGCAACATTCAGGGAGTTTCTCCAGCCGCACCCAACCCCCTCCTAGCTCACTACAGGGCAGTAAGGAGGGTTAGTGTGGCTGCCTGTCAGGGTAGCCTGACATACCCTCAGGGTTATAAGGGTTACATGCTGTGGGCTTCGTACCCTTCTTATGTGGGGAAGAACCCAGTTCCTGGCCTTAGGTCCCCCTTCTGGGGGCGTGTCACCGTCGCAGGACTCTTCCGACGGACGCCTCACTTTTGGGCTGGGGAGCAGCCTAGCATGGCCGTCCTGCCTAGGGTCGATGGGAGGGCCCTTATCTCTCATGGCACATAAACTGCCTGGAGGGGAGGGGCTGCCATGTCTTAGTACGGACAGACAGCACTGTGGTGGCTCCCTATATCAATCATCAGAGCGGTCTGCGTTTGCGCCCCCATTTCAGGTTGGCACTGCAGATTCTGCTCTGGGTAGAGACCAGGTTCTTTTCGCTGAGAGCAATTTTCATTCCAGGGCATGTAAATCGGGAGGCAGACTTCCTGTCGAGGCAGGTGCTGAGGCCTGGGGAGAGACGTCTCCACCCCCACGTGGTGTAGAAGATTTAGCAGATTTTTGGCCAGGCAGAAGTGGATCTGTTCGCCTCCAAGGAGTCGACCCACTGTCCGCCGTGGCTTTCCCTCTCTCATCCGGCCGCTTTGGGCCTGGATGTCTTGGTATGGACATTGCCGAGGCTCTGTCCATACGCCTTCCCCCCCAGGTAGCTCTGCTCCCGCAGGTCCTAGCCAGAGTGTGCCATGACCAGGTCAACCTACTCCTAGTTGCCTCTCATTGGCCCTCTCCAGTTTGATTCTTGGTCCAAGCCTCCTTCCTGAATGGCACTCCATGGAGGTTCTTGTCAGGGAGGATCTCCTCTCTCAGACACAGGGGGCAATCCTACACCCCTGCCCCGAGATGTGGAATCTATGGGCCATCTCTGCGAAGCCTCCTTGCATAGGCACCCTCTGGTCTCTCACTTTCTGCATGGTGTCAGGCAGCTGAGGCCTTCCTGCAGACCGCACCTTTTTCCTGGGACATCTCTGTGGTCCTGGAGGGGCTGCTGAAAGCCCCCTTGTGCCCATGGAGTCAGCCTCTGAGAAGTTTCTGACCCTGAAGTTGGTTTTGCTCCTAGCCTTGGCCTCTCTTGAGATGCTGTTGATCGCCTCCGCCTGCCTAGAATTTTCCCCTGGCATGGCCAAGGCTATTCTGCACTCTGGGGCAGGATATGTCCCTAAGGCTATCCAGTCATACTGCGGGCCTACTGTCCCCTGCAACATGAGTCGGCAGAACAGGAGAGGCTGCATTGCATTTGCTTTGCCCACTGAGGGCCTTGAGGACTTATGTCCACCGCTCTAGCTCGTGGAGTAACTCCTCTGCCCCTTTTTTGTCTGTCTTGAGAGCCGGAATAAGGGTAATCCGGTTTCCAAGCAGCGACTGGTGCACTGGGTAGTGGAGGCCATTAGCCTATGAGGTGCGCGGTCTTGCCTCGGTAGGTTGGCCCTTCTGCACACCTTTATCTGGTTCTATAACCTGTATTTGGACCCCTCTACAGGGTCCCAGGTCCTGCAGGGCCTTTGATGGTTTGTTCCCTGTCGGCTCATGCTCTCTCATGGCCTCTGGCACAGCCATTGACCGGTGCGTGGCAGCGTGGTTATTGGCATACCCATAGGGTCAGCATTGACGCAGAGTTGAGTTCCCTCAAAAGGGAACTACACCAGGTTACGTATGTAACCTGGTTCCCTGAGAAGGGAAAGAGACACTGTGTCGCTGGCCATGCCGTGGGCATCCTCTCGCACTTCCTTCAGACAAATAGAAGCTGGAGCAGTGTGACTTAGATCCCCTTATATGGACTTACTGGCGCGTAATCACACCGTCACGTGTCCTTCCTGAGCCCTTAAGTGGCGTGTATGAATGCTTACAGAAGCATTCCCATAGCATCAGCACTGATGCAGTGTCTCATTCCGTTCTCAGGAAACCGGGTTACATATGTAACCTGGTGTAGTTAGTAGTGTTTTGGATCCATTTCAATTTGCATATAGAAGTATTAGAAGTACTGATGATGCTGCTATAACCATCACACATTTAATAAATAGACATCTAGAGGATACTAGCTCATATGCACGTCTTGTGTTCTTACATTGTAATTCAGCTTTCAACATGCTGAAGCCGCATCTTTTAACTAAGAGGTTAATGGATCTTAAATAACACCACTCTTTTTTAACCAACCCTAGGCAGCACGTTAGTGTTAATGGAACACTCTCTGAAGTTAGAACTCTAAGTACTGGAGCCCCTCAGGGTTGTGTTAATTCACTGGTGTTGTTCACTCTGTATACGGATGAGTGCAGAAGGTGCTACCCCAATAATTATATTATCAAATTCTCAGATAAAACTGCAATCTTAGGGTTATTAAAAAGGATGGAGACCTGTCCGAATATTTTTCAGAGATTAGAAGATTTGAGATCTGGTGTGATAACCACCTAGCTCTAAATGTAGGTAAGACAAAGGAAATGGTGTTTGATCCTATAGGAGTGGGTGATCACAGGCCATTGAGCATCCACAATCAAAATGTAGCACAGGTCTCATCATACTGTATAAATATATTGGTACCTTTTTTGATGATTCACTAACATGGCATATACATGTGGATAATCTATGTAGTAAGATACAACAAAGATTGCATTTTTTACGTCATCTGAGAGTTCATGGGGTTGATCAAAAGTTTATGGTAATCTTTCACCAGACTCGTAATTGAGAGTTTAATCAGATACTGTATGAAAGTATGGTTTGAGAATCTGTATGTGCAGTCGAGATCAAAACTGATATGAATGATACATGTTTTGAATACAGAGTATGAGTTGTTGCCCTCTGGCAGGAGGTTCAGAGTTCCTCACTGCAGATTAAATAGATTAAAAAAAAACTCTTTTATCCCAGTGTCTATAAGTTGTTAAATAGAGGAAGTATAGAGTTGTAATTTTATGTATTCAATATTCTATGTATTTTGTGAATTATATTTGTCTAATGTATGACTGCAGCATGGGTGATGGCCCAAGACAAATTCCCTACTTGGGACAATAAATTTTACCTTACCTTACCTTACCTTATCATCACATGCTCCAACCAGAAGCCGTGGATGACTGCTAACATTTGTGCGCTGCTGAAGACTAGAGACCTAGCCTTCAGAACAGGGGACAGGGCGGCCTTAAGAAGAGCAAGGGCCAAACTGTCCCGAGCCTTCAGAGAGGCAAAGCACGCACACGCCCAGGACAGCGGAGACACCCGGCGCATGTGACAGGGAATACAGGCAATTATGAACTACAAGACAGTTTCACCTGCTTGTGATAACAATGCCTCCCTCCCAAATGCACTCAGTTTGAGGTGCAGAACAACGTAATGGCAAGGAAGACCATCCCTCCCCCCGATGACACGGCCGACATGAGGAGAACTCTATGCAGAGTTAGACCAGACAACATTCCTGGCAGGGTGCCCAGAGAATGTGCAGAACAACTAGCAGATGTCTTTACTAACATCTTCAACATTTCCCTGAGCAGCGCCGTTGTTCCTATGTGCCTCAAGACTACCACCATTGTCCCCATCCCAAAGAAGTCTACAGTGTCCTGCCTCAATGACTATCATCCTGTCGCACGCACACCCATCGTTATGAAGTGCTATGAGAAGCTCGTCATGAGGCACATCAAGACCATGCTATCACCCTCTCTTGATCTGTGCAGCATTGCACAGATCAAACTATATCATCAAGTTCGCCGATGACACGACTGTGGTGGGTCTCATCAGCAAGAACGACGAGTCAGCATACAGGGACGAGGTGCAACATCTAACTACCTGGTGTTGAGCCAATAACCTGTCTTTGAATATTGATAAAAGCAAAGAGATTGTTGTTGACTTCAGAAGAGCACAGAGCGACCACTCTAAGCTGAACATCGACGGATCGTCAGTAGAGATCATCAAGAGCACCAAATTTCTTGGTGTTCATCTAGAGAACCTCACCTGGTCACTCAACATCAGCTCCATCACCAAGAAAGCCCAGCAGCGTCTCTACTTCCTACAAAGGCTGAGAAAGGCACATCTCCCTCCCCCCATCCTGACCTTGTTCTACAGAGGGACCACTGAGAGCTTCTTGAGCAGCTGTATCACTGTCTGGTTTGGGAACTGACCCTGCAGCGGATAGTGAGGACAGCTGTGATGATCATTGGAGTCTCTCTTCCCTCTATCATGGACAATTACACCACATGCTGCATCCGCAAAGCCAACAGCATTGTGGATGACCCCACACACCCCTCAGACACACTCTTCACCCTCCTGCCGTCTGGAAAAAGGTACCGAAGAATTCAAGCCCTCACGACCAGACTGTGTAACAGTTTCTTCCCACAAGCCATCAGACTTCTCAATAACTGAACTAAACTGTGGTAAGCACAACATACACACGAACATCATCAGTATGGACTGCACAGACCTACACCAAATACACACACTTCCAATATACATCCATCAACTTGTTTACATGCTGTTTACATGCTGATTACATCTATCAAACTGTTTACATGCTTTTTTGCACACTTTTTGACTTTTTTGCTCTTTGCACACACTGTCTAATCATTTCCCTCGTTTTGCACATACTGTACAATATTTCAGTCGTTTGTTGTTTTTGCACAAATCCTATACATTATCTCAGGGACCTGCTGCTAAGAAACTGTGTTCATTCTAGTATTACTGCACACAATATTGTCTGAACATACAGTATTTACACCGGTCGGTGCTGTTTCTGTTTACTGTCTTTTGTATATTGTCTTTTTTAGTATTTTTTGTATTGTCTTGTAACTTTTTGTCTGCACTGCCTTTTGTTCTGCAATCTCTTGTTTGTCTTGTCCTGCACTGTTTGCACCAGGTTGCACAGTTGCACATTATGTGGCTAGGACTACTTACTAAGTCCTTAGCCCTGTCTTTGTTTTATGTAGCACCACAATCCTGGAAAAACATTGTCTCATTTCACTATGTACTGCAACAGCTATATATGGTTGAAATGACAATAAAAGCTTCTTCACTCTTGACTTGACTTTTTAGATCCTTCTCTTATATATTACCTCTCAGAATGCTATGCACTCTGATAAGTATTACCACTCTACTCTGGCACTGTGGACTGTATCTGCACACCGAGGGCTGAACCTCGGGGTCTTAAATAGTGGCAGGCACAGTTGTCGCGAGTTGCGCTAATTATAGGCATGTAAGCGAGAGCCTATAAAGAGGTGTGCTGGTGGTTGCGGCTTTGATTGAATGCCACCTGAGATGTTACACTATCTGAATAGGTGTTGTGGTCTATCAGTTTCAGAAGCTGATAAGTTTGTGATGACACAAGAATGTGTTTAAACAGACCAAGATACAAGTTGTTACAATTCCCTTCCTAGCTCGGCTGGCCATATCATTGCAGTGTGCAATTATGAAATAAAACAGAAAAAGGCAAAAGCAAATACTCAGTAATTCTCAGAGTATTGCTCTTGTTTCTGCTCCCAGTTTTGTTGGCCATGATATTGAAGAAACTATTGATTCTGGTTATCAGCCATTTTTAACATGAGGTATATTTGGTAAAGAGCAGAGCTCAGTACCTGTTGAAATATCTGTGATAGTGCTCCTTTTCCTGAGCAGTCATTCTGTTTTTTTAATGGACTGCAATGCAGTACAATGTTCCTCTGTACCATGTGTGTTTGTGCTCAGATATGGCAGTATGTCTTTACCTGTGGAGGGCATGACATTCATTCTAGGGAATGAAATACCTGGAGGTAAAGTCCTTTAAGTTTCAGAAGTGCTATAGAGCCCTTCTTATTGGCCCTTACTGGATGATCTGTTGCATGATCACCCCACAGTTTTCCTTGCACGTGTTGTGACTTGTGCTAAGTCTTGTAAGTGATTCAAAACATATGTATTTCCAAACAAATGTGTAATGTGTAGTGTGTAGTTTATTTTTTGCCTCCTTTTTAAAGACTTTTTCACAGTGTTAGTGACACTTTGATCTTAAACTGCATATGCTTCAGGCCCTTTAAGATGATTAGTCATAAAACTAGTGTGGGTATTTCCATGCTTTAATTTCTTTCCATGTTGAATATTTTAGAGAACACACAAGATATTAATTTATGGCTATTTTTTGTCAGGTTCTACCTTTAAAACTAATACTCTGCATGAAAAATTTTTCATCAATGCACTTGCTGATACAGCTTGTCACTGATGTCCTGTACTATTCCAGGTTGACAGAATCGCCGTTGGTTGCAGCCTCCTTCCGGCATCCGGAACTCTGTTGCTGAGCCACATCTCTGTGAAAACAAAGATGCAGCAGTTTCTAAACTTGCCATGTAGTGCACTCAAGTCCGATATAGTCCATTGGGTCTGGAGAGACCACTGCGTGCTACTGCCATGCTGCCATGTTCACATCAAACATTGTAATGAGTCTGTCTGTGTTTTACTTGTTTCTGTCTGCTGACATTCCCTGCTGTTAATTGTTGGCCCCGCCCACTTATTTGTTACCATGGACACTAATTGTACTCAATCTTTCCTCCAGGTGTGTTGTCTTTGTCTCTGATTGTCTCTGTTTTGTCATTGGTTCCTGTCACCTATATATTCTCTGTTTGTTCACTTCCCTGGTGCTAGTCGTTTCAATGTTCCTGTTTCCTGTCAGCTCTGTGTTCGGTCTTGTTTTGTCTGTGTACCTGTTTTCTTGTTTTTGTCATTAAATCTCTTTAACTGCATTTGGATCCTCACTCGCTTTTGTATAGTGCTTTTTACAATGGGCTTTGTCTCAAAGCAGCTTTACAGAACATAAACAGAACAGAAGGTAAACATAAGGAGAAATATAGAGAATTAATATAGTAAAAAATTCAAGATATATATATATATATATATATATATATATATATATATATATATATATATATATAGTTCTCAGTGTGTATGTATGTATGTACTGTATGTATAAGTATTTATCCCCAATGAGCAAGTCTGAGCTGACTCAGGCAGCAGTGGCAAGGAAAAACTCCCTTAAATTGGTGAGGAACCAGACTCAAAGGGGAACCCATCCTCATATGGGTGACATTAGAGGGTGTGATGTACAGTCAAATAAATGTTGAATTGGTGTAAAGATCACATGGAGTTCAGATCTCCTCTTGGTATCATAGAGTCCAACTGGAGCTGGTAGATCTGTAGATGTCTCAGGATTCTCATGGAGATGGCCTCATCTCAGTGGAGGTCCAAAATCTTCATCGCACGGAAGACGATTGGAGCTGGTACAATGACTGGATGCCTCGGGATGGGTAAAAAGAGAATAGCAGTGTAGAGGGATTAACATATCTGCTGTTCATAAAAAAAGTGCAAGTCTAAAGTAATGGTGCATAATTTTATGGGATGTGTGTGTGTGTGTGTGTGTGTGTGTGTGTGTGTGTGTGTGTGTATACGCCTGACTAAAGAGGTGAGTTTTTAATCTGCTTTTGAACTGGGAAAGTGTGTCTGAGCCCCAAACACTATCAAGAAGGATATTCCAAAGTTTGGGAGCTAAATAAGAAAATGCTTTACCACCTTTAGTAGACAGATATTCTGGGAACTACCAGAGGTCCTGAGTTTTGTGATCTCAGAGAGCGTGAAGGATTGTAACGTGTTAGAAGACTAGTTAGATACATGGGAGCTAAACCATTAAGACCCTTATACGTAAGTAGCAGCAGTTTGTAATCAATTCTAAACTTAACAGGTAGCCAGTGTAGAGATGATAAAATTGGGGTTATATGGTCATACTTTCTTGTCCTGGTGAGAACTCTGGCAGCTGCATTTTGGACTAACTGTAGCCTATTTATTAAAGATGCAGGACAACCATCTAGTAATGCATTACAATAGTCCAGTCTAGAGGTCATGAATGCAAGAACTAGCTTCTCAGCATCAGATACAGAGAGGATGTTTCTCAGCTTGGCAATATTTCTAAGGTGTAAGAAGGCTGTTTTTGTGGTATGGGCGATATGATTTTCAAAAGACAGGTTGCTGTCTAATATAACACCCAGGTCTTTCACTGTTGAGCTACTAGTAACAGTACGTCCCTCTAAATGGAAGTTAAGTTGTGAGAGTTTCTGTGTACTGGTTTTTGGACCTATAAGTAGTATTTCTGTCTCATCAGAGTTTAACAACAGAAAGTTGCAGCTCATCCAGTCTTTTATCTCTCTAAGGCATTGAGTTAGTTTGGGCACTTTGGCTATTTCATCTGGTTTTGATGAGATATATAACTGTGTATCGTCAGCATAGCAGTGGAAACTAATCCCATGTCTTCTAATGATGTTCCCTAATGGAAGCATGTATATCGAGAAAAGCAGAGGTCCTAGAAATGATCCTTGAGGGACCCCATGATTAACTGGTATTAAACTGGAGGTTTCACCATTTAATTCAACAAAATGGTATCGGTCAGACAGGTAGGATCTAAACTTAAAGCCTGTCCATGAATACCTGAGTAATTTTGTAAGCGATCTAGAAGAATGTTGTGATCTACAGTATAGTGTTGAATGCAGCACTAAGGTCAAGTAGAACTAATAGGGACATACAGTCTTGTCCGAAGCTAAGAACAAGTTGTTTATAACTTTAACAAGTGCAGATTCTGTGCTATGATGGGGCCTGAAACCTGACTGAAACTCTTCGAGGATATTGTTCTCCTGTAAGAAGGAAGTCAGTTGAACAGCCACAACCTTTTCAAGTATTTTAGACATAAACAGAAGGTTTGAAATAGGTCTGTAATTTGATAGTTCATTTGTATCTGTTAGGTTTTTTGATGAGTGGCCTAATGACTGCCAACTTGAAAGACTTAGGGATGTAACCTAAAGATAACAAGGAGTTAAAAATATTAAGAAGAGGCTCACCAGCTTTATGCAACACTTCTTTCAGTAATTTAGTTGGAATGGGGTCTATTGAACAAGTTGTTGATTTAGCTGTGGTAATAAGTTTATCTAACTCTTCTTGTCCTGTACTTGCAAAGCACTGTAGTTGTGTGTCTAGAGCCTTAAGTGAGACTGGGTCACTAGTTGCTCTCATATGTTGAGCGTCACCTATTTTATTCCTGATACTTTTGATTTTATCAGTGAAGAATCTCATAAAATCCTCACTACTGAACTGTGATGGAATAGTGTGTTTAGATTTCTGTTTTTTGTTAATCTAGCCACTGTGCAAAATAAAAACCTGGGGATGTTCTGGATATTTTCTATGAGTTTTCTTAGGTGCTCAGCCCTGGCAGCTTTTAGAGCCTGTCTATAGCTGGACATACTATCCTTATACGCAATTCTAAAAACCTCTAATTTAGTTTTTCTCCACTTTTGCTCAAGATTATGGGTTGCTCTCTTTAGGGTGGGAGTACGACTATTATACCACGGTGCAAGCGTTTTATCTCTAACCTTTTGTAATCGGATTGGAGCAACAGTGTCTAATGTGCTAGTGAATGTACCTATGCTGTTAGTCATTACATCTAGGTCGTTTGTGCTTAAGGGTACAGTAAGCAGTTGAGACAGGTACGGCAGGTTATTTGTGAATCTGTCTTTAGTGATCGAAATAATAGTTCTACCGAGTCGATAACATGGTGAGATACAGTTTGTCTGCTCTATAGATAGTGTGTACATTATAAGGTAATGGTCTGTGATGTCATCACTTTGAGGTATGATATCTATATCAGTGATATCTAATCCGTGTGATATTATTAAATCTAGTGTATGATTACGACGATGAGTTGCTTAGGTGATGTTTTGTTTAAGCCCAAGTGAGTTTAGTAAGTCCAAAAATGTGAATGAAGAATCAAGAGAGTAACAGTAGTATACTTCAGTTGGGTGTATTAAAATTTCAGTACAGTATGTCATATCATTGTTCTTTTGTGATTTTATCCCTAAATGTCACTAGAATACTCATGCCAATATATACCTATTTTTCTCCTTCATCTGCATTTCCATGTTGAAAATGCACCTTGGCTTCCAAGCCATGCTGACATAGATAAGGGATTAGAACCTAAGTCGGTAAAGTAAATTGGTCAAATCATCGATTTAGCCCTTTGTTCCACTAATCAAATGGCCCATGCTATAAGTTCCATACTGGCTATGATTGTAACAGAGAGGTGTTGGTGGCTCAGTCTCACAGGGATTAAGGAGAAGGATAATGCATTCTTCCTGGAAGCCACAATTTGGCTTCTATTTGGCTTCAAAAGTATCAGGAGGCTAATCAGCAGTTTGTGGTGGTCAAATAGCTAAAAATCCCACTTTCTGATTTAGCTGAAGAGATACCATGTGTTGGTACATGGACAACACTACATCAGGGTCTCTTACATCAACCAGGAAATTGTGGCTCCACCCGCACGCAAAGATATGGAATCTTTACTGTAAGTCCTAGTGGAAGTGTACTGTATTCTCTGGTTTTGCTTTGCATGTTGCATTTGTAGCTAAGAGTTTTTATGCCTTCCATGTGGATGGACATAGATAGCTCTGTTCCCAGAGTGTGAAGTGCTCAGAATAGCCGGTTTTCTGGTTATCTTGAAGGCCTACTGTCCGCTACACTTGCTTTGCCAGGTAAGGGCACTGAGAAATTATGTCCACTGCTCGAGCTTGTGGTGTCAGTCCTCCTCCCTGCTTGTCTGCTTTGGGAGATGGAACAGGGGCAATAAGGTCTCCCAGCAGCACTGGGTACTGGGGCACTGGTTAATAGAGGCTCAGTCCACTAGTGGTATTGCCTTGTCCAGTGCCCTAGCCAGGTTTGTTCCCCTCCAAGAAATTTGTGATGTGGCAGGTGGGTCCTTTATGCAAATCTTTGCCAGGTTCTATAAACTGGGCCTAAACCCCACTCCAGTGACCCAGGTCCTTTAGAGCTATTGATGTTCTGTTCCAAGTCTGCTTGTGCTCTCTAATGGCCTCTGGCACAGTCATGGACTGGTGTGTGGCAGCATGGGTATTGACGTTTCCATAGCATCAGCCATGATATAGCATAGAGTTCCCTCAAAAGGAAACTACACCAGGTTAGGTATGTAACTTGGGTCCCTGTCCAAGCCATTAAATTGGCGTCTGTGCAGACAGAGCTTCAGACACAACTTCCTCAATGAAGTATTCCCATATCACCCATTATGTAGCATTTCATTCTATTCTCAGGGAAGCCGTTTCCCGAAGAAGAACTATTATCAGGCAATGTTGAGCAGTCTGCACTGAATTGCTTCCTGAAACAGACAGTGGCATCCATGCTGGTGAATGTAATTATTTAAAAAAAATTGCATTATCGCTAAGCTAAATTAGTGCTTGTTTTGCTGTATTCCAGCCAAGTGCTTGGTTTTAACCCCACTGGCTCGGCTTCCAGAGCTCACATGGTGATTTCTGTGGGTTCAATAGTGGGTTCTGGATAATGTGGGAAAAGGCTACAAAATCCAGTTTGCCTTCCGTACTCCTCCTTCAGGTTGTGCTGCCCACTGTTGTTGGTACAGACTGAACCTCGTTCCTCCAAGAGGAACTTCTCTCACTTCTGAGGAAAGGGGACCTGCAGGTTCTGAATTGCACTCATAGTGAAGTTCAGGATTCTCACACTCAAGGTTATTGCATCCAAGATCAGGTCAGAGGAGTGGTTTGTGATGATAGACCTCAAAGATGCCTATTTCCACATAGACATTTTCCCAGAGCACAGGAGGTCCTTCAGGTTTGCTTTCGGGGGCAAAGTTTACCAGTATTGTGTTGTTCCTTTTGTGCTATCCCTTTCACTACGAACATTTTCAAATTGCATGAATTTGAATAGGGTCTACAGAAGGGCCCTTATCTCTCATGGCACATAAATTGCTTGGAGATAAGGGTCATGTTTCTAGCATTAAAACACTTTCTCCTACATCTCAGGACCTGTCATGTCTTAGTGCACACATACAGTGCTATGATGATTTCTTATATCAGTCATCAGGGCAGTCTGCTTTCTTTATGTGATGTAGATGCCCTTATATGGACTTGCTGGTGCAGAATTAATTCGTCACATGTCCTTCCCGGGCCATTAATTTGGCATGTGTGCACACAGAGCTTCAGACACACTTCCTCAAAACTGGTGTAGTTCTCCATTTATTTGGATCATTTGACAGGTCTCTTCAGGGGACAATAGCTAATTCATTAAAGTCATAGTCAGTGTTGACCATGTCATGTAAAAGGTATAGAGATTTGTCAATAAACCATTTTATATCATTGCAACAAACAGCTGTTTATGTAATTGTCCATATTTTTCTGATTGATGCCTATTTGGCAGAGGTACTGCAGCACCAACAAATGTTTACATTTAGGAAAATATTTGTATATATTGAAATCTGTTGTGTTTCTGTTGTCACAGTTGTTATTTAGGCCCTAATGAAAAACAAAACTGTAGAGGAGTGTATTATTCCCATGATTGTAATATATACCTTAAATATACCAGTGACTAGAGTAGACATAAACTGTAATTGTTGTGTTACACTTACTGTTTATACTTTATTTTATTGACAATACACTTTTTTATTCATCTAAACATCATATGCATTGACATGTAAAACATCTACATCTAAAACATATTCTTTTCTGTCAGAAAGTAAATAGAAAGTGGATGTTTATTGGTTAAATCTGCGTATGTTACATTCTTTTATCCTTGATGATGATTAACTAGAAGCTAAAATCCTCTTTAACCAGATTTATCTGTAAGTTTAGAGATAAGAATAAAACAACAACAACAACAACATAGTGTGATACCCATTTAAACACTGTAACAATAGCATCACAGAAAATTGTATGTGTATAACTCATTTTTGACTAAACGCCACAAAGAACCTTAAATTGAGGTCAGAATACCTATAAGAATAATTGTATTAGAATACAGCTAACACCAGGAAAAATATTTGTCCAAATCCTCAAAGAGGAAAAGTCAAGCTTGAAAGTAGCTGTTTAAAAAAAATGATGAAAAACTTATCCATATAGCTTGAGAAATCTTCAGTATAAAAATTCTAATTGTAAATACAGATATATATTTACTTATATATTCACAATCAGCTTGTTAGATGCACAACAGTGAATTCACTCAATAAAACATCTATTCTCCATTAAACATTCTCCTTCAACTCGTTTATTTAAAAACTGTTTCACCTTAGATTGCCATGTGTATGTAATGTTTTTGTATCAGAATATATAAAATCACATGAATCCATAATTACAATGCAGACTTTTAAAAATTAATGAAAAGGCTGAGTCTGTTATTAGAGATATTGATGCTTTTTTATTTTTATCCAGTTCATATCTAATTCATATTCGTTAATCTAACCTTTACAAGGACTATGTTACAGGAAAAGTAGCCTTTAATGTGTCTCACAAATTTCTGATCTCGAATTCCATAAATTAGAGGACTCAGAAGTCTTGGTACAATGTTTGTAAGCAGATAGTTAAAGAAGGTGATCTTAGTTCGATGAGATGGAAAAAATGGAATTAATAGCATATCCAAGACAGGTGTTATGTAAGACATCATGCAGAGTAGTAACTGGCAACCATGCAAAAGGATTGTATTTCGGGCCTTCTTAGCTGAATTTTGATGATGGCTAGATGAGGCAACTTTGGCTATAAAAAGAACTTTAAAGTAAGTATAGATTAAAGTTATCCATACAACAGACATGTATAGAGCCTGTGTAACAATGGTCTTTTGTGCATAATAAGCTGTGTTATACACAATAATTGGTTGGCAGAACGTAAGAGAATAAAAAAAAGTACTGGGTTGCATTGCAGTGATAATTACAATGTCTATTATTGCAGGGAAAGCTCCAATTCCCCAAAGCAAACAGATTAACATATAGGTCTTTTTCACAGTGCAGATCTGTGTATGATGCAGTGGTTTACAGATAGCAATGTAACGTTCTACTGCCATACCAGCTAAATTCAAAGGAGTATTTGTAAAAGTAGTTGATGCTATTGCTAATAGTGTACAACAAACTGAAACATTTATGTAAGGCCATGCATAAGTCAATACATACAAAGTTACAGATATGAAAATCATGAGAATGTCATTTATTACAAGGTTAATGTATAAAATGTATCTGGACTCACCATGAAATACAGTGTTACAGAAGAAAGTTACCACTAACATTCCATTTATGAAAATAATGATTATAGCAAGAGAAACAATGACAATATTTTTTGCAAAAGCTTCCTGATAATTGTCTGGAATTCTAAGTTGGTCTGTTATGTTCATTGCCACACTCTTCAGAAGACAATATCTCTGAGGAAAAATCAGGGGCATGTAATATGTAAATATCAATTAAAATTTTAACTTTTATAATATTAATTAATATTTTTTTTCAATAGAAGATGTAATCACCATTCTACCTTTTAGAAACAAGCTTTAGAACATTAACAGTTAAGTTCCATTTTCTTGTAGTTTCCTTATCCAGTTGGATGACTTCGGGTTGTGATAAGCACTGTTAGATTTCTAAAGCTCACTATTGTTTTATAATGTATGAGCATCTCGGGAATAAAGAGGTGTGCCCATGTGAAACATTCAGTTTCAGTACAGACTAATAACCTATTTAGCTTTTGACTGAATGGTTCAAAGTTTGACATGATTGCTGTTGGTTTCACATGTTTGAAAAAGACAAACTGCTTATATCTATATCTATAATAAACAGCTTATATAAGAATGTATTTTAAATCTGTCACAGGGTGTGATCATAAAGCCTTAGGGGATTTTATTAGATGGTTTCATATAAATGTGACTAACACATGAAAAACAATTAAACTTATGAAGTATACTAGAGCATGTTTCCAAAAATGTTGATGTCACTTATTGCTGCATAATATTAGATAATCAGTTCTGTCTAGTCAAGTGACTAGCTTCTTTATTAAATTTTCTCTAACATATAAAAAAAACTACAGGTGTATCTAGATATTATATCCACAGTAAATGCAAATCATAAAAATAGAGCATTGCTGAAGTGAACATTTATAGGCAAAATAGTAGCTGCACTGAGCTATTAAATCCACAGTGCATGAAATAGAACTTCCATACATCAAATAGCACAAACTGTAAGGGAATGGTGTTAAATTACTACTGTATGTAGTTTAAAATAATGTGGAAAAATAGAAATGTTAATATTATGTTATTATTGTTTTTTAAATAATGATCATTTAAACAAATGACAGAAGGCTAAAATGTATGTAATAAAGCTGCTTTCTCTTAGTTGTTCTCAGATTTAAATTATAGGTTTTAAGAGGAGGCAGTCTTAGTGACAGAAGGTTCCAGGCAGTTAATTTTCTTCTGTCTCCATAAGATGGCAGGGTAGCATTGTGTTAGCAGTGGAACTACAATATGGTATGGCAGCTGGCAAATTAAATTAATAAGACTTTCCCCAGATAGAACAAAATTCAGCTTGATATATGTTTTATGCAGTCTTTTCACCTCATCAAGTTTGTTTGAGTAAATGTGGCCTTCCTGTAAGCTTGAACCTGTCTCGATTCTGGGCAGTTGTACTCTGGCCCATATTATCAGCAAGCCATTTCTACTAACAGAATTGTATTTATTTGTTTTCCCACAATTCTGTGTAAACTCTAGAGACTGTTGTGTGTGAAAAAAACAGGACATCAGCAATTAGCTTTCAAGGTAACTCAACGCTGCTGATGCTATGGAAATCTTTGCTCAAGTCTGAAGCTCTGTGTGAATTCATGCTGGTTTATATGTTAGATCGTGTGACAAAGCGGAGAACGCAAGCAAGTCCATAAATGGTTATCTACAATATATCACATTAGTCCACATTCTTTGTCTTTAGGAAGCACTTTGTGTATGTATGTGTCTATTGTTTTACTGGTCTGTCTAAACTAGGGAAAAAGTACATATTAGGAGAGAGCAAGTTCAGTGCATCTGTGCTTCTGATATATTAAGGGGGACAACTCGCACTTTCTCTGTGTTAGATGAGCATGCACATGACTGCATGCATTGTGGAACCTTTCCTCTCTGTAAGCGTGTAACAGAATTAGGTGGATAATGATTGACAGTCGTGTTTACCTACTAGCAGTCGCAATTCCTATTTAAAAGTCGGGGACGTGTCACATCTGGATTATTTCCTTTCTGTTTGGCGGGGGGTAGCTGCAGCTTGCCTTTTGCCACTTTGGCTGGCTTGTTTTCCTTCAGTGTGCTCCAGTAGTGAATTGAACCACAATCGGTGGCTTATATGAATACTGCAAGTCAAGCAGAATGGTGTCCGTCGTAATGTACATTTGTTATTTACGGCATTTAGCAGACACCCTTATCCAGAGTGACTTACAACTGAGCAACTGAGGGTTAAGGGCCTTGCTCAGGGGCCCAGCAGTGGCAGCTTGGTGGACCTGGGGTTCGAACCCATGACCTTTTGATCAGTAGCGCAACACCTTAACCACTGAGCTACCACATCCATCCACATCCATGTAATGTCTGGGGGCATGTGTATTCTTCCTCTCTTCTTTTACAATTGTTACCTCCTATGCTTACAACATTGTGACAATTGGCTCATACTATTGTGAGACACATTTGCCATTGTTGCAGCCTTGCCCAGGTGTTTCTCACTCATTGTGAGGACGCCGTCACCTGTTGCTGCTATAACAGTGTTTCTGTTCTTCAATATCATGGCAATGTTGTTGTCTTCACAAAATTTGTAAGAGGGTTGTTGTCTGGTTTCTTAAAAGGTTTAATTTATTTTGTATTGTCTTTGGGAGTGTTCGGCAATTTATCTAAATTCCCGGAGTACGATCTGGGTTAGTGCTCATTACAACCTGTTTAACTCATTTGGAAGGTAATTTACTGGGTTGGCTTCTTTTCTAATGGTTATATTACTTGGGAAAGTAATATAACCATTATATTACTTGGGAAAGTCTGTTTAAGGGGATTTTTATGTTTTTCCATATTTGGTGTATTGTTGTCTTTAGTTGTCTTTAATTGAAGGAGTATGTTATTTTATTTGCTGATTAATCTCTTATTTGGTTTAGTGACTGGAGGCTCCCATAGGTGGAAGGATCATCTCTCCCTTTTAAGGTGGTGGTTTCTTCAGTGTGTGTTGCATACACTGTGTGTGCTAGCTTGATGTGAGTGCATGGGGACCTGTGTGAGGTGTACGTTTGCCTAGATGAACATGGGTATGTGGCAATGCCAATGGTTGAAAAGACACTTGCGAGCAATCTCTTCCCTTAAAAGCCTACATGGCCATCGACCAAGCTGGTGCAAAGCATGCTGAGAATGATAGTTTTGCAGGTGTACCAGGCTGGCCTGGTAAAGGAGCTCATCTGCAGTGAAAGGCTCACCAATAATGTCTGAACTCGATCAAGTCACAGAATTAGCCCTCTATGCCACAAAGCACCGGCCAAGCACCTATGCCATCGGCCATTCCATGGCTGCGCTGGTTACCATAGAAGGCAGCTAAAATCTGATGCCCCCAAAATTAGACACCCTAATTTCTCCTAAGGGTCTGTTCATATCTTGCCACATTGAGGAGCTAGAGCTATCAACCAGTAGGCACTGACCCCAGTCTGGCCTGCTGAGCCATTAAAAGCTCGCCCTGTAAAATCTGGGTGGCCCGGCAGCATTTGGGGTTAATCTGCACTTGGCAGCTGGGCACTGAGATGCAGTGCTTGCCCACATGAGCTCCATATGCCTTAGATGCAACTCAGTTTTCTTTTTCTCTGGGGATTGTTTGGGATTCAGCCAGATTGCGGGCCTGAAAGTCTCCCACTAAGGGGGATTCCATCCTTTTTGCCATAAGGTACATCTGGCTAGGCGAATGCCTTTCTGCCGCCCAGGCACAGAGGGCGTTCGGCTCATCCGCCTATTCCTTTGGGTCTGCTATGCATGAGACATTTTAACTCTGGCTGTGGAGCAAGGTTTTTTAACTCCTGCAGAGAAAAGTTCTCTTAATAATCTTATCATAATTAAAACTAATATATATATATATATATATATATATATATATATATATATATATATATATATATATATATATATATATATATATTTTAGCAAACTCATAGAAAATAACCAAAACAATCCCAGGTTTTATCACATTAGCCAGTTAATAGTGAGCACTTTATGAGATTCTTCACTGATAAAACTGAAAGAATCAGGAACAAAATAGTGGATGTTCAACCTGTGACAGCATCATGTGATCCAGTCACACCGAAAGTTCTACACTCACAACTACAGTGATTTACAAGTATAGGACAGATAGAGCCTTATAAACTTATTACTACAGCTAAATCAACAAAAAGATTGTTAGATCAAATTCCAACTAAATTACTGAAAGAAGTGAGTAGGTGAGTCTCTTCTTAATAATATTAACTCGCGTTAATTTTTGGTCCCTAAATCCTGTTGGCAGTTATCAAGCACCTTATTAAGAAACCTAATTTAGATCCTAATGAATTATCAAATTGCAGACCCATTTCAAACCTTCTGTTTAAGTCTAAAATAATAAACATACTATTTTAGACATATTAAGAAGGAGAACAATATCTTTGAAAGTTTCAGTCAGGTTTCAAGCCCCATCATAGCACAGAAACTGCACTTAAAGTTACAAATGACTTAACGTCGGACCAAGACTGCATCTCACAATTAGTCATACTTGATCTTACTGCTGCATTCAACACTATAGATCATCAAATTGTACAAGACCACTTGCAAAATTACAGGCTTTAAGATGGTTTAGATCCTACCTATCTGATCAATACCATTTCGTAGATTTAAATGGAGAATCCTCCAGTTTATTGTGAGCTAATCATGTGGTCCCTAAAGGATCAGTTTTAGGACCTCTGCTTTTCTCAATATACATGCTTCCCTTGGGAAACATCATTAGAAGGCATGGGATTAGTTTCCATTGTTATGCTGCTGATACCCAGTTACATATCTCATCAAAACCAGATGAAATATCTAAATTGTCAAGGTTAACCAAGTGTGTTCAAGATATAAAAGATAGGATGACCTGTAATTTTCTTTTATTAAATTCAGATAAGATGGAAATACTACTTATCGGTCCAAAAACCAGTACACAGAAGCTCTCACAATTCAACTTCCATTAATAGGAATGTAGTGTTACTACTAGCTTGACAGTGAATGACATGAGTGTTATATTAGACAACAACTTGTCTTTTGAACATCATACCGCCCATATTAAAAAACAGCCTTCTTCCAGCTTAGAAATATTGCCAAGCTAAGAAACATCCTATCTGTATCTGTTGCTGAGAAGCTCGTTCATGCATTCATGACCTCTATCCATTATTAGGTGGTTGTCCTGCATCTTCAATAAATATGCTACAGTTAGTCCAAAGATCGAGAAAATATGATCATATAACCCCAATTTTTTCATATGTACACTGGCTACCTGTTAAGTTTAGAATTGATTACAAACTGCTGCTACTTGTGTACAAGGCTCTGAATCATAGGTCACTAACAGGCGGACTGCGGTCCGGGTCCGGACTCAGAAGCTGTACAATCCAGACCCGGACCTACAGCCAAAACAAAAGGTTCTCTTTCATCATCTTGTGTTTGAGATCCACCTATGGGAAAGGCATCCGTTCCTGACCTCTACAGAAGCATCCAATTGCACCAAGTCTGGCTTGACAGACAGGAGCGCGTGCCAAAGGCAGGTAAGGTAACGCCCCTTATCCGAGTGCTTAATGCATATCGCTTGATCAGCCACCGCCGGACGTGCTTGTCCTCAGCCAGGTTAGCCTCATGAGCCGCCCATGCTCGCACAACCCTTTTTTTCTGTAGGCTGCCCGCCTGCTTTTTTGCCTTTTTTTCCTCCCTATGGTGCTCTCCCTACGGGCGTACATGAACAGGACGAACTCTTTTCGGGGGAGCAATCAGCACTTCATCTCTTGGGCCCTGCCGAACACGGGAAAACCCATGTCTAAGCAACACCTCTCTCGCTGGATTGTAGAAGCTAACTCCTTAGCGTATGAGTCTAGGGGTGTGCAGCCTCCAGATGGCTATGGTAGTCAATACAATAATGGTAGTGGAAACGCACAGACCAATTGCATGCGAGTTAAGTCATCCCACGTGATACCACTTAGCCAATCAAATCTGTGCATTCCTGAAGTAAACACTGTGACTCAACAGCACAAGACAGATGAGAGAGAATTAGACAAAGTTACACATGAAAGAAAGATAGCGATACATGTAGAAAACAATGGGACAGAAACAGACGAGTGAGACAGAAAAAGGGAGAGAAACAGACGAGTGAGACGGAGAAAGGGAGAGAAACAGACGAGTGAGACGGAGAAAGGGAGAGAAACAGACGAGAGACGGCGCAAGGGCGAGAAACAGACGAGTGAGATGAAGAAAGGAAGAGAAACATACGAGAGACGGAGAAAGAAAGAATAAAGAACAAATTACGCTCTCCAAAAAAAGAAAAGTGGACAGCGAAAACATTTACTCCAGAATGGACAGACTCATGGCCGTGGCACTTATTAAAAGTGGCAATGTGAAACAACATTATGAGACAAAACATAAAGGTTTTGAACAAACATATCTACTCAAATCTGAAGACAGCGTCCCTGAGACAGCTTTCCCAGGTCTGAGGAAAGTAGCCCTATACATCCTGACCATGTTTCGCTCTACATACAACTGCGAGGGAGCTTTCTCTACAATGAACATAATCAAATCTAAATAGGGTCACTAATGAGTACCTCCACATGTGTATGAGAAGGCCCTGACTCCATTCAAGCCCAGGTTAAACCCTAACCCAAGCCAAGCTAGAGCTCAGTTCTCTCACTGAGATATAAAAGGGAATGTTAAGCACTTTATTTAAATATTTTCACATTTTATTTATTTTCTCTTATTTTGAAATGTAGCCCTACTTATATTTATTTAATGAGAGAACTTTATACATATCTCCAATCATACATATGTTCAGTTATATGTTACGATCTGGGCTACAGCTAAATAGGAGCATCAGTCATCCATCTGTTCCTCGTTCGATGCTTTTTCTGTGGGATTCCACAAGGTGTTTGACTCCACTTTACCTAAAATATATGCCATTTAAGCAATATTTGAGTCATCCCAGGAGACCCGCTCGGTGGCTGAGTATGCTGTGGACTTCCTCATGGCTGTCGGGGGCAGTGGGTGGAGCCCCACAACCCTCTATGATGCCTTCTATCAAGGCCTAGATCCACAGGTGAAGGATGAAATCACTGCATGTGAACTTCCCTACGAGCTTGATGACCTGATTTATTTGGCTACCCGGTTCGATCACCGAATTTGTGAACAACGAAAGGAGGGACACTCAGCAGGGCACTTCACCATTTCCTGTCTAGCAAAAGGCAGGGCTCACCTATGAAGGAGAAGCCAGCAGTAAGCCTCTGGTGCTCAGCCTCTCCCAAGCCATTTCTCAAATCCCAATTTCATATAAAGGACCAGGACCACAAACTTGCTGTCTTTCTAGACCCTGGAGCCAACGGCGAGTTCCTTAATGAGGAATTAGTATGTCAACTGGGTGTTGAGACCAGACCTCTACCGGCCGTTCTCCAGGTATAGGCCTTAGACAGCCATGTTCTCTACTGGGCTAACCACTGCAATAAACCCCTGTTGGTATCTAGCCCCAGTAAACACAACGAGTGCATCTCCTTCCTTGTCATTCCCTTGCCACACGCTCCTGTCATGTTTGGATTGCCTTGGCTTCAAATGCATAACCGCATCCAATCATTTGTGTCAACTAGGACCCACAAATTCAGGAAAAAGCAGATAGCCCGCAACTGTTGGCCCATGGCCAGAATTTCAGCCATATTTCCTGGAAAGGATGGCCATGTAAGAAAGGTTGAAGTCACAACGACTGACCAAGGCAATATAAAAACCTTTCTAAGGCCAATTGTAGAAATTGTTGTTTTTCTACCGAAAGACTGATCTAGAGACTAAGGTTTAGCACACTTACTGTACAAGTTCATAGGTCAGATGGGGAGTGTGTTGTCCTTTAAGGACTTTAATATTCAAATATCTGCTTTAAATATTTTTGGTAAATATTCTCATGTAAAAATGTGAAGTTCATTATTACTTGTCTTTTATCTAACTCATTTGTAATAAAGTATATTATTTGTTTTATGTGATAAGCCACTTCCTGTGTGGTCACATCCTGTTAGTGCTCTGTTCTCCATGAAAGCAATGAGACAGACATGGTGTACTCTCTATAATAATCGCATCCAATAAAAAGCATCATAGAGGCAATGCCGTAAGTTCATTAATATGACATTGGACATGTTAAATATCATATACAGTATTATTTATGATTTGTTAAAAAGGTGATGTTTTGCTAAAGGTGAGGTTGCTAAAAATGTTTGTTTACCATTGTGTCCAAGCTTTCAGCGATGCAAATAGCTAATGGTAGTTTGTGTTTTTTAGTCATGTGTAATGCAATTTTAGCCAAGACACTGGACACTGAATATTGTTGTATTGTTTTATTACAGTGTTAACTGCAAACGTTAATGCGAAAGAGTGACAGTAAATGTTCCATCTTACTACAACTCTGTCTTCATTGGCTACGGTTTAACTTGGTGTTTAGTCAGAGTTTCAAGACACTCCACGAGAACACTACAACACCAGTAATGACTGGTATCATCTGCAAACTCTATTATCTTGGTATTATATTCATCTTTGTATAAAGATATGTATCGTTAATTGAATTGTATTGAAGATGGAAGTGCTGAAACACTCCCTCCAAAAACTCAGAGGCTACCTTTGGTGTTACCCTTCATCAATCATTAGGGCTGTCTGTGTTTGCACTCTCTGTTTAGGTTGGTAGAACCACATCTGGCCCTAGGTAGAGACCAGATTTCTTTTGTTGATCACAATTTATACTCGTGTAGCAAGCTTCCTGCTGAAGCAGGGGCTGTCAGTTGTCCTGAAGGGGTACTCTAAGCCCCCTTTAAGCCACTGGTGTCAGCCTCTGTGGGGTTTCTGACCCTGTAAATGGCTCTGCTACTAGCCAGGTGTCCAGTCTTTCTGTAGACCTTTCGCCCTCTGTCCCACGAGTTGGCAGAGCAGGAGAGACTGCACCTGATTTGCCCAGTTCATTTTCTCTGCACTGCATTGCTTGAGCATGTGGTGTATTTCCTTTCCCTTTTTGTCCACTTTGGCAGCCTAAACAATAGCAAACTGGTCTCCAACCCTTATCAGGTTCTGCAACCTGGACCTGGACCCCACTCCTGGGTCCTGGGTTTTACTGGGCTAATGGACTTCCAGGAAAGACATTTGAGGTGTAACAGCAATTGTACTGGCATTTCAATAGCGTTAAGTTCCCTCGAACTGTGAACGAGATTCTGCTTTGCTGGCCACACTCTGGGCATCCAATCATGCTTCCTTCATACATAGAAGCTGGAATTTTGCTGGTGTTAGATTTCATACATTTAACATGGCAAGCGGTGAAAACAGGCATTACAAGCACACCCTTTTTAAAATGTGTATGGTATGGGGAAATTTTGGCCTTTTTGTTGTTTCCTGTATATGATAACCGTATGGTGCAGCTGGCTTTATTTGTCTCAAAAATCTTTATTACTGTGTACACTTCTTTGCAGTTTAGTTTATTTTAGGAGAAACTAAGTGCACTTGTAAATAATGTGAAGTGAGATGTTTAAAGCACAATAATGCTTTTTTAAAAAAAAACAAACATTACTATGCTTTTTAAATACTTTTAAACCGTTTAGATGTTTAGGCATGTTATCTGCCCATTGTAATTAGTTGTAAACTTTTATAGGAACCTTGGCATAATTGTAAACATTAAAAAAAATATTTTAAAACAAGTGCATTTTTTAAATAAAAAATTTCAAGCGTATTTATCTTAAAGTTATGTAAGTCTAACATGCTATAATATTTAATATACTATAATATTATTACATAATATTAGTATGTTTAGGAGCCAATGTTGTGAATGCATTTCGGGCTGTCACCAGGTGGGGTCAGTGTGTGCACAGAGGGTTTTTAAACGAGTGTTTCTTACAGGTAGAGGAAGTTGGCTTGGTACACGTACAGTTTTTTAGCACACAAACTATAAGAGCAACACACTGGATATCCACTTTCATCTTCAAAGATTGTAAATATATGTTTGCATTATGATCAATACATTAGTCAAGTTAAAATCTACTACAAAGGTCTTTTGGTGTGCGTAAAGCGTGCGTTGTTTATCCAAGCCATCAGCAACTATAGGAGCTGTTTGGAACAGACAAAATTCAGTATGGTTTATATTCAGTAAAATACAAGGCAAAGAAATGCACATATGCAAATTAAAGACAGCCTGTTTAATAGCAGTTGCAAAATATATAAGAATTAGGATATATGAAATAGTGCATAATACAGTATTAATGGATGGTATATTAGTGAAAACATGTACAATACAAACCTTTTGGATCTCTGGATCCAGCAAATTATACTCAAGTTTCTCATCTGAGCATTGGTTTATTTTATTTTATTACAATTTTATTTTATTACTATTGATATTAATAAACCCAGTAGCCGAACCTTATAATAAATCGATTTTAAAAGGTACAGTAATGTTTAATCTTGACGTTGCCTTTACTAATATTTAAGTACATATTCACACCAGATTCATTACTCAATGTGACACTGCACTAGTTTCAGTAACAGGAAACATTAGTGACCATTAGTGACCCTTATTAGAAAGAAGCTTATTACACACATTTTTTATGCAAACCTTTTTTCAAATGAGCTCTCTGCTCTGAAGGTTTCAATCACAGGCCACCGTTCGTTATGACGTCCATTTACTTGATCGGATGATGGAAACTAAGCAAGTTTGTGTTTCTAAAACCAAGAAGGGTCTGTAGATCATTATTATTTACTAATACTAATAATAATAATAATAATAATAATAATAATAATATAGTTTTACTATTTCACAATCCTTTTACAGTATCCTTACTTCCCCTGTTCGTAATGATGTTCAATATATTGGATATAGAGTATCAATGACATTTATACCCTAAAATTCAGTTTTTGGGGCAAGTGTTCAGTAGTTTTCACTCTGTTGACCCTATAAAGATACCTGATCCAGTATTTTCTAAATTTCTCATCTCTGACCCCATAGATTATCGGGCTCAAGAACCGTGGGATGATGTAAACCAGCAGAAAGTTGATGTATCGTATCTCCAGTCCATATTGTGGAAACAACTGGATTAGAGGTGCCTGCATGGATGGCACCACAAAAGCCAGCATGCAGAGCAACAGTTGCACACCATGGAGCAGCACCGTGTTCCGTGCCTTTTTCACAGAAACCAGGTCAGTGGATGCTGCTCGTGCTGTCAACATGATTTTACAATATGTGTAGAGCAAGGCCAAAAAGACAAAGGAAAAATAGACACTGTCAAAAGCACAATTCTTGTAGTAGATGGAGTGGTCACGGAAGAGCATTGAGTGGTCACAAAATATAAAGCTTTTAAAAAAAGATGCTGGCTCTTTAGTAAGAGTTATAAAGAGGTCTGTGAGAGGTGGTGTAATGCTTAGAACAAGGATAATCCCAATGATCCAGATGGTGCGTGGCACTGTGCACATGTGGCTATAATGGAGGGGAAAGCAAATGGAAACGTAGCGTTCAATGGCCATCCCAGCAAGGATGAGCGGTGTAGATCGTGTTGTTAGAACAGCTATCATGATGAGTGGGCAACAGGCAGACACCAGGATCTTGGAGAAAGCATAACTCACCTGGGTAAATGACATTTTGAAAAGGAATAACACTTTTTATGTAAGTACAATAGCACAGCACATTCAGTAACAAACAGATTTTGTACACAGGACTGAGACTGAACATCATAATAAAAATAAATTTGGACTTTATTTTGAAATACACACAATGATTTTGACAGAATGGAAAACATAATAAAAACTTTTTTTTTTTAAAAAAAAAAGCAAATTGCACAGCTTCAGATTTAGTTTGCTTTCTTTGAATACTCCCATGTATTCTTTATAATGTCATGTCTCATATTATTAATGCAATATTAATTATATCGGTGTAGCAAAGATCATAAATCAAAAAACTATAAAGAATATATAATTTTCAACAATATAATTTATTTTTTATTTGCTCATACATTTGGTCACTTGTATGCAGGTTTGCAATCTCTTGTTACTCAAATATTTCGGATAAATAGTTTATTATTTTTTACAATAAAAGGCACATTAATTTTTCTGACCGTATACACATTTATATTGGTTTACTTGAACTAGAGGAGTTGAGGGAAAATTGGTTTATACACTTACCACATACAGACCTGTTACAACTGTCAGCTGGACTGCATCATTAATGACCATGTAAATAAACATTATGTAGCGTGGGTCCTCATAGAAAAAGTTGTGTCTAAAGAAGGTTGATGTCATGGTACCATTGAGGATGCTGAGGGCCAGCCACACTAGCATGGAGATTATGTTTTTGGTAAGTAAACTGCTAAAGCTTTCCCTTGGACTAACATTCTGTGGCAGGCTGAGGTTGAAGTTTTCAAAGCCAGCAGAAAAGCCAGCAGAAAGGTTCATGATCTGAAAGTTTTATGATAAATCATGAGACGTCACTATAAATCTGTTACTCAGAATATATGTATTTTTTCTGCGGAATGAGGAATATGTATCTATCCACTACTTGTTTTAATGGATCTGTAAACTTACCCTTTGTGTTATTGGTCTGTCCTGTCTACAGGCACAAACTTGCTCTTATACACTGTAGCACTGTAATTGATTAACATGGTTGATGGGTGAGCAGTGTAAGAATTCTATGGGGAACATTTCAACCTTGCTCAGAGGAAGAGACATAGTTCCTCCATCTTTCCATATGGTGGAAAATTTTTAAACTTGGAAATTTTAAGACTAAATTACATTTACAGCATTTGGCAGAAGCCCTTATCCAGAGTGACTAACATCTATTTTTTTTATACAGCTGAGCAACTGAGGCTTAAGGGCGTAAGGGCGTTGCTCAGGGGCCTAACAATAGCAGCTTGGTGGACCTGGGAACGAACTTGCAACCTTCCGATTGGTAGCCCAACACCTTAACCACTAGGCTACGACATGCCCAAAATAACAATCAAGAAAGAGTTAGAAAGATTACAGAAGGGATCACTGCTAAACATAAGACAGCACATAACAGACAATCCTATCTGTCATTCTTGTTTGGACACAGACTGATTCAATATGACAAAAGAAAACTGTAATTTTTGCACAAACAATTACAAAAACAAAAACAATTTTTTAAAAAATGCTTTAAGTTGCTAACTAAATTATTTCTGGTTAATATGAAGCTAAAATCCAAAGTGCACATTTTACCTAATTTGCTAGTAATTATGTTGGCTTTGTAGAAGCCAACATTCTGTTTTCCATTATAAGCTTATTATTATTATTATTATTATTATTATTATTATTATTATTATTATTATTATTATTATTATTATGTTGGCTTTGTAGACATGGACATGTGACATATCAAAACACTCAGCACAATGAGGGGAACTGCCCCACGGTTATTCTGGTCAAGTCACGTGACGTCATGTGAAAATTAAAAATTTGCACAACATGGACATGTGATATATCAAAACACTCAGCACAATGAGGGGATCTGCCCCATGGGTATTCTGGTCACGTCATGTGGGGCAGTTCATGTGGGGTCACGTCATGTGGGGCAGACACGTGACGTCGTGAAAATTAAAAATTTGCACAACATGGACATGTCATATATCACTCAGCACAATGAGGGGAACTGCCCCACGGGTATTCTGGTCACGTGAAAATTAATAATTTGCACAACATGGACATGTGACATATCAAAACACTCAGCACAATGAAGGGAACTGCCTCACGGGTATTCGGATCACGTCACGTGCTCATGTCGCTTTCCTCCAAAAGTATTGGCACCCTAGCTGTCCAGTAGCTGTCAAAATCTTTCTGTCCACTCGCCTCCAAAAAACAACAGCCTTTGCGAATACTTGCACCGTCAAAGCCAACATCGAAGGTAGTTGCGATGAAATTTACAAATCTAGTTTAATTTATTTTATTTTATTTATTTGACATAAATTTACTATTATTTTTTTCAAGTGCTCACAAAAATAGAAAAAATTAGCAAAGTTTACTTTGTTACTGTGGGGTATGGCTTGTGAACAATGAAATTTGCATTTGTACTGTATTTAATGTGAGTGTTACAGTTTTTGCTAAGGATATTACATTATCACATATGTGATATATTAAAAACAAGATTTTAAATAAACATGTTGTCCGTGAAATGCAACCTTTTTTTTTTTTTAACAATTTCTGTTATATATTACATACAATGTATTATAATGTTCAATGTACAATGTATTAAATGGCCTAACTCATATATAGTCTTCTGTTAATGTCCAAACCTATGAGCTAAAAAATCCATTCAGTGGTGAATTTGCAGTATGAATGCCATAACATTTAAAAATACTGTAAATATATAGCTCTTTTGCTGCAGAACCAATAACCATTATCTACAAATATGGTTTCTTAATATAATTCACGACGCATGGGGAAGGCAGTTTGTTTTCTTCAAACTCATTAAAGCAGTGTACAAGGAAAATCTAAAATAAGGCCATCCTTAAAAATATTCTTGTTTGCCATAACTCGACTGACTCTTTCAATTTAGGACTGATTCAAATTTTTATTTTTATTTTTTGCTTTAAGTCCGACCGACTCGCCGGTTGTAAATTTGCGTTAACACCAACCAATTTTCTTCTACTCTTCAAACAACTACTGTAATACAAAAGCAATAAAATAATATTAATTATATTTTAGTAAGTATTGTAAATATATAAATTGCCCAGGCCTACATACAAACGAAGGCTACGTTCTTTCTTTTAAATAAAAACCCATGACGTCATCTATGTTTACATTATTGGTTAACGGATGTCACACTATGGCCTGTGCGTTCGCTTCGTCTCATCCTCTCATCCACTGTCAGTCAACGGTTCGCGCTTGGTAATGATGGCTGCGGCTGAAGTAAACAAAATGTTCGCGGTCACCGTTCAAAGTCATACGGGTTCAGGCACCATAATACATCTAAAAAATTCATTAAAACAGCACAACACCGCTTTAACTTGGCACGAAGTTCTGGAAAAACTGGGCCCAGCATCAAAATAAGGTTTGCAATGATGCGCCCGAAGGCACGGGTTGAAGACCCAGTCAGTGACGTCATGATATGCTAATTTGTTTAAAGTCATACCTATATAATCACCATCAACAAAATTGTACTTTTTTTTATATTGAAACTTGAAAAACAAATATAGAACTACCTACCAAACCTTTTTTTTTTTTTACTGTTACTGCAAACCAAAATATTTTTAAGGATGGCCTAAGTGTGCTTACCTGATTATCTTATTGGTTGGTGGGTGGTACATATATTTAGAAAGTTTTTACGAGTGCCACCATTTTAATTTCACTTGTTAAGATTGCAACAGCCACATGCAATTTACAGATTTTCGATAACAGGTAGCTTGTTGACAAATTCTAAGTGTGTGTTTCTCACAGTTAATTAATAAATGTGTCTGCTTCTATTTAGAGTAGAATATAAAAAAGAAAAAAATATATTTAAAAAAATACCCTTCTTTTAACACACTCATTTAATTTTAATTGAATTTTAAATTTCATATTGGCTTGACAACAGCTCCAAGGTATTCCCAAAGGATATTAGTGTTTACATTACATAAGAAACTTATGAGAATATTATTAAAACGTTTTCTTTATGATATTACTTTTTACTCATGGTTACACTTGCATTAACAAAGTTTACATTCTTGACATTTTCTGAAAACTGAAAGAGCTCTGGTTATAAGAGACTCCATCTTAAAGCATGTGAAATTAGCTAGGACTTTAGGGGCTCAAGCAGCACTGGTTAGGTGTATTCCAGGAGCCAGGGTGCCAGAAATAGCAATTATGGTCTTAGGCAAGCATAGGTATGTGAAGATAGTTTTCCATGTAGGAGCTAACAATATACGCCTTTGCCAGTCAGAGATTACTAAGAGTAATATTGTAGAGGTGTGTAAATTAGTGAAAGCGATATCCGATGCTGTAGTATGCTCTGGCCCCATCCCAATGCGGCATGGCGATGTAGCTTAGAGTAGGTTATGGTCACTGAACTGCTGGATGTCCTGGTGGTGATCCAAAAACAATATGGGCTTCATAGATAATTGGAGCACTTTTGAGGGAAAAGCTGGCCTGTTAGGATGGGATGGTGTCCATTCCACTCGGGAAGTAGTAGTTTAAGAACAGGCCTAGTTAATAGGTGACAATCCAGAGCCGGGGCTAGAGACCAGAGAAGCAGGCTAATCCGACCGTCTGCTAGCTGCATTGAGTCGCCAAACTGGGTTCACAATATAGAGACTGTGTCTGTTTCCTGAGCTAAACAAAAAACTATAAATACTCAGAAAATTTGTTTTGGTAACCTTATTAGCATAAAATTTGATAAGAGTGAATGCACAGCCAGCACCTTTGATCTGAAGCTACCGTAGGACTGTTAAAAATAAGATCTCTTGCATCTAAAGCCCTTATGGCTAGTGAATTGATTACTGATCAGAACTTTAGTGTTCTGTGTTTAACAGAAACATGGGTCAAACCAAACAAGTTTGTCGCATTAAACGAAGCTTGTCCTCCTGGTTATAGTCATATACATCATGATAAGCTTGATGTCAACCAAGAATCTAGACATGTTTAACTCCTTCGAAGTACTTTATACTAACATTTATGTAGCCACACAAAATAAATCTACAGAGTCAGTACCTCTTATTGTTATTTACAGACCTCCTTGACCATATTCTGAATTCCTCTGTGATTTTGCAGATTTCATTTCAAACCTAGCTGTTTCTTTAGACAAAGAAGTAATTGTTGGAGACTTTAATATTCATTTTGAAAAGATAGAAGATCCCCTGATAACAGCAGCTGTTTTTATCTTAGATTCAGTAGGGGTGAATCAGAACATAATAGGACCCAATCATAATGGAGGTCACACTCTTGTATTGACTCCAGCCTTATTAAAGATAATAAAAATAATGCAAATTTTTTTTATTTAACTAGGAATAAAAACAATGTCAAAGTGCACACCAGCTATTTGTTGATTCTCAACCTGCATACTGGATCCCTTACCAACATGTTTCTTTAAACAGATATTACCAGTAGCCATTCTAAAGAGAATAAATTCTTCCCTTAGCACTGGCTATGTGCCGAAATATTTTAAGCTAGCAGTTATCAAACCTTTGATTAAAAAACCTGACCTTGACCCAACTCAGCTGTCCAACTATAGTTCAATATCAAACCTCCCCTTTATCTCCAAGATCCTAAAAAAGGTTCTTGCTCAGCAGTTATGCTCGTACCTACATATTCATAAAATGTATCAGTCAGGATTTAGGCCTCATAATAGCACAGAGACAGGCCTCTGATCAGGGATGTGTCTCTAGTTTTACGTGATCTTAGTGCATCTTTTGATACCACTGACCATACTATTCTACTTGATAGGTAAGAACATGTTGTTTGTGTTAAAGGGACAGCCCTCTCCTGGATCGGGTCTTATTTGACAGATCGACATCAGTTCGTAGATCTAAATGGTGATCACTCAAAACAACTAAGGTAATGTTTGGTGTTCTGCAAGGTTTGTTTTAGGCCCATTGCTTTTCCCCCTATATATGCTACCCATTGGTGCAATTATTCGTAGACATGGTATTAGCTTTCACTGTTATGCTGATGATACCCAGCTATATGTTTCAGCTAAGTCAGATGTGAATCACCAGCTTAATAAGATTGAAGATTGTGTGAAGGACATTAGACAGTGTATGCTTAGTAAATTCCTCTTGCTTAACTCTGACAAGACAGATGTGCTTTTACAAGGACCTATCTATTACATCATGTGCAGCAGTAAAAGACCTTGGTGTGATTATTGATACCGGTTTCTCATTTGAAGCTTACATAAATAATTCCACAAGAGTAGCCTTTTTTCATCTTAGAAATATTATGAAGATAAGAAATATGATGTCATTACATGATGCAGAAACACTAGTTCATGCATTTGTTACCTCTAGGTTGGATTATTGTTATGCTGTCTGGATGTTCCAGTAGGAGCATAAACAAGCTCCAGTTAGTCCAGAATGCAGCAACTAAAGTGCTAACTAGAACTAGAAAATAGAAACATATCATCCCTATCTTATCCTCATTGCATAGGCCTCCAGTCAAGTTTCGCATTAATTATAAAATGCTGTTAAACTACAGAGCACATAATGGTCTCGTGCCACAATACCTGAGAGATCTTTTGTTTTTTTATGATCCGTCACACCTACTTCAATCAAAAGGTTTGGACTATTTGGTAGTACCTTAATTACAAAAGGCTACAGCAGGGGGCAGAGCCCCACAGTTATGGAACAGACTTCCAATTATTGTTTGGGACTCAGACACAGTCTCAGTATGTAAGTCCAGGATAAAAACACATTTTTTTAGTCTAGCTTTTTATGAATAGCTGTTCTTAGGTAAATCAGTAGATCTGGAGTAGTTTTTGGTGAACTGGGATGTCTGGATGCTGTTGGCTAACCACCCCCCGCAAGTCGCTCAGGTTTGCGGACTGTGGAGTGGTGGGACACTTTACATCCTAGAACCCCTGATGTCTTCCATGCCTTCTGGCTCTAGCCTTTTAGTTAGGCTGTCATAGCTAGTCTTGCCAGAGTCCCTGTCTGCATTTTGCACATAATTTACATTGTCCATACCCCGATTACAGTTTTTTCTCTCTGTCAAGCTATATATACCACTCCTGAGCTCCTGGTGTTCTGAGTTCCTAGCCTGATTGTCTCTTCTTACGGAGCTACTTCATCAATCATGATGTTCCACCACTGGCTGGAGTCTCGTCATCCGGTAGTCACCTTGCCAGGGATTGATCTGCATGGTCAGCCAGTGTCTAATGGGATTGTTGTGTATTTAGCCAGGAGACTGTCATGCTTTCTTTTGAACCAGTGTTTTGTCAGTCAGCTGTATGGTCTGGTCTTTATCAGCAATCAGGTCTGCACTAAACTCAGAGTTTACGATGACACATTGGTTCCTCAGGAGCTCTCGGTTGCACTATTATAAACTGTTGTAGAAAGGACAATATTTACATTTATACTATTTACCATGTGTCTATTGAGTGTGTCACGCAAATGAGGATGGTTTCCCTTCTGTGCCTGGTTTTTCTCAAGGTTTCTTCCTCATATCATCTCAGGGAGTTTTTGCTTGCCGCCGTCCCCATCGGCTTGCTCATTAGGGAGAGGGATAGATATATAGTAAATAAATTAAATTTTAAGTTAATCTTTTTTAAATTTATTTAAAAAAAATTATTTAAACTTTTATTGTATATATTCATTTATTTGTTTGTTTGTTTGTTTGTTTATTATTATTATTAATTTATTTATTTATTCATTCATTCATCCATTCGTTCATTTTTCTCTCTCTTCTGTTTCCATACTTTTGTAAAGCTGCTTGAGACAATGGGGAATTAACTGTTAAAAACTACACAAATAAATTTAATTGAATTTGTAAGTGACTATGTTCTAAGGGAACATACACCCCAAACACATTCTAAATCATAGTCAGCTTACACTGAGGCTAAGGCACACAAATACAGCTATCAAATGCCAAATCGATTTGGGGTTAAATGGTCAAATAAATGTTGTTTTATAAGATACACCCTCTCAAATTTTCTTATTTTCTTCTTTTTAAAATGCCTTTTCTGTGTATTTGCTGCCAAATGTAATACAGCAATGTCAAGTACAATGTGTATTTGTGTACAGATTGTAGATATTGATATTAAAACATGATTTAACTGACATACTTAAACTATAAATACTTAATATAGGATTTTTATATTTTAGATATTTAATAAAGGATTTTTTTACACCGCCAGAAACCCTGCTGCCATTGTTTAACTGCTATTTTATGGTTACATTTTTATACTACATGACGAGTGTTTCTCTTGACCCAAATTATGCTGTTGTCTTTTTTTACACTAGGATAAGGCTTAATTTACATGCACAGGTTGTATGGTATGACTTTTATTTTGTCTGTAACACATGTAAATATCATGTATCTTATGTCTGATATAATTAATAATCTTTATTATTAATATAATATATAAATAATTATTGTAATCATGACAGATTTTGTTTTCTTTTTTAAACATTTTAGTTATCATGTGACATGTTTAATATAGCCTTAGCTATGTTGTTCTAATTCTTCACTTTAGTTTCATTAGATCAGGGGTGGCCAACTTTGCCCGGTTTCATGTGGCTCTTATGTTCATCCCGAAGTATTTTCGTCAAACGCGCATGAGTGGGATAAAAATACCTTAACATGTCCCAGTAGACGCAAGATCAATTGAGTAAACAATTTGTGTCAAGTTCGCTCTCAAAATGACAGGGAAAAAAGATGATGTTCAAGTGTGGCCATGTGTATGATGCAGTGTTGTAACAACTTACAGTAGAAATTTCACATATCTGTACTTTACTTCGCTATTTAAATTTGTCAACTTTCACTTTTACTCCACTACATTTCTTAGATAAAATGTATACTTTTACTCCAATATATTTCCACTAAGCATCTTCGTTACTCGTTACTACAAAATAAAATCAGAAGAAATGTGTGCGACTGCAATAAGGGAGGTTTGGCCAATCACTGCTCCTAGATTGCATTACGCTCCGCACGCTCTATTTCAGCGTAATGTTGCCAAAGGAGGAGGAAGCCGCCATGGAAACACCTACTGTTATTGTAGACGACCAACCCGACGATAGTCCAAGAAGAGTAAGAATGAATGAATTCTTAGAAAACCAGCTTCTTTTGAAGATGAACAGACACCTTTTCAGTTTCCACTAATGACTGGCGTATTAGTAGCAGCTGGACATAATGTAGGTGGCGCGTGTGTGTGTGTGTGTGTCTGTGTCTGTGTCTGTGTCTGTGTCTGTCTGTGTGTCTGTCTGTGTCTGTCTGTGTCTGTCTGTGTGTGTGTGTGTGAGATGGTGACCTTTTTTTTTCATAAAACTTTAACAAATGAATAAATGTTGTTCAGCAAGTATTTCAGAGTAGCATTTTCCTACCAGCTAAAACCCCTAAATGTCCCAATAGACAAAGCATAATTTGGCTTGTCACAAACAGGTGAATGGAAATAGAATCGAACTGAAAATGTGAAAGTTCAAAATTAATAATAAATTAACTGGAAAAAAGTAAGTTGGCCTAGCATACTTAGAGTACCCGTAAACAGAATATTATAAAATGTTATCAATCATATGCATTCTTATGTTGGAATATGTTTGGATCTGTTCATTCTACTGAAGGGAAATTATAATTGTCCATCAGACAAAGACAACTTGTCCCAATATTATATTATTTTGACATATTTGTTCATTAGCATAGTGCATTATTATATTCATTTGCTTTTGCGTTGTCACTGGGTTTATAATGAACCTTACTGTAAAGAGTTACAGAAACATAACTACATTCACAAAATAAGAACAAACTCTTTCAGAGAAGTACTGCTAATTTTAAGCTATTTATTTATTTTTAATTCATTTATTTTTTGTACAAAAATGTCACAAATTTTCACACATTATACATACTCACTGCATGATTTTTTATAATTTGGTGAATTTTATTATTATTTTGTTAAATGGAGTGCATAAAGCATCTTTCTTAAAAGCATATAACATTTTAATTATCTTCTTTTCTGTCTACTATTTTGCTGGATTTGCACTGAACAATTGTAAAATGCCTCTTCATATACTTGAAAAACTTTTGATCTCGAACTCCATATATGATTGGACCTAGAAAACGTGGCATGATGTAAACAATGATATATGTGGCATTGCGGATCTCCAGAACACGACCAGGGAAGATAATGTCTAGGAAGACCTCAAAACTGGGAGAAATATAGGAGAGCATACACATGAGAAGTTGAACTCCATGAAGCAAAATAGTGTTTCTTGCCTTCTGGGCTGATGTGTTATCAGTAGAGATGGCCCGGGCTGCAAACAGAACCTTCAGGTAAGTATAGACTAGTGTGAGGAAGACTAAAGAGAAATATAACGCATCAAAGGCTTGCCTCTTGTAAAGAAGCACTTGGTCTTTGAAGACATTCCGGCGCATACACATTACAGAACTACGGAAGAAGCTAATGTGTTCTATTGCCAGAGTTATAAAAAGGTCAGTGATATCTGGGACTATGCAGATAACCCAGATAAAGCCAATAAGTTTATAGGTGCGCTGTACAGTGCATATCTGGGTATGTCGTAGTGGTTTGCAAATGGCAATGTAGCGCTCAATAGCCATCCCAGCCAGGCTTATGGGTGTGTTGCGTGTTGTAAAGACAGCCACAAGAACAATGATACAGCAGACAGATACATTAATGGTGTAGGAAATGTAGCTCACTACAAACAAGATTACTGTAACAGTCAGTTGCACTGCATCATTGATGACCATGTGAATGAAAAGAATATATCGTGGATCCTCATAAAATATCTGGTTTCTAAAGAAGGTAGCCACCATAATAAAATTGATATAGCTCATGCCAAGCCATACTGCAATTAAAATGAAATTTCTTGCAAATGCATTGCTGAATGTTTCTCGTACTAGAGTTCCAGTCGAGTTCATACCATTGGACTTTAGGACTTTATTCCTAGAATAGAACAGCATTAAAATAGTTAAAGCCATACAAAACTTGTAAAGATGTCGTGACAGAATAGTGATTCTTTTTCAAATTGTTTACATTTCTATGTATGTTAGATAGAATAGGATTTTATAAAACTATTTAATTACAATATACAAAATATTATTAAATAAATTGTATGTTAACGAATAAATATGTTAAACCATTATAAGTTTATCTTATGCATGTAATTTAACTTAATCAAGAACAATGCCACTATGACATTGATTGTAAAAGTCTATATTTTATTAAACAAGTATGAACAGTCATTAAGTGTTCATTGCATTAACAAATCAGACACAGTTTTATGGTACAAAGAGTCAATAGAAATTCAACCAGTATGTAGGTGTCCTGTATGTTTACAATTGATGCAAAAATATTTATAAAAGCTCGAATTAATATAGTATATATACATATATAAAATTGGATTTGCAGGTAAAATGTTGCTCCTATTAATCAGCCAGGTATCCATCAGTGAAGTGTTACTCACCTCAGTCCTTTTTACTTGTATTTGTTTTGAACACTGATTTTTATAGATGTAGTCAATACAAAATGGGTAGGTTTAGTGATGTCACAGATTACTGTCATAATATTTCTAAACCTAGCAAGTGGAAATGCCAAAGGATCTGACGTATGGTTACTAACTTTGTCTTCTTTACTGTATACATCTTAATCTAATATACTAGTATTATAGACTAGAATACAGTAATTAGAACACAGACTGATATCATTATACAGTATGACATGCCTTTGCACCCTTTTAACATCCATCTAGTGCACTCTGTCACATTCATGAATGTACTTCATTGTAGTGTATCTGTAATGCTATTTAGTGGTCTGCAAGACAGGTCAGTAACCAGACCTGCTGTGGGTATGTCATCTAGAAGTGGTAATAGTCTAATACTAAAACAAGATTTTAAATAACCATGCTGTCCGTGAAATGCAACCATTTCTTCTGTTAAAAGAAGTTCTTCTGTTATATATTACATACAATGTATTATAATGTTCAAATGGCCTAACTCATATATAGTCTACTGTTAATGTCCAGACCTATGAGCTAAAAAAAAATCCATTTAGAATAAAGCTCACAATGGTGAATTTGCAGTGAAAAAACTGAAAAAAATACTGTAAATATATAGCACTTTTGCTGCAGAACTATTAACCATTATCTAAAAATATGGTTTCTTACTATAATTAACCACACAAGGGAAAGGCATGGTGAAGGCACTTTGTTTTCTTCAAACTCATTAAAGCAGTGTACAAGGAAAATCTAAAATAAGTGTGTTGATTATCTTGTTGTTGGGTGGTACATATTAGAGGCTGACATATTTTTGGGATTCCCGCGGGTCTCCCGCACTGTAAGAAATGATTCTGTGGTCATGTAGATTTTAATTAATGTTTTTGGTTAAAATGTATTCAATATAATTGTGTTTTTGATTTTGAGGCAAATATTTAATTAAATTTCAAATAAAAATGTTTGGAATAAAATCTACCCGTTGCAGTTAAATAAAACTTAAGCATTATATTTATTTAATCCCAAATGGAGAGAATATTGAGTGAATTCAAATTAATGTAATCAGGAAAATTTTAATTGAAAAGCACTTCCTGTCAAAATGCGCCTTTTTTAAAAAAAAAGAAAAGAAAAGAAAAGAAATGCAGCAGGCCTACAAGAAGACATTTGAAGAGAGTAGGCTACAGACAGTGAATATTCATTTTCTTCCACATTGCTCATCTTGCAAAATTTAACTAGTTGACTTAGGTAAGAAAACTTCTTTTGTTATCACTGGACTAGTAAGAAGAACACATGTAGTGATATATATTACAATATAAAATGAGTTATCACAGAAAAAGAGACTCCGCAGCAACACAAAGTTAGCTTGTGTTGGAAGGCTATAGTGTGATGTTACGCTATAATATGAACACAGCATCATACATTTTGGAAGAATTCTTACTGTATGTATCGAAGTCAAACTTTTATTTTGAAGGATGTGGGTTAGAATTTTCACTATCATGGTTCCTAGGTCTTTTGCGTGTTAATATCATATCCTCAATATGTTTTTATGAAATTGCGTAAATGAGTACATTGGGTTTTATTTTAAGGTCCCGAGCAATATTTGGGGTTATCGCTGGAAAAGCATCTTATATTTCAGACGGCACTTGGCGCACTTCCGTTGGCTTTACTTCTCGTGTGTGGAGATCGTCTTCCCGAGACAGGTAATGTAACTTCTCTCTGTTGTTTCACTGTTTTATTGCAACTTGCAAATGTGAAATTAACATAGCTAAATCCACGTGAAGTAACTCAGTCTATTAGCAGCTAGCACTCAAGTTAGTTAGCTAACGTAGCAGGAGGGGAGGAATTCAAATTCAAATGGCACAAACACTCTCATTTTACAGCTAAACCGTACACTAAAAGTATCTGAAAACATTTTAGTAACAGAATACTATTTCATATCTGATTAGCGGTGTTTAGTTTGATATTTGGAGTTTCGTGAGCCGGTGTTGTGTCGAAGTCTGTTCCCCTATGTTTCCATTCTAATGGAAATACACTTAAAAAGGCATTGCAGCACAAATTATAGTTGTGTTTACTGTAAGTACATTTTGTGCATACACTAAATGTATACTTTTAAAAAGTACATATTAAATGTATTTTCTAGTAATGTGATATGCTTGCAATATATTTCTGACAGTTTTATACTAAGACAATAACAATTTCATGTTGCAGGACACTGGGAACTTGGAGGAACTTGAACAAGTCATAATGGCCATTACCCCAAAGCCTGGAGCTTCTACAAGCAACAGCCCAAAGAACATTGGGATCGTCATAGAGGGCGTGGAAGAGTCAACACAGGACTTGGAGATATTGCAAGGGCTTGCTCTGTCCTCCTTGGCTTGACCTACGCGCTGAATCTCGATTATCCCAGACAGCTGAAGTACAACTTTTGAGGTGTTCCAAAAACTTGACTGGATTATTCAAAACTTTCAAACAAAGTCCAGTCCCTTAAGAGTAAAACTTCAGGCTTGAATTGAGACTGTATTGCAGTGTAGACTTTTGTGCTACACAATGTTCATCTTCTACAGAGCTTGAGAATTGCACATTTGAAAGTGCTATGTTTGTAAGTAAGCACTGATTTGGACTCTTATCCCACGAATGTCAGTGAGATTTCTAGTTCAAAGTACGAAATGTTTTTTACTCCGTACAAATTACACTTTTCTGCTTTTGTTTTGGTACATGCACCTCTGGAGGATTTTTCTTTTAATATCATTATTGACCCAATTTAGTGGATAAGCATGGAATCAGGTTTATGGACTCATCACCATTCTGTATGTCATTTATTTTTGTTTTTACAAAATAGTTTAAAGTCAGCATTCTGTCTGGTTTGAAATGCAAGATCCAACTTCTGGCTTGAAATGAGACTGTGGTTACAGTGTACAATGATGTGCTACAATGTGTCTAAAGCAAAAAAGTGAATAAAATTGTTAAGAAAATTCTTATTTGAGTATTTAAGTTCTGTACTTTCGGGGCTATATTATTCATAAGAAAGGAATATTTAGATTTAATTAATTACATTGATTAAAAATCAATGTGCAGATTAATGTAGATGATTACTCAATTATGATATGTAGAATTAAATTAATTTTTATTAGTACTATTTACACATTAGGGAGTTTCTTTTTCAAATCTACTCAATATTTTTGTTTAGATTATAATTAATTCTGTACTGTTTTCTATTCAAATCTACTCATAATAAATGGATAACTATTAAGGGTCTCTTTTAATTAATATTTACTCAATACAAAACCTTGTGAAATTTAATAATGTTGCTTGTAATCTGTTGCCTCATTTTTATTGAGTAGATATGGTGTATCTTTTATTACAGTGTGTGGGATGGGAAACAAAATCACTATTAATCACGTGACTGGGACGGGACAGGAAAAAATGTCAGCGGGAGTGGACGGGACCGGGAATACACAAATATACCTTTGATATAAATAAAATATAATCTGTTTGCTTTGGTATTGCTGGTTAAATGAATGACGTGCTCCACACACTCGTGACAGTTGGTGGCAGTAATGTATGCCAACCAGGGGCGGCTCTAGGTTTTCCTCTTTAGGGGGGCTTAGCTCTCAGTGAGAATTTAAAACAAGAGTTTTATATTATATATTATATGACTACATAGTAAGCCAAAAGTTATGGTATTATTTAAAATGGCAAAAGTGAACACGGGTCACGGGAGTGGGAGGGAATGGGAGTCATTCTTCTGGGATTGGGACGGGATGGTTTTTTTCTGCAGTTTTTTTTTTTTGCGGGATTGAGATGGGACGGGAATTTTCTTTTTGGGGAGTGAGACGGGAGATGTTTGAAAATCCACTCCCGTGTCACCTTCTAGTACATATATTTAGAAAGTTTAATTTCACTTGTTAAGATTGCAACAGCCACATGCAATTTACAGATTTTCGATAACAGGTAGCTTGTTGACAAATTGTTATTATGTGTTTCTCACAGTTAATTAATAAATGTGTCTGCTTCTATTTAGAGTAGAATATAAAAAAGAAAAAAATATATTTAAAAAAAAAATACCCTTCTTTTAACTTCTTCTTCTTCTTCTACCGCTTATCCGGGGCCGGGTCGCGGGGGCAGCAGTCTAAGCAGGGATGCCCAGACTTCCCTCTCCCCAGACACTTCCTCCAGCTCTTCTGGGGGAATACCGAGGCGTTCCCAGGCCAGCCGAGAGACATAGTCCCTCCAGCGTGTCCTAGGTCTTCCCCGGGGCCTCCTCCCGGTTGGACATGCCCGGAACACCTCCCCAGGGAGGCGTCCAGGAGGCATCGGAAACAGATGCCCGAGCCACCTCAGCTGACTCCTCTCGATGTGGAGGAGCAGCGGCTCTACTCTGAGCTCCTCCCGAGTGACCAACCTCCTCACCCTATCTCTAAGGGAGCGCCCAGCCACCCTGCGGAGGAAACTCATTTCGGCCGCCTGTATCTGGGATCTCGTCCTTTCGGTCATGACCCAAAGCTCGTGACCATAGGTGAGGGTAGGAACGTAGATTGACTGGTAAATAGAGAGCTTTGCCTTGTGGCTCAGCTCTTTCTTCACCACAACAGATCGGTATATCGACCGCATCACTGCAGAAGATACACCAATCCGCCTGTCGATCTCCCGCTCCATCCTTCCCTCACTCGTAAACGAGACCCCAAGATACTTAAACTCCTCCACTTGAGGGAGGAGCTCTCCACCAACCTGAAGGGGGCAAGCCACCCTTTTCCGACTGAGAACCATGGCCTCGGACTTGGAGGTGCTGATTCTCATCCCCGCCGCTTCACAATCCGCTGCAAACCGTCCCAAAGCACGCTGAAGGTCCTGGTTTGAGGAAGCCAACAGGACAACATCATCTGCAAAAAGCAGAGACGAAATCCTGTGGTCCCCAAACCGGCCCCCCTCCAGCCCCATACTGCGCCTAGAAATCCTGTCCATATAAGTAATGAACAGGACCGGTGACAAAGGGCAGCCCTGCCAGAGTCCAACATGCACCGGGAATAAGTCTGACTTACTGCCGGCAATGCGAACCAAACTCCTGCTCCGGTCATATAGGGACCGGACAGCCCTTAACAGAGGGCCCCGGACCCCATACTCCCAGAGCACCCCCCACAGGTCACCATGAGGGACACAGTCGAAAGCCTTCTCCAAATCCACAAAACACATGTGAACTGGTTGGGCAAACTCCCATGAACCCTCCAGCAACCTGGCGAGGGTATAGAGATGGTCCAGTGTTCCACGACCGGGACGAAACCCGCATTGTTCCTCCTGAATCCGAGGTTCGACTATCGGCCGAATTCTCCTCTCTAGTACCCTGGCATAGACTTTTCCGGGGAGGCTGAGGAGTGTGATCCCCCTATTGTTGGAACACACCCTCTGGTCCCCCTTCTTAAACAGAGGGACCACCACCCCAGTCTGCCAGTCCAGAGGCACTGTCCCCAACCTCCATGCGATGTTGCAGAGGCGTGTCAACCAAAACAGCCCCACAACATCCAGAGACTTGAGGTACTCAGGGCGGATCTCTGCCTTGCCACTGAGGAGCTTCTCAACTACCTCAGTGACCTCAGCTTGGGGAATCGACGAGTCCACAACTGAGCCCCCGCCCTCTGCTTCCTCAGTGGAAGACATGTCGGTGGGGTTGAGGAGATCCTCGAAGTATTCCTTCCACCATCCGAGGATGTCCCCAGTCGAAGTCAGCAGATTCCCACTCCCACTGTAAACAGTGTGAGCAGGGCACTGCTTCCCCCTCCTGAGGCGCCGGACGGTTTGCCAGAATTTCTTCGAGGCCAACTGATAGTCCTTCTCCATGGCCTCACCGAACTCCTCCCAGACCCGAGTTTTTGCCTCCGTAACCACCCGGGCTGAAGCTCGCTTGGCCTTTCGGTACCTATCAGCTGCCTGCGGAGTCCCCCGAGCCAACCAGGCTCGATAGGACTCCTTCTTCAGCTTGACAGCATCCCTTACTTCTGGGGTCCACCACCGGGTTCGGGGATTGCCACCACGACAGGCACCGGAGACCTTACGGCCACAGCTCCGAGCAGCCGCGTCGACAATGGAGGTGGAGAACATGGTCCACTCGGACTCAATGTCTCCAACCTTCCTCGGGATCTGATTGAAGGTCTGCTGGAGGTGGGAGTTGAAGATCTCTCTGACCGGAGACTCTATCAAACGTTCCCAGCAGACCCTCACAGTACGTTTGGGTCTGCCAAGTCTGTCCAACTTCCTCCCCCGCCATCGGATCCAACTCACCACCAGGTGGTGATCAGTTGACAGCTCCGCCCCTCTCTTTACCCGAGTGTCCAAGACATACGGCCGGAGGTCAGATGAAACAACCACAAAGTCAATCATCGACTTCCGACCTAGGGTGTCCTGGTGCCATGTGTACTGATGGACACCCTTATGCTTGAACATGGTGTTCGTTATGGACAAACTGTGACTAGCACAGAAGTCCAATAACAAAACACCACTCGGGTTCAGGTCGGGGGGGGGGGCGTTCCTCCCAATCACGCCCCTCCAGGTGTCACTGTCACTGCCCACGTGAGCGTTGAAGTCCCCCAGTAGAACGACGGAGTCCCCGGTCGGAGCACTTTCCAGCACCCCTTCCAGACACGCCAAGAAGGTCGGGTACTCTACACTGCCATTTGGCCCATAAGCACAAATGACCATGAGAGACCTATCCTCGACCCGAAGGCGCAGGGAAACGACCCTCTCGTTCACCGGGGTGAACTCCAACACATGGTTGCTGAGCTGGGGGGCTATGAGCAAGCCCACACCAGCCCGCCGCCTCTCACCATGGGCAACTCCAGAGTAGTAGAGAGTCCAGCCTCTCTCAAGGAGTTGGATTCCAGAGCCCAAGCTGTGTGTGGAGGTGAGCCCAACTATATCTAGTCGGTATCTCTCAACCTCCCGCACCAGCTCAGGCTCCTTCCTCCCCAGCGAGGTGACATTCCATGTCCCTAGTGCCAGATTCCGTGTCTGGGGATTGGGTCGCCCAGGCCCCCGCCTTCGACTGCCACCCAATCCACATTGCACCGACCCCTTACGGTTTCTCATGCAGGTGGTGGGCCTACGGGAGGTCACCTGGTAAGGCGCAACCGGGGCCCCGCCCTGCAGCCAGGCCCGGATTTGGGGCTCGCATGCGAGCGCCTGGTGGCCGGGTCTTGCCCCACGGGGCCCGGCCCGAAAGAGCGACGTGGGGCCGATCTCCTTCTTTTAACACTCAGTTCATTTTAATTGAATTTAAATGTTCATCAACTTCATCATAATTATCATAATTGTTTTTTGGCAATATTTACTTAATGTTTTCTTTTCAATGTTTACCTTTCAGACTTGGAGATATTACTTTTTACTCATGGTTTTACTTGCATTAACAAAGTTTACATTCTTGACATTTTCTGAAACCTGAAAGAGCTCTGGTTATAAGATACTCCATCTTAAATTAAGGCATGTGAAATTAGGCCTTTAGGGGCTCAAGCAGCACTGGTGACAGTAGGTGTATTCCAGGAGCTAGGGTGCCGGAAATAGCAGGTAATCTTAGGGTCTTATGCAAGCGTAGGTACTCAAAGATAGTTTTCCATGTAGGAGCTAATGATATACACCTTTGTCAGTCAGAGATTACTAAGAGTAATATCGTAGAGGTGTGTAAATTATCAAAGGTGATGCCCGATGCTGTAGTATGCTCTGGCCCTATCCCAATGCACGTGGCAATGTAGCTTACACAGGGCTGTCAAGTGTCACGCATTGAAAGTGACAGTCATGCATTTGGGTCTTTTGTCACGCTCTCCTGCCACACATCGTATTTCTCACACAGAAAAACTTTTTGACTATTTATCATATATTTAATATGCTGCTGCACCCAAAATGTATCAGTTTGCACCGCTGTCTCTATGGAACTGGGCAGGAATCAACCGCGTCTCCCCTGAAGTTCTTAGTTGAGCCACACAGTTATCAGCCAATCAAAAAAAGAGGCTACACAATAGCCAATCAGAAAATAGCACTATTGTATATGGGTAAGATTTAACGCAACAACCAATGAAAAAAAAACATATTCATTAGAGAGGGTATTTTCGATGGTCGATTTGAACAAAACCTCAACACGAAACAGCTTGTCTCTGGACGGGACATTGTCCTCAATCATGACCCTAAAAATGGCCAGGCTTGAGCCGAACTGTTTTAAATGGGAGCAACATTACAAATGATAAAGGAGTCTAAAAAGGCAACAAACACTTACAATAAACAACACCAGTCATAATCTCTGTCACACTTGCCTGTCTTCAAAACTTGATAGCCCTGCTTAGGTGGTGCTCTGAAAACGATGTGGGCTTCATAGATAATTGGCACTTTTAAGGGAAAAGCTGGCCTGTTAGTACGGGAGGGTGTCCATCCCACTCGGGAAGGTGCTGTTCTTATTTCTTGCAGCATAGCACATAAGTTTAAGAACAGGCCTAGTTAATCTGTGACAATCCGGAGCCAGGGCCAGGGAGCAGAGAAGCAGGCTAATCCGACTGTCTGCTAGCTGCATTGTGTCGTCACCCAGGGTTCACAATATAGAGACTGTGTCTGTTTCCTGAGCTAAACAAAAAACTAGAAAATTTGTTTTGGTAACCTTATTAGCATAAAATATGATAATAGTGAGTGCACAGCCAGCACTTTTGATCTGAAGCTAGTACTGTTAAAAATAAGATCTCTTGCATTTAAAGCCCTTATGGCTAGTGAATTGATTACTGATCAGAAGTTTAGTGTTCTGTGTTTAACAGAAACATGGGTCAAACCAAACAAGTCTGTCACATTAAACGAAGCTTGTCCTCCCAGTTATAGTTATATACATCATGATAAGCTTGATGTCAAACAAGAATCTAGACATGTTTAACTTATTCAAAGTACTTTATAATAACATATGTACAGTAGCCACACAAAATAAATCTACTGAGTCAGTGCCTCTTATTGTTATTTACAGACTTCCTGTACCATATTCTGAATTCCTCTGTGAATTTGCATATTTAATTTCAAACCCAGCTGTTTCTTTAGACAAAGAAGTAATTGTTGGAGACTTTAATATTCATTTTGATAAGTTAAAAGATCCTCTGATAACAGCAGCTGTTTTTATCTTAGATTCAGTAGGGGTGAATCAGAACGTAATAGGACCCACTCATAATGGAGGTCACACTCTTGCATTGACTCCAGCCTTATTAAAGATAACAAAAATAATCCTATTTTTTTATTTAATACTGTAGCAAAATTAACTAGGAATAAAAACACACTAAAAGTGCACACCATCTATTTGTAGCAGTAATGACTTCATTAATTATTTCAATGGAAAAAATTATAACATCAGTCATAAAATTCAGACCATTATACCAAACAAATTGATAGATAATGCCGTAGATAATATTTATACCATTTTAATCTCCTTCTAGAGACTGACTTATTTTCACTGATTTCTTCTTCAAAACTCTCAACCTGCATACTGGATCCCTTACCAACGTGTTTCCTTAAACAGATATTACCAGTGGCTATCCGACCCATTCTAAAGAAAAATAAATTCTTCCCTTAGCACTGGCTATGTGCCAAAATATTTAAGCTAGCAGTTATCAAATCTTTGATTAAAAAACCTGACCTCAACACAACCCAGCTCTCCAACTATAGTCCAATATCAAACCTCCCCTTTATCTCCGAGATCCTAGAAAAGGTTGTTGCTTAGCAGTTATGCTCAAACCTACATATGAATAATAGTCATGAAATGTGTCGGTCAGGATTTAGGCCTCATAATAGCACAGGGACAGTGCTTGTTAAAATTATAAATCACCTGTAACTGGCCTCTGATCAGGGTTGTGTCTCTTTGCTAGTATTACTTGATCTTAGTGCAGCTTTTGATACCATTGACCATGCTATTCTACTTTATAAGTTAGAACATGTTGTTTGTGTTAAAGGAACAGCCCTCTCCTGGATCGGATCTTATTTGACAGATTGATATCAGTTCGTAGATCTAAATGGCGATCACTCAAAACAACTAAGGTAATGTTCGGTGTTCTGCAAGGTTCTGTTTTAGGCCCATTGCTTTTCCCCATATATATGCTACCCATTGGTGCAATTATTTGTAGACATTGTATTAGCATTCACTGTTATGCTGATGACACACAGCTACTGTATATGTTTCAGGTAAGTCAGATGTGAGTCACCAGCTTAACCCCTTTATGCCTCGCCCCCCCTTTTGCAAGTTTTTCGCCTACATGACCTACCCAACAAAAAGTGGTACAGCTCCCACATACTTTGACACACACTGGTCTCATTGGAAAGAAGAGATTCTCTAGTTTCAGAAACTAGTTTCAGATTGATTCTAGGCCTTACTGGCACAAAGTTACAGGGGTTTGAATGCAGGTTTTCATTTCCGCCTGGGTTGTTTAACTGATAAACTGATTAATCTTATTTTTCTGGAACATGTTAGAGACAAAACAACAACTGAGAGTCATAGCCACATGTCTTGGCTTTCACCAAAGAAAAATTTCAAGCCAAAAATGGCTTCAATAAAAATATTTTTCTACGGACATGGTTGTCTGGTGCAGCGTTTTTGTGTACTTGTTTACTATATAACTTTGAAATAAAAGGCTGCAGGCTCAGTCTGAAAAGCCATAAACAAGCCTAGACTATTTCTCTATCACTCTGGTGTGAAAACAGGCCTGTAACTTGACACCCTGAGCTGTGAGAGGGACAAAAGGTCAGGGATTACGCAAGAATTCTTCTGCGCATCCAGTTCACGCAGACACAGTCAAAGAATGTAAGGCATGTCGCATACCGTTGGAATCGTCTGCTTATTGGCTAAACAGCTGTATAGGTCCCAGTCCATTTCATTGCTATTGGAAGGAGTAATTGTCAGTCAAAGGCGGGTTCCCAAAAATGAGGTCATGCCACCATTGGCTTCTCAGCCATCTATCTCTGCCATACAAGCACCGATTGGCTCAAATGAGGGCTTATTTGATTCGTTAGGACCTGGGCTATAAGCATGATGTAGACTTTGAATTTTTGAATATCCCAATTAGGAGTTAGAGCGGCAAAACGAGATGATGGCGCACTTCTGTTTCCAGTTTTCAGAACACTAACGGAATACTTGCGGCGCGACCAGAGCGTTTTGGATTAAAAGGCTTACAGATTTCAATTCCTTGGACCTGTGTGGATTTTTGTGGATTATTTGTGTTGGAATATATTACCCCAGTGAAGAAAGAGACGCGTCTAAAGGTAAGGGAAAAACCGGTATAGCGCCACCTAGGTCAGTTTTGTCCAAAAATTTTTTCTAATTGTATGAAGGCTGTGAATCATATTGTGATTTGTGTGTGGGCTTAAAAAAATATTGAGAGTATAAACTTTACTAGGTAAATAGGTTTTTTCGTGTTTTTGGAGGATTTGATGCTTTAAAGTTGAATTGAAGCTTGTTTCTGGGTCATCCCCTAGTGGTCACTTCTACTTCCGTGCCGTGCACGGCACAGCGACCAGTAAGATTGAAGATTGTGTGAAGGACATTAGACAGTGGATGCTTAGTAAATTCCTCCTGCTTAACTCTGACAAGACAGAAGTGATTTTACTAGGACCTATCCATTACATCATGTGCAGCAGTAAAAGACCTTGGTGTGATTATTGTCAGTTTCTCATTTGAAGCTCACGTAAATAAAACCACAAGGATAGCCTTCTTTCATCTCAGAAATATTGCTAAATAAGAAATATGATGTCATTACATGATGCAGAAACTCTAGTTCATGCATTTCTTACCTCTAGTTTGGATTATTTTAATTCTTTACTGTCTGGATGTTCCAGTAGGAGCATAAACAAGCTCCAGTTAGTCCAGAACGCAGCAGCTAGTGTCCTAACTAGAACCAGAAGATAAAAATATACAATCCCTATCTTATCCTCATTGCATAGGCTTCCAGTCAAATTTCGCATTAATTATAAAATACTATTATTAAACTACAGAGCACATAATGGTCTTGCGCCATAGTACCTGAGAGATCTTTTGTTTTTTTATGATCTGTCACACCTACTTCAATCAACAGGTGTGAGCTATTTGGTAGTACCTCAAGTACAAAAGGCTATAGCAGGGGGCAGAGCACCACAGTTATGGAACAGACTTCCAATTAGTGTTCAGGACTCAGACACAGTCTCAGTATTTTAGTCCAGGATAACAACACATTTTTTAGTCTAGCTTTTTATGAATAACTTTATGAAACTTTACATCCCAGGAAGCCCTCATGTCTTTCACACCTTCTGACTCTATAATTTACATTGTCCATACCCCGACTACAGTCATACCTACTGTAATAATTTTTCTCTCTCACTGTGAAGCTAAATATGCCACTCCTGAGTTCCTAGCCTGATTGTTTCTTCTTACAGAGCTACTTCATCAAGCCTGATGTTCTACCACTGGCTGGAGTCTCGTCGCCCGTCGTCACCTTGCCAGGGATTGATCTGCATGGTCAGCCAGTGTCTATGGGATTGTGGTGGATTTAGCCACCGGGAGACTGTCATGCCTTCGTTTGAACCAATGTTGTGTCAGTCGGCTGTATGGCCTGGGGTCTCATTTATAAAGCGTGCGTACGCACAAAACGGGGCTGGAAACGTGTGTACGCCAGTTTTCACGCAAAGGTTGTGATCTATAAAAAACAAACTTGACGGGAAAATGTGCGCACCTTTAAGGAAACTTTGAGACGTGCGTACGCACATTCTGGAGACAAAGGGAATTGGCAACACAGATGGTGAGGTCGTGAACTGAAGTTAGATTGTAGAAAATTCACGTGAGAAGAACAATTATAAGAATTAATGACATTTAATTTTCACCCCATTCCATAAGTTATATCCACATTATCATGAAGATTAAATCCAACAGTGTTATTTGTGCCGATTGTTTTAGGCTATATACATCTAGTAAAAGCCAAACGTAATTCAAAATGTATTAAAAATAAAAATAAAGTATTAAATAAAAAAATAAATAGCAAAGTCTGCAAATACAGCCATGAAGCACAATCGCTACTCATCATCGGTCCTAACTATTATGGTGTTCATTACAAAACCGTCATGAAGAAGCATGTGTACACTATAACATTTTCGTCTTAAATTTTCGCCCACAAAATAATTCTGTGATTTTGTCAAGTTGTTAACGGTCAGTCTAATTGCTAGAAACATATAAATCCTCCAGTGACCCGGGTATGTAATGCTTCATGATGGCACTGCTGGCACTGTTGGAGGATTACGCCAATGGCAGAATAAGGAGAGAACGAGTTTTCAGGGACCATGATGATTTCCTTGCCCATTATGATGACTGGCTAATAAACCGATTTATATTCCCTATAGAGCTGTGCTCTTACAGTAGATCTATGTGTTGAATTGGGTCCAGTCTTAGAGAGGGCAACAACCCGGAAGCATGCCAGTCCAAATGCAAGTCCTCACCACTCTGGGGCTCTTGGCAACCGGCTATTTCCAGCGGGAATTGGCAGACAGATAAATTATTTATATTAAAAAAAAAAACTATAAGTAATCTTCCACTTTGTGTCTAAGACCTTTTTGTATATGAAATAATTCTATTGGAATCTATCATCTCACCCTATATGTCTGGTATATCAGAGCCATCCCTGAGTGCCATAATATCTGTCGTTTTGAATGGTATACTTAATATGGGTAGTCGATACATCAGGCTACCCTACACTGGGCGAGAACAGGCCAAAATAAAAATGCAATTTGCAGCAATGTCTGGTTTCCCAAATGTAATCGGCGCAATTGACTGCGCTCATGTTGCTATAAGGGCACCATCTGAAAATGATTTTGCTTATGTTAATATAAAGCATGTGCAGTCTGTTAATGTGCAAATCATATGTGACTCCAACATGACCCTCACAAACATTGTGGCAAGCTGGCCTGGTTCAACACATGTTCCTTTACACATAGCAGTATAAGGAACAGACGAAATGCAGGCGCAGTACGTGATGGCTGGCTTCTTGGTGAGTTTAATGTAGTATTATGTTACTTACGGTAATGTTATGAGGCATGCAGTATGCTTGGGAACCTATATTGGGGGTGTTACGGGATTGGGGGAGGAGAATAAAAGTTCGTTTAAGAAGTTATGGTCGGCTGTCGCGTGGTTCATTATGAAAGGTTTATGTTGTACCTATTAAACGACAGAACATGGTGTCAGAAGTATAGCGGGTGTGCGTTATGCACAGGTTTGTTAGCAAACTTGCATTCTGTATATTTGTAGTTTCGTTTGTGCCGTCAGCGTGAAGGATTGGCGAGACGAGTTAGCACGGTGAATGCCTTGATCTATACGATGGGGGGGAAGTCGAGGATATACTCACCTCCCTGCATTTAAGTCCTCAAGCGGCGAGTGACTATGAAGTAGTAAAGAACAGATTGAATGATCACTTCGTAGCTCGAAGGAACGTGATTTTTGAGAGGGCGAAGTTTAATCAGCGGCAGCAAGAAGTGGGCGAGTCCGTGGATCACTTCATAACGGCGTTGCACTGTTTAGCCGAGCACTGTGGATACAGCGATCTGCACGATGAGATGGTAAGAGATAGACTCGTCGTGGGTCTGACAGATAAAAGGCTGTCAGAACAGCTACAGCTGGACCCTGAATTGACACTTGAGAAGGCTGTCGTTCGAGTTCGACAGAGTGAACTAGTAAAAAAACAACAGGAACAGCTCAAATCAAACTTCAAGTGGGACATGGCAAACGAACAGCTGGATAGTGTACAAACTAAACAGTACAGTAATGTGAAAACAAAACCAGTAAAGCCACTTTTTGGACAGCTGGCAAGGAAAACACCTCAAATAAAGCCTAAAAAGCAGATGCTATGTATGAGATGTGACAATAAGGGGCATAATTTGCAGCGATGCCCTGAGGGAGAGGCAATATGTCACCTCTGTCATAAGAAGGGACATTATGCTAGAGCATGTAAGTCAAAGACGGAACATGAGGTGAATATAGCAACTTCAGATACAATGGAGGACATTGCATTTCTTGGTTCACTGACATCTGATGTAACAGGAAGGCCCTGGATGACTGAAATACAAATTGACAATCTCAAGACAATGTTCAAAATTGACACTGGGGCTGATGTAACAGCAGTCCCAGTTACACTGTACAACCGGGGCCAGTTCCAAAAACTGAAACCTCCCAGGAGAGTCCTGCAGGGACCAGGTGGAACATCACTGAAGGTAAAAGGGAAATTCTCAGCAACCCTTGGCAAGCATAACAAACATACGACTCAGGAAATCTATGTGGTGGATGGGTTGTACATGCCTTTGTTAGGTAGACCAGCAGTAACTGCACTTCAACTAGTAGCTAGGCTTGATGTTGTTAGCTTAACTTCTAAAGAAAGGGTAGAAAAGGAGTTTCCACAACTCTTCAGTGGCTTAGGCAAAATGGACGGTGAGTACAGCATTGTGCTGAAACCAGGTGCAATACCCTTCTCCATATCGACTCCAAGACGCATTTCCCTCCCTCTCTTACCAAAGGTGAAGGAAGAATTGAGGCGTATGGAACAGCAGGGTGTAATTTCAAAGGTGGAGGAGCCAACTGAATGGTGTGCTCCCATGGTTGTGGTGCCGAAGAGTTCAGGTAAAGTGAGAATTTGCACAGATCTCACGGAATTGAACAAATCGGTTATGAGAGAAAAACACCCTCTCCCTTCAGTAGAAAGCACATTAGGACAACTTGCAGGAGCCAAAGTGTTTTCCAAACTTGACGCCAATGCAGGGTTTTGGCAGATTCCACTTTCGAAGGAATCCTCTTTGCTCACCACATTTATAACTCCATTTGGCCGGTACTGCTATAACCGTCTATGCTTTGGAATCTCTTCTGCACCTGAGCATTTCCAAAAGCGCATGTCCAGGATTCTTGAGGGACTGGAAGGTGTTGTTTGTCAAATGGATGATGTGCTCGTATGGGGATCATCACAGAGTGAACATGATGAGAGGCTGAGAAGGGTGCTCTCAAAGCTTCAGGAATCTGGAGTCACACTCAATGAGAAATGTGAGTTTTCAAAGACAAAAATCAAGTTCCTTGGACAGATCGTTGAGGCATCCGGGGTAAGCGCAGATCCGGATAAGCTGGAAGCAGTAAAAGCAATGAGACAGCCATGTAATGTCAGTGAAGTAAGGCGGTTTTTGGGAATGGTAAACCACCTCGGTAAATTCTTACCACATTTGGCAGCAAAAACGCAGCCACTCAGAGACTTACTGAAAAAGTCCAATATGTGGGTTTGGGGGTCGAATCAGCAAGAAGCCTTTGAGAAAATCAAAGAGGAACTGACAACACCTCCAGGTTTGGCGCTGTATGATCCGAATAAGGATACAGTTGTTTCTGCAGATGCCTCATCATATGGACTAGGTGCTGTTCTCCTCCAGAAGCAAGCAGACAATGTATGTAAACCTGTGGCATATGCTTCCAAGGCTCTCAGTAACACAGAGCAACGTTATGCACAAATAGAGAAGGAGGCATTGGCCTCCACATGGGCGTGTGAGCGGTTTGCAGAGTTTCTCATTGGGAAGCGTTTCCACATTGAAACCGATCATAAACCTCTTGTTCCTCTGCTTGGCTCCAAGACATTGGACGAACTCCCTCCACGCATTCAGCGTCTTCGCATGCGTCTTCTGAGGTTCTCATACACCATATCACATGTGGCTGGCAAAAACATTGCGACAGCAGATGTGTTGCCTAGAGCTCCCGTGAATAGTACAGCGGAAGGGCTTTCTGAAAAGGATATTGACCTGTATGCTGACTCTGTAATGGCGAGCCTTCCAGCTACTGCAATGAGGCTCAAAGAGATCCGGGAGCACCAAGAAAAAGATTTTATACTCCAGCAGCTAAAGAAGTACTGTGAGGAAGGTTGGCCAAGTAAGTTCTCGGTTGACCAAACTATCCGGCCTTACATGGCTTTCTCAGGGTCCTTTTGTATGCATGATGGGCTCTTATTGAATGGACTCAGGATTGTCATTCCGAAATCGCTCCGAGCAGATATCCTGGGAAAGTTGCATGAGGGGCATCTGGGCATAACTAAGTGCAGAGAAAGAGCTAAGCAGTCAGTTTGGTGGCCAGGTCTCAGCAAAGACCTTACACAAATGATTGAGAACTGTGACACCTGTGCTCGGGAAAAAATTAACTTTAATGAGACATTGATGCCTACTGAGTTCCCAACGAGGCCTTGGTCTATAGTGGGAGCAGATTTGTTCCAGAAAGACAACATGCACTACTTGGTCATTGTGGACTACTTTTCTAGGTTTTTTGAAGTTTCCAAACTGTCCTCGACATCAGCGGAAGCTGTAATTGAGCACTTCAAATCCATCTTCGCACGTCATGGAATTCCTGAGGTGGTGCGCTCGGACAACGGGCCACAGTTTGCTTCTGAGGGTTTCCAAGCCTTTGCACGGGGCTGGGGTTTTGACCATGTGACTTCAAGTCCTCGCTTTCCACAGAGTAATGGGGAGGCAGAGCGTGCTGTAAGGACCATCAAAAATCTCCCCAAGAAGAAGTCTGCGGACCCCTACCTCGCACTTATGGCTTACCGAGTGGCCCCTCTCGCCAACGGTTACAGTCCTGCCGAGCTCCTAATGGGAAGAAAGCTCCGAACGCGAGTTCCGGTGATTCCGTCTCAGCTCATTCCAGAGACTGCAGATTTGGAAAAGCTAACACAGAAAGAACTGACATATAGACTGAAACAGAAACAATGTTTTAACCAAAGACACAAAGCACGTGACATGACGTTTTTGCGTCCAGGTGAAAATGTGTGGGTCAGAGACACTTCTGAAAAGACACTTCTGTTGTGTCTAACACTGGCTCTCCCCGGTCTTACCTTATAGAGACACCCAGAGGTACCTTAAGGAGAAACAGGTTTCATCTCTCACCATCTCCAATAGCTCCTGTGACTTCTGACCTTCCTGACTCGGTGGAGATGCAGGCATCTCCGCTCATTGAAGATTCATCCAACACGGCAGAAGTTCAGTTGGGTTCCCAACCGAACTCTCCATGTACCAGTCGGTACCCTTCCAGGATTAGAACTCCCCCGGGTATCTAAAGGACTTTGTTTGTACTTAGAGAGAAGCACCGTGTGGTCAATGGGGCAGAGTAATCCCCACACTCGGTTGAAGGTTTTGGGTAGTCCACCCCATCCTTCTAGGCAGAGAAACTCCTCTCTTGCGAAAGTGTAAAAAAAAAAAGAAAAGAAAAAAAAAAGGAAGATTGTTGAAAATTGTTGCCTTTATATTTACATGTTCAGTGTCTAATAAGAAGGTCAAGTATAGTCATTGTTGGTTTGTTTGCTTCCCCGTGTGTTAAATAAAGAAAAGAAAAGTAAGAATCTTATTTGTGAAAGGGGGATGTAGTATTATGTTACTTACGGTAATGTTATGAGGCATGCAGTATGCTTGGGAACCTATATTGGGGGTGTTACGGGACTGGGGGAGGAGAATAAAAGTTCGTTTAAGAAGTTATGGTCGGCTGTCGCGTGGTTCATTATGAAAGGTTTATGTTGTACCTATTAAACGACAGAACATTTAACAATATTAAAGAGTAGAAACTGTAACAATTTTGTTTTTAATATAATTATAACAATGTTGCTTTTAATACAATTATAATCTGCAGGCGACAGTGGCTACCCCTGAGACGCTGGCTCCTCTATGGGGTCAGAATTGTTTCGTTATTCTGAATAAATACACTATGATCCACAAATAAATATAAAGAGTTTCACAAATATTTTTACAAATTTCACAAAAAGAAATGAAATTCACAAATAAATAAAATGGGATTTGCAAATAAAAAAAAATATTTATAAATTGTATTTATTTGCGAATTGCTTCCTGCTCATTTGTGAATCACGGCACGCATTTGTGAATCGCGTTCTGTGCATTTGTGGATTTGAAACATTTCTAACGTCAAGACATGCAAGAATCCACAAATAGGTGGACTCCGCCCACCGTCTACTCCAGCCAATCACGTTCTGATTTACTCGCTCTTCACACTACCCCTGGACCCATTGATGATGATGAAATCGTTTCCAAAGAAAGCAGAATTGAACTAACCCTTAGTGCTGGCTACGTGATTGGTTTGAGGTAGACCGTGCCACGATTGGTCAGCGCCACGAGACCGTTGTCCGATTGGCTGGAGTAGACGGTGGGCGGAGTCCACCTATTTGTGGATTCTTGTGCACGTCTCGACGTTAGAAATGTTTCAAATCCACAAATGCACAGAACGCGATTCACAAATGCGTGCCGTGATTCACAATTGCACAGAACACGATTCATAAATGAGCAGGAAGCAATTCGCAAATAAATACAATTTATAAATATTTTTTTTATTTGCAAATCCCATTTTATTTATTTGTGAATTTCATTTCTTTTTGTGAAATTTGTAAAAATATTTGTGAAACTCTTTATATTTATTTGTGGATCATAGTGTATTTATTCAGAATAACGAAACAATTCTGACCCCATACTCCTCACCCCATTTTTAAACTCGCAGAGCGCAGAGGAAACTCATAACAACGTCCACTCTCGTGCCCGCGCAGTGATTTGCATTGACTATTTATGGTTAAAAATGGGCGTGTACAGGGCGGGATTTGAGGCTGGTTCACGTACCCACATCTGAGAGTGATCTGTGATTTATAAAGGGAACATTGCTTACAGGTGTGCGTACGCACGGTTTTATAAATCGGAATTTTTTTTTTTTTTTGGCGTCGCTTTGAGAATCGCTTTAATTAAAGTGAATAAAATACCCTACTTAATGGAGTTTCTACTTACACAATTATTTAGGTATACATACATATATTTTTCATAATAGAGAGTGCGATATTTTTAAATAATTTTTTGGGGGGGATTTTATATATATATATATATATATATATATATATATATATATATATATATATATATCTTCTGCTTCCATACTTTTGTAAAGCTGCTTTGAGACAATGGGAATTAAAAGCCATACAAATAAATTGAACTGAATTGAATTTAATTTGTAAGTGACTATTTTCTAAGGGAACATACACCCCAAACACATTCACATTCACATAAATCATATTTAACTTACACTCAGACTAAGGCACACAAATACAGCTGTCAAATGCTAAATTGATTTGGGGTTAAATGGACAACCTCCAAGATCCCAAACAGTCTGGCTTTAAAGCAGCTCACTCTACAGAGACAGCCCTTTTGGATGTCTCTGAGAAGCTACATACTGCTAGATCAGCCAAACTGTCATCCGTCCTTATCCTCCTTGACCTTTCAGCAGCGTTTGATACGGTCAACCACAAGACTCTCTTATCCACCCTCAAGAGTCTTGGGATTTGCGGATCAGCTTAGGAATGGTTTGCCTCCTACCTGGAAGGACTCTCATATCAGGTAACATGGAGGGGAGTGACATCTGCTCCACGCAGACTCTCCACTGGTGTTTCACAGGGCTCAGTACTTGGTCCTCTTCTTTTCTCCCTGTATACTCACTCTCTTGGGGAAGTTATTTCATCACATGGGTTCTCTTACCACTGCTATGCTGATGATACACAACTTATCTTCTCTTTCCCACCCTCAGATGCCACAGCTTCTGACCGGATCTCAGCATGTCTGGCAGAAATTTCATCATGGATGACTGCTCATCAGTTAATGCTCAATCCTAGCAAAACTGAACTGCTGTTCATCCCAGGTGATTCATCCTCAGGTCATGATCTTGCTATATCCTTGTACAACGATCTGATCTCCCCTTCAGCCACAGCTCGCAACCTTGGGGTAACCATGGACAATCAACTATCCTTTTCCTCTCATGTTGCTAATGTGACTCGCTCATGTCGGTTTCTTCTCTACAACATTAGAAGGATTCGGCCATTTTTGTCCACACAGACTGCTCAGGTACTTGTTCAGTCTCTTGTCATTTCTAGACTGGATTACTGCAATGCACTGCTGGCAGGTCTAACTATGAACGCAATCCGTCCTCTGTAAATGATCCAATATGCAGCTGCCCGGCTTGTTTTCAACCTGCCAAAGTTCTCGCATACCACCCCCCTGCTGCGATCCCTCCACTGGCTTCCTGTAGCTGCACGCATCCGATTCAAAACACTGATGCTGGCCTACAAAGCCAAAAATGGACCAGCTCCCTCTTACCTCAAAGCCTTCATCATTCCTCGCACTGCACCCCGCACCCTCCGATCTACCAGCACTGCTCGACTGGTTCCACCATCTCTCAGAGTAAGAGGCATGTATACTACAAGACTCTTCTCTGTTCTGGCACCAAGGTGGTGTAATGAACTTCCCCTAGAGGTCCGGACAGCTGAGTCACTGGCTATATTCAAGCGGCGGTTGAAGACCTACTTATTCAGGAAACACTTCAACTAGCACTTCTTTCCTTATCTTTTGCATTTATAAAAATAAAAAAATAAAAAAACCTTTGAAACTTTTTCATTGTAACTTTGAACAAATGTTTTAAACTCATGGTATCTTGTCATATATATATATATATATATATATATACTATATTTAATTAGACTGTGTTTTATTTAATCTCTTTCAATTTCTTAGATAAGCACACAAAGTCTGATTCTTGAATTATACTCATTTTGAATAATTTTTTCTTTGTAAAAACATTTGCTTTATATGAATGGTAATGTCAAGAAACAGTGTTTTATAAGATACACAATCTCAAATATTCTTATTTTCTTCTTTTTAAAATGCCTTTTCTGTGTATTTGCTGCCAAATATAATATAACAATAGTCACGTACAATGTGTATTTGTGTACAGATCGTAGATATTGAAACTAAAACATGATTTAACTTACACAATTAAACTGTAAATACTTAATATACTGTTTAAGTAAAGTTTTTAGAAGTTTTAGAACTTAGAATTATATTAATATAGAATACAGTAATGAAAGTGTAGGATTTTTTACACAGCCAGAAACCCTGCTGCCATTATTTAACTGCTAATTTATGGATTTTTTTATACTACATGGCTTTGAGTGTTTCTCTTGACCCAGATTATGCTGTTGCTTTTTACACCAGAATAAAGCTTAATTTACATGCACAGGTTGTATGGTATGACTTTTATTTTGTCTGGAACACATGTAAACACCATGTATCTTATGTCTCATATAATTAATAATCTTTATTATTAATATTCTAATTAATAATTATTGTGCCAATGACAGATTTTTTTTCTTCTTTAAACATTTTAATTAACATGTGACATGTTTAATAGCTTTAGTTATGCTGTCATAATGCTTCACTTTAGTTTCATTAGATGATGTGAAAGAATAGGGGCATTGCAAATACTAGGGCATTCTACATTTGATTATAAACTAAATATATTGGATTTATTTCTATTTCACTATTGCACACAATTATCTCACAATTGCTTAACTGTCACTTTTATTTTGCAAACCATGCATGTTATCTTTTTGGTAAATATTTATATATGTAACCTTTTTTTATAATAATTAACTATCACATATCCCATAGGTACATGAAGCCATAGCTGACTTTTGTTTAATAATAATGTAGTCACCCTTTTGTTTTGAATTGTCCTAAGCATCTTTATTTTGTATAACAATAGCGACTTTATATATTATATATAAGCACATAATAATTATGTGTTATGTGTGGTTTTTATTTGACTTTTCTTCTTATAACACAAGAACTTCCTTTTCAGATATGATGACAACATTTGGTCTCTCCACCCATATATAATGGGACTTAAAAATCTGGGTAAAACCTGAACAAACAGAAAATTGATATATCTTATTTCAGATGTAAATGTAGGGAAAAGGGTGGTGAAGAAGCTTTCAAGTGGTGGGCCAATATATGTGAACATACACAGCACAAGTTGCAATCCATGTAAGATGATTGTGTTGCGAGCCTTTTTGACCTGTGAGCCAGCAGCTTTGGCAGCAAACATGATCCTAAAGTATGTATACACCAAAGTAAGCCAGACAAATGAAAGGTAGATCAGATGTGAGATGTTCCTTTTTTCCACCAAATATGGATGCCGAAACACAGAGTCTCGAGTGCAGATGACTGGCGAATAAAAAAATTCTGATGGCTCAGTGGCTACAAGAATGAACAGATCTGGCAAAATGGGGATTGAACCCAGAAACCAGATGAGACTAATCAAGATATATGTTCTTCGCATCGTACAGATCTGGCTGTGATATAATGGGTTACAGATTGCTATATAACGTTCTATGGCCATACCAGCAAGATTTAGTGGAGTGTTGAGTGTTGTGAATACCGCAATTATTAAAAGGACACAACATAAAGAGACATTAATCCTATAGAAAATGTATACTATAAGGTGAAGCATCACAGAAATTGTCAGCTGAATCATGTCATTCACAACCATATGAATGAAGAGTATGTAGCGAGGATTCTCATTAATAATCTCATGACTGACAAAGGTGTGGACAAGTGTACCATTAATATAGTTGATGAAGACATACAAAAGCATAAGTATCACATTCTTGGACACAGCTGTGATGTATCCATCCCTTGCCTTTGTTTGGGTGATGTTGCTATATATGTAGGAGTCCATCCCTTACTGCTGTTTTTGAAGTACCCTACAAAAAATACAAAAGAGACATTTCTTTATCCAATACTACATCAATAATATCCTAATATTAGATATTTTTTTACTGTATCAATTGAGAAAGATCAAAGGATATAGCATTCTATTCAATTTGCCAAACAACAGTATATGATTCTTTATATTATTAAAATCAATAGAAAATATTCACCACTTTGTCTTTAGCATGGCTCTCCTTACCTCCTACCTAAGGGAGCATAATGGGAACCAATTCCTTCTTTACAAGTGTTTATATAGACTTCGGACAAGAGAGTCTGTTTATGCGTTTCTGGGAATGCGTTTCTGGGAAACGCATGCTTCCATTTGAGTGATGAAAATTTTCCTTTTTGAAATGTAATTTTCTGAGCCAATTCTTTGTTTTGAAGGCCTCACAAGTAGTTTTTAGAAACCTGCTATAATAATAATTATGAATAGTTCTGTATCGAATTTGGTAGTCAGTAAATTCAGACAACACAATTTATAACTATCTATATCTATAATACCTTATCTGCTCATCTAACTACTATAAACTTAACTGCAGCACATTTACCCCACATGTAATTATTAACTTTAATAGTTGAATTGCATTATGGAAATGCAGGGTATTTTGTTATTTGGTTTATATATTGGTCTTGTTTATATAGAGTTATGAGTAGTTAGAGTTATCTTTTCTCCTTTTTGTTATTTAAGGTTTGGGGACCACGGGATTTCGTCTCTGCTTTTTGCAGATGATGTTGTCCTGCTGGCTTCCTCAAGTCGATCTACGTTCCTACCCTCACCTATGGTCATGAGCTTTGGGTCATTTCCGAAAGGACAAGATCCTGGATACAGGCGGCCGAAATGAGTTTCCTCCGCAGGGTGGCTGGGCACTCCCTTAGAGATAGGGTGAGGAGCTCGGTCACTCCGGAGGAGCTCAGAGTAGAGCCGCTGCTCCTCCACATCGAGAGGGGTCAGCTGAGGTGGCTTGGGCATCTGTTCCGGATGCCTCCTGGACACCTTCCTGGAGACGTGTTCCGGGCATGTCCAACCGGGAGGCCTGGGAATGCCTCAGTATTCCCCCGGAAGAGCTGGAGGAAGTGTCTGGGGAGAGGGAAGTCTGGTCGTCCCTGCTTAGACTGCTGCCCCCGCGACCTGGCCCCGGATGATGGATGGATGGATGGATGGATGGATGGATGGATGGATGGATGGATTATGAGGTGATGCACTTACTTGGCTGGAATGTTATGTTTGGTAATGTTAAGGCCTATGGTGAAAAGTACACCATCCCCACTGTAAAGCATGGTGGTGGATCTCTTATATTTTGGAGCTATGTGAGCTCCAGTGCCATTCTTTTATGCCTTACATATTAACTTGAGTTCTATAAGAAATAAAATACATTTGTTCTGCGTTCTCATTGGTGTTTCCTTTAAAAAAATGGTACACATTTTGCAAATTCTCCCAAGGTATGAAAACCTTTGAGCACAGTTATGGCTATGTTGGTATATGTCAATCCCAAACTTGATAAACTTGATTTGATTTTAATCTTAAATTGAAAGTATGGTTCCTTTAAATCTACACCAGATTCAGCAGGGTGCTGTCGGGAGAGATGTCGGTTTCCAGCCAGACCAGCCACACACCCTTACATTGTTACTGTCTTGTCATCTGTGCCTTGTTAGTTTTTGTTTTCAACAGTTTACATGTCTGTTGATTGCACTTTTTAATTTTGTTGAGCTCAGCCAGGTTGCGTGTTGTCAAGTTCTATGTTAGTTATGTGTCCTTATGTTCATGTATTCCAAGTTAACCATGCCATGCTACTTAAATGTTACCAGGATAGTTATATTAATGTCATGCAAGTCAGGTGTGCAATATGTTTATTCTGTTTGCCAAGAGAGCCATGTTGGTCATAGTGTCATGTATGTAGTTGGATGTTTTTGCAATAAAAGTATCCAAGAGCACTGGAATCTCACATTTGGATCTGATTTCTCTGTTTTACCCAGGGGCGAATGAGCCTCAGTCAGAGATCCAGGAGTTATCCGTGCCATTCGCGGGGCATGCCCAAGTTGAATTCCTCAGGACAGAGATGTGGGTGTGGTCCTCCACCCTCTGTGTCTTCCCGTGGTGAAGCTGACATTGATGGCCTTTGGCAACACCTTCCCAGCCAATGCTGCACACCATGACACTTTTTGTTTTATAACAGGACCTATCAACTCTCATTTTCTCTTAATAATGACGGAAATGCTAGATCATTTCTCAAATGCCCATAATCAGTGGATGGGATTATTTTTTTTCTGAATTGGCCACTAATGAACATCCCCCTGCACACACCTCACCTTTACTTTACATGCTGCAGCCAAAGTGAAAGTGACGTGACATACGGCTAAGTATGGTGACCCATACTCAGAAATTGTTCTCTGTGTTTAACCCATCCAAAGTGCACACACACAGCAGTGAACACACACACACACCGTGAACACACACCCGGAGCAGTGGGCAGCCATCTATGCTGCAGTGCCCGTGGAGCAGTTGAGGGGGTTCGGTGCCTTGCTCATGGGCACTTCAGTCATGGCCGAGACTCGAACCCACAACCTTAGGGTTAGGAGTCAGACTCTCTAACCATTAGGCCATGACTTCCCCACATTGGGTATCCAAACTAGTGCAGTGGTTTCATTATTAAGTGAAATATTAACAACATACCCAAAGCTAATTAGTTGCTCCAGGAAACAGTGTAAATGATTAGTGAGGAAGCTTGTCAGGCTTTCTTTGTGGGTGAAACTAGCAATAACATTTTCAAGGCAATATCACAGCTTCAACCTATGTCTGAATGTGAATCTGAAAACCCTTCAACTTGTATCAGTTATTCTAGAACATTCATTACATAATGTATTCCTTGGTCGGAAAAAATGCATTGTGCATATTTTTTGTTCCCTAAGAAGCCAGACCTTGATGCAAACCTGTAGAATAATTAACTAAATCTAGTGGGGCCTTCTGACATTTCCCAGCCTCCACTGGGTCCTGGGTAAGAGAGTTGCAGCACAGAAGGTATAGCTAAATCTTGAGTCTGCACTTACCATTTGAGAGAATATGCAAAGGTTAACTACCCAGGAACATTTGTTGTTGAACAATACACAATCTATTCCTGGGAGTTCAAATTAGTTCACAGAGGTAGTTAGAAAATTTCCAATGACCATTATCTCCTATTAGATCTAATATCTTTCCACTGCAGTTGTTAGCTTAACACTTGATTTTGTGTGGTAAAAAAACACTGAAAATATGGCACTGGTGTTGATCAAACTGTGTGTTTTGCAGAGGAAAATGTTATTAAGAGAGGTGTTGTATATTTATAAAATATAAACAAAAGCTTATGCTATGGTTGAGTGAAACAATTTTGTTTTTACTAAAACAATACTAACCAGCAGTAAAACTGAAAGTTTTAAGCTACCTAACTTGATTTCTATAATAAATATTAAAAATGTATATACAGGTTGAGATCCTCAAAGACAACACAAGGCACTGAGAGGGCCTGCAAGTCTCCTACTCTCTTGAGGGCCATAATGAAAGGCTAACAAGAGTGATTTTAGGGTCAGAACCTCCTCTAAGGCTGACTCCAGTGGCTCAATGCAGGATGCTAATAATGGCCTGAGAAGCAAGGGAAGCATGAAAATCATTATAGGGTACAGTTTTTACAGGGGGGTTGATATCTTTTTGGTGGTATGCTCAGCTCTCCTCTTTGATGCCCTGCAGAAGAAAACACTGAAGACGATGCCCCTGAACACATGCCATCTAAACAATGTACCCTGGGTCTCTCCTTGCTTTGCTGCCATTGCTGCTATGCTTCTGCCAGATGACAGCCTAGGCCCAGTCAGCACTGATGACTGCATTCTTCACCTCTGCACCTTTTCCCCTGAACTTTTAGAAAACAAAGAGCACTTTTTCAATTTCCTCATGTTTTTTAATGTTTAAGATGCTTCATCACAGGCCTGCAACACCCCCCCACAGAACAGAGGCAACGTCCTCCCCGGAAAACCAAGAAGTGAAGTGATGTCCGGAACAGGTGTGGGACGATGCTGCAGGACCCCCAAAAAAGGACAAAACAGTGATGGTGACATCCTCTGCGGAACAGAAGTGAGCATAAAATGCGGAGCGATGTCACCAAAAAAAGGAAAAAGTCCAGGGGGAAAAAAATATGCTCCCAATAAGCCGGTCCAGGCTGGAATCTATCCTGCTGGGTCCAAGTTTGCATGGAATCATTCTGTCACACCGGGAGGAGGTGGCAGAAGGTTTGGGCTAAACCATAACAATGCCATGGAGAAGAATAATTTTCGGGCTATTTTGGCCATAGCCTGATAAGTATATCCATATGGATATATGTAAAAACCAGCATCATCCACACACTTGATAAATACAGTGCCTCTGTAAATATTGTTTTGATAAGGTGCCCATTGTAGAAAATTGGAGTTCTAAAAAAACAAACACAAACATGCTATTGATGTAGGTTATGACACCTGATCCAACTGATATAAAATTCTTTATAAAGGCACCTTCAAATGCATTCCGGCTTGTGTTCAATCTCACTGAAGTTTTATATTAAACTGTTTCAATGGAACAGTATTTATGCTACAAACAAATGCTGAGTATTTAGTTTTTAAACCTTGTTTTTAAATACCAAATGGGTGTTAACGACATTAACTTATTACATGCACATTAAATCTGCTAAGTAGTATTAAATGTTGGATGTAAGTAAGAAAGATTAAAAATAACCTTTCTGACTCATCAAAAAACGACAGATGCAGACCTGGCACCTTTATATGGTATAAGAAATACATTTATTAAAATTAAGTTACACAATTACAGTAATATAGTAAAATTTATGCCATTTGTATAAAAGACCAGAAACTTCATAATGCTGTCAACATGTACTATTCTAATAATTTCTGTAAATATTTTTACCTAAAAGCAATAAATTTAATAAACACATTCTTGTCAGAACTTAAGAGAATATATTTGTCCATGTCCATGTTTTGTATTTACAGAATCAGATATTTGTTTGATATATGTATCTCAAAAAAATAAATAAAATTCTAATTTTAAAATTTAATTATGATAACGTAATCCCTTGTAAAGAAAATATTTCTTTACTTCTAATGTTAGTTATTCACCATGTTTTACATTCTTTCCATCAAAATATGGTGTGAAATTAAGCAACAAACAAGATCACTATTTTTTTATTGTGATTTTGTCTGATTCTACTTTTACAATGAATACTCTGCATGAGAAATTTCTATTTAAGTGTTTTCGAAATGTCTGATCTCGAATACCATAAATTAATGGGCTGAGCAGGCGTGGTGCAATGTTTGTTAACAAGTAAGCATAAAAACTTATCTTTCTCCATTGGGTAGGCATAATATGAACAAAAACAAGGTCTAGAACAGGTGGGGTAAAGGACAACATGCAAAGCAACTGCTGTACTCCATGCAACAGGATTGTGCTCTTGGCTTTTTTAGTAGATTCCTTGTCACTTGACATCTTTCTGGCAGCAATCATCACCTTATAATAAGTTAACACAAGAACTATCCACACAAAGGATGTGAAAATTGCTTGTGTAGCTTGCTTCCTTTGATCATGGTAAACAGTGTTGTACAGAAAGGATGAAGAGCAGACTGGAACAGTGTTCAAAGTAAACAAAGGAAAAAGAATGGCAGAAATAACCAAGTCTGTCAGTGGAGGAATAAGTCCAAATACCCATATGAAACCAATAAGAATGAATGTTCTGGGCAATGTACAGATCTGAGAATGATGCAAAGGTTTACAGATGGCAATGTAACGCTCAATTGCCATAGCTGCCAGGTTTATTGGTGTGTTCTTCTGAGTGGCTGAAGTTATCAATATTAACACACAACAATAAGAAATGCTTACATTCCTCGATGTATATACCATTACAAGGAGAGTCACAGAGACCCCAACCATAATCATGTCATTGATAACCAAATGTATATACAAAATGTATCTTGGATTGTTATAAAAAACTGAGCTTTTCAAGAAGGTGAAAACAAATGATCCATTGACACAAATAATGATGAATCCAAGAAGAAGACTTACAAATAATTTGCTGAAAATTTCCTCAAAGCTTTCCTGCTTACTTTCTCCATTCATTGAGGAATTCATTTCCTGGAAACAACTCAGAAATTCTCAATAACCAATGCAAATAAATGACCTTTGTGGAAAGAGCCAAAGACTAAACAAGCAAATAAAGATACATTTACAAGATTAATTGGCCTGTGCAAATTGTAGTTAAGGTACCTAGTTCTAAAGATTCAATGAGAAACCAAGAGTTTTATATAGTTTTAGTGTTACATTTGGGAAGAAGGGAGGTCTGTTTAAACTCTAAAGACTTGCATGTAAAAATCCCATGAGGGCAGCAGAATAGCAAGTATATTTTATTATACTGTATATGTGGTTTTATATATACACACTCCACCTCACCTAATACTTATAATAAAAAGCATGCTGTTTAGCAATGAACAATATATAATTGTGGTGGTTTTCAATATTTCTTTTTCACCTTAATTGTGAATTGCATCCTATAAAAGGGGAAATATGGGGAAATTCCCCTTTTATTATTGTTGAAAAATATAGAAAAACACAAAACTTATACACAGCTTATATACTGTATTTGCACTTTTTGTTAATTGTGAATGTGGCATAATTCAGAATTATTCTATGTATTATGCTATGATAAAACTCATGATAAATCTAGTAAGGGAACCCCTGTTATCAATTAAAATGACTAATTAAGCCCAAATAAAGTATAGTTGTTGATATATGAACATAGACATTTCCAGAGGACAAGGTGAGCCTAGCTCAGCACACAGCAACTTCTGCAATGTACAGTATGCTGCTGGGGTTTCAGACTATGAGGAAGAGTGCTGTAAGATTGGCCAGATCCAGTAGGAACACTAACAATGCTTCAGGATCCTGAAACTTGCAGAGGTTGACTGCCCATTCATCTTCAAACAGAAACTCCTTTAGGCAGTGGATGCTGGCTAAGGAATAAGACTCTGAAGGACTCCTCAATCTGGTCATACTGGTGCAGTCCCTCTTCCAGCTTCTGGGAGGAATACCGGAGTGAGTTCAGTGTCCCACACCAGCTTCCCTGAATTAAACCATTAAGCCAATTTGAATACCTCAGGTATCCTATATCTGAGGGTTGTCTTAACATAGATAGGACTGGCTGTAAACACAGAAAAGTGTGGTAGACCCAAGACCAAAACAGAGATGAGGCTAGCTATTATCATAGCTTTGTATCTAATTATTCAGGTGTCACCAGACCTCTAACTGACCACACTAAATCTGGAGGTGCTAGATCCAATCCACTGGACAGAGCCTTTACTCTGGGGAAAGTGCACTTTGTGGCAGCTCTTACATTCTATGATTTTATTCTGATTGTCTTACAGGTGGATGCATTGGACAGATGATGGGGAAGGGGGTCTTTCTAAGTTTGTGTGTGTCCACAGTGTATCCAAAACTTCAATAAAAATGGGTACAAGGCTGGAGAATTAAATGGACCAGCTCCCTCTTACCTCAAAGCCCTCATCATTCCTCGCACTGCACCCCGCAACCTCCGATCTACCAGCACTGCTCGACTGGTTCCACCATCTCTCAGGGTAAGAGGCAAGTATACTACAAGACTCTTCTCTGTACTGGCACCAAGGTGGTGGAATGAACTTCCCATAGAGGTCCGGACAGCTGAGTCACTGGCTATTTTCAAGCGGCAGTTGAAGACCTACTTATTCAGGAAGCACTTCAACTAGCACTTCTTTCCTTATCCTTTGCATTTAAAAAAAAAAAACAAAAACAAAAAAAAAAACCCTTTGACCCTTTTTTTTTTTTTTTTTTTTAATTGTAACTTTGAACAAATGTTTTAAACTCATGGTATCTTAAGTATGTAACCTAGTGAACCAGCATTAATGTATTCAGTATTAGAGATTTAAGCACTTATGTACGTCGCTCTGGATAAGGGCGTCTGCCAAATGCTGTAAATGTAAATGTAAATGATTTACTCCAGTTGGGATGCTAATAAACTACAGGGCACAATGCACAGATAACTTTGCACAATAATTCTGACCTAGGGCTTATCCACTTGCCAAATTTTGAACAGTCCAAAATCCACGAAGACCCAGAGAACCCAGAGGTAACCACTGAAAATACAGGACTAAATTCTGGCCTCAGGTGTATGTTTAAAAATTAGAAATGGTAGGACAATAAAAAACATCTATCATTTCATAACATCAGTTTCAGACCCTGCCCGAAAATCTGGGGGAATCATGATCCAGGTGAGAACCAAGGATGAGCGAGGGTCACAGCAAGGCCCAAGAGGGAAGCAAGGAGCATGGCAAGGTGTAAAGAGAGAGCTAGGATTATGTTGGGACATAACGGTAAAGAGAGGAACACAGCGGCAAGGCCAAAGTGTCCTGATCGATGTCCAGCAGAGCCATTAACAGCGATGTCTACCAGCGAGCAGAAAAGCCAAGCAACGCCATCTGCCCAGCTGGGTAAAGGAAGGGGTGGTGTGTGGGAAGCATCATTGATAAATGCCCACACCAGGCCACATCTCCACAGGAACAAGGGGAGAGAGATATGGGATACACCCCACTGGAAAATGGGAAAAGGGAAAAAAATAAAATACACAAACATGTCCAGTAGGTGGCCTACCCAGTGGACAAGATGCGAGGTTTCATCCTCCACGGAAACCCAAAAAGTGGTGCAGCATCCCCCACAGAAACAGAAGCGCGGCAAGGTTACGGGCACTAGCTCACAACAAAAAACACAACCGAAGCATTAAAATCCAGGGTACTAAACTGCTCCAGAATGATCCCGCTGGGTCTGTAAATGGTGGAGTCCTTCTGTCAGGAATGGCATTTGCCAATGTGAGGATAAAAACCAGACCCAAATGCAGGGATAAACAAACAAACATGATTTATTAACAAAAACACAACACAGACAAAGAGAAGACAATCACTAAAAATGCATGGTAATTAAAACCATAGGAAAATCACTAAGAAGCCAAAGAATATTTTCTTGTTCAAGTTGGCAATAAATAAGGTAAACCTCTAAGAGGAAATACATAAAGCATAAATTGATGATGTTTTCTATTATCAATCATAGGTTGTTTAGTGAATAAGCCTAACCATTCATCCATCATGCAAGCTAATACATTTTTATATTGAGTCATTTTAGGCAACTTGTTTTCTTTATAGGGGTTTGTTATGAGTTAAGCGAATTATGATGCATTAGTCTGACTGTTCCTGGTGGTTACTATATTATTTTATCTATAATTTAAAATTCATGTTATCCTACCTGGGGAACAAACAATTAATTCAGTTTTCCTTCTATTCCTCCCATTCATTAATAAATAAGTAAACTGCATTTTAAATTAAAAAAGTTACTATGTTACTTCATAATCTGAATTGGCATTGTTGATGGGATGTTACCAAAGTGTTAGTTCTGCAACCATGTTAGACTTTACTGGAAGAAGACCAGTCTTGTTCTTTGCAGATGATCTGAAGGCCACTGTCAAAGAAACCTGGGCTTCCATACCACCTCAACAGTGCCACAGACTGATCACCTCCATGCCATGCCAAATTGAGGCAGTAATTAGAGCAAAAAGGAGCCCCTACCAAGTATTGAGTACATATACAGTAAATAAACATACTTTTCAGAAGGCCAGCAATTCGCTAAAAATGTTTTTTTTATTGGTCTTTGAAAGTATTCAAATTTTTTGAAATCACATCTATAAACAAAATTAGTAGCCAAAATATGCCAGGTAAGTGAACCTTGGAGGGGGTTATCATGTATTATTAATTAGAGATTTTTTCCCCCTGCAAAACAATGGTGAAAAGTGCCATAATCTATAATTAAGATTTGTAAAGACTTATCTGAAAATTTACATACATACATACATACATACATACATACATACATACATACATACATACACACACACACACACACACACACACACACACACACACACACACACACACACACACACACACACACATGTATAGGCACTAGGTGGATGTTTACCTTTCCCTAGTGCTTAGACCAGTCCTGACTGCACACCAGGCCTCTTTGCCTGACAGTGTAGCTTCCAGTAATTCTAGCTCAACCTCTGCAGTTTGTCCACTACAGTGTGCATAGTGTAACCGTTCTTTTTTTAAATAGTGCAATTTCTTATGCCATTATTGAATGGCTAGCCTTAAGTGACGTGACATACAGCTGACAAACAGTGAGGTGACCCATACTCAGTATTCGTTCTCTGTGTTTAACCCATCCAAAGTGCACCCACACAGCAGTGAACACACACACACCGTGAACATGCACCCGGATGGTGCAGTGGGCAGCCATTTATGCTGCGGCGCCCAGGGAGCAGTTGGTCGTGATATTGCCGGCCCGAGACTCGAACCCACAACCTTAGGTTTAAGAGTCAATCTCTTTAACCATTAGGCCACGACTTCCCCACCCGACTTTCTTATTTGTGTTATTTTTTATTTGTTTTAGCTTACATAATTTCTTATAAATATATTTTCAAGCCTGTTTGTATCCAACAAAAAAAACACTAGTTGTATAATACACTAGTTGCATAATGCTGTAGACAATGCACAATTATAGGGCAAGACTTGTAACATCAAGGTATCATTCCATGTATCTGTGTCATTTAACATACTTGTTTTTATGGATTTTTATGAATTAAATATTCATGTATAAATGCAAAATAGATATATACTAAATCTGGAAAAACATCACATGCTAAAAGAATAGCATTTACTACTATATTTGCATGTATCTCAACCTAGTTAAAGCAAGTAAAGTTACAGTATTTTCAACTTCCCTAAAAGAAACTGATATTTTCTTTTCATTTTCTGATTGAACATAAACCAAAAGAATTATGATGCCTTGTCATACCTTACAACCTGAAAGGTATCTTGATTTTTTTTTTTGTTGTTGTTATTGTTGCCCTATGTGAGGAAAAAAAATCAGAGCACCTGATGCATTAAACTGACCCCTTTGTACTGTATGTTGATTAAAAAAGACATTAAACATAAAATAATTATAAAGGGAAAAAAACATGAGCATGATTTCCCCAAAGCTTGAACCCAAACCCAAATGCAAACCTGTATAGTTGATTAAGAACATAAATAAGCAAGACCAGTGGGAACCTCTGACATTTGCCAGCTTCCCCCAGGCTCTCATTAGGAAGCACAGGCAAAGGTCAACCCAACGAAGAACAATGTTGAAAAACACAATCTGTTGTTGGAACTAATTAGAATTAATCCACAGAGACAGTCAGAAAAGTTCAAGATGTAGAAAATAGTTTATTTGCAGCATTTAACCCCTATTAGACTAGTTGTTATCTCATGTTACATCAGCTGTTGATTGCTTGAGGAGACTGAAACACTGCAACTGAGGCCCTGTTGATGTTCAAATGCAAGCTTTGCACAAGAGATGTTATAACATGGGATTGTTTTAACAACGGATTTTTACAAAAGATCATTGTAAACAGTGGACAATTGGTGTATTGGTAGAAATACCTAACATGCATAGCTGGAATTCTTTAATAAACTTAACTGAAATGCAGTGTCAAGATTAAGAAAAAAGCTAACCTTGTATCATATAACTTGCATTTTTCTTTTTCCGTTAAGAGGGTACCTGTTACAACCCGGTCTGCCAGCCCCCCTCTAATGAGCCATAGGGAACCTTTACCGGAATACTAACACTTCCAGTTTCTATGTCCAGTATAGTGCACATGAAATTCTGAACCGCGATAGAGTTACTTTGCGTTGTCTCATCAGTTCATTGCATTCCATGCCTTTTATTTTTATGTGTTTGATTTTGCTGCCCCTTTAGTCTGGTTATTGAACTCTGTGGCTGTCTCTTCCAACCTTGCCTTTGTGTCACGATTTGGATTTTGCTCCCTTGCGTTTTTATTAAAGTTGTTATTTTAATTTGCTCATGAATACTGCTGCTCAGTCATTACAGTACTAAAGCATTTCAAAAGTTGTCTTTTTTAATGTCTATTTCATTATATTTCAGATTTAACCCCCATCCATTTGCTGTTATTATAACCTACATTTTTATAGGATTCCCACTATATTTTGAAACTTGGCTGTGGGTTTTGTGCCAATTGAAACACAATAGATTTGGTAATAGATTTGGTAAAAACATTAATTCGATCACAGTACATTTTCATAAATGTACTAAAATCCAAATACTGAAATACAGTTATCTGATATGTGGTGATATGACCTTTACCTGAACAGACAGATTAGAATTTATGGGACGTTTAGGGCCACTTTTGCTTTTACACTTTTAACCTACCTTTCTCACTGCAGCCTTCTTTAGAGATTTCTTTAAGCACAGACTGGTTATGATATGTGCCTTCGTATCCCACCACTGAAATCATCCTTAATGGTTACCTACTTTGTGAAAGAAGTTATTATATCAGACAAGAGGACATGGAGTCCATTCTGCATTCCATTTAATCACAATGGTATACAGTGGGGTTGAATCAGGGCTCTATGCAGCCCACCACAGTCTTTCCACTCCAACCTTTGCACACTGTGTCATGCTGGAATGTGTTTGTGCCTCAATTCTCTTAGTGAATGGATATTATAATACTATAGCATATCAAGACATTCTATACAAATTTGCGCTTCCAAATTAGTTTTAATAACTGGATAAGACCCATACTGCTGCTGTTGGGCCCTCGAGCATAACCCTTACCCTAATTGCTCAGTTGTATAAAATGAGATAAAAATGTAAGTTGCTCTAAATAAGGGTGTCTGTCAAATGCTGTAAATGTACAAATAAATGACATACAATCTGATTGAGGCTGCCATAAAAAATGTTATAGTTGTGTCACTATAAATTCAAATGCAATGTACTAGGTCAGTGGTTGATCAGATAATAATTATTAGAAAATAGTTTACCAAAAATGTTTACCAAAAGAACAGCTTACATAAACTCCAATATGGTACAAATTCATGATGTGTCATTCACCTGAACCCGGAATGACTACAAATCAATGCCATGTTTCACTTTTTCATAAATGTTCAAAAGGTCAAATAAATAAATAAATAAAATAAATCATGCAATTGTGTATAAAAAGCAACATTCTTAATATTTTCAGTATCAACAAAAAGCAAAATATACATTTTTATTTTTAATTAATTCTTTTTATTAAACTTGTCAATGGTAATAATAATTTCTTATTACAAAATTGTTTATTTTGAAAATGTATAAAAAACAAGAATCAAACTTTTTTTTAAAAAAAATGTAATTTAGGAGTTATTTTAATAAGGAATAATTTGCACTGAAGCTGTTTAACACAGATCAGAAAATAATATTTACTCCAGAATTCAAACTAATATGGAAAAAAAATCAGTATATTCGGTTCACATGCTGGCCACTGTAAAATAATTATCATACATTTTCAGAACAAAAAGAAGGAAATTCATATTAATCCTGTAGGTGTGTGCATCCTTTTCTCAACTATAGCTGAACCAGGTCATTTTTAAGCAGATGTATTTAAAAATTAATGCAATTCAGAAAGCAATTTATTCTATACATTCAGATGGATGTCAATCCAAGATTTTTTTTTCTTCAACTGATCAATTTTATCCCAATTCTTTTCCTCCTCGAAGTGGCTTCATTCCGGATGACAATGTCGCCATCTACAGGACATGAAGACTCACTGACTGTTTAATGAGTACTAAATCATTTGATATTGCCTTCACAGCAGGTCTTAGCTTTAGGGAACACAAATTTTGGGCAATTTTTATCCAACGATCTTTATCAAGACCAAAACAGTAATTGAGGAAATACATTATCTCTGAAATTAAAAGAGTGCCATCCCCCTAGTATAATTCCAAAGACTCACAGAATCTATGTGAAGACATACTGATGTGATACTGGTGGTGTGTAGTGACACTTTTCTATGACACATTCTGTTGTTTTTTCCTTAAATATGAATTTGTCATTCTAATAAAATCACTAGACAAAAACATTATAAAAAAATTTAAAATTAGTTAACTGTACACTATAGAGCAGTGCTAATATGAAAAACGGATAATAAATATTTTTAATAATTGCTATAAAACTGACAGATAAAAACAGGGTACAATGAAAACTGCATATACTGTAGTAAGGACTCCAGTGCATGTATTGTCATGCACAGTTATTCTTAATGTAAATCAACAGACCACTGGTTATATAAAACAAATTTTACATAACATGCTCATCCCCCGAAAGCTCTTGCAAATGATGTAATAATCTTATTTTCTTTTGAGCAGCTGCTTCTCCAGATACTCCATTCGTGTAGTCATTGCTGACAGTGATACAATTAAGGATCATGTATAGTGGAATAATGTTTGTTTCTTATGTAAGTGTGGTGCTCATATTGATATGAAATCATATAATGATGAATCATTTTCATTAAATGAAGTTAAAAAAATTATTTGAATTGCATTAGAAAAATTCATATCAAGAATAGCAAACTATGAACTGAAAGTTGGGAGCACATTTATGATGCTATCATTTCAAGTGAGAGAAGGAGTAAGAAATATAAAATTCATATCAAGAATAGCAAACTATGAACTGAAAGTTGGGAACACATTTATGATGCTATCATTTCAAGTGAGAGAAGGACCTGCCATCAGTGGTCACTGCTGAATTAGGGGCTTGACTATTTTTCATGAAATACTCCTTCTCTCACTTGAAATGATAGCATCATAAATCATTTGTTTTTCATGGACAAACAATTCATTTTTTTTTTTTTAAAAAAATGGCTTTTTGAAAACAATAAACAACTGCTATCTGCTTGGTATGGGTACTGCACCATAGAAGCTCTTTACTGATAGCATTTTTCCATAGAACAGTGCAGTAAGACATGGATTGATAACAAATACATAATCCTCTTACTGTCATAAACAAGGATGTGTGGGTAATACAATAATTCAGAACACTAAGTGTACGAATGTGATCACCACAGTTCACAGTTCTACCACACCTCATCCTTCTGTTATCTTCAGTAGCACTGTCTGACAAGATTCTGTCTGTATTTACTGTAAAACATGATTGCACAAAATAAATAAATAAATAAATAAATAAATAAATAAATAAATAAATAAACCATATTAGTCCAAGATAACTCCAATTTACAATATGCAATGCAAAATGGACACATATACTTGATCAGTGTAGAAAATTATATTCCAATGCAGGTGCATCTCAATAAATTAGAATGTCATGGAAAAGTTTATTTATTTCAGTAATTCAACTCAAATAGTGAAACACGTGTATTATATAAATTCAGTACACACAGACTGAGGTAGTTTAAGTCTTTGGTACTTTTAATTGTGATGATTTTGGCTCACATTTAACAAAACCCCACCAATTCATATAAAAAAATTAGAATATGGTGACATGCCAATCAGCTAATTATTCAAAACACCTGCAAAGGGGAAAGGCTGCTGATCTGACAGCTGTCCAGAAGACAATCATTGACATCCTTCACAAGGAGGGTAAGCCACAAACATACATTGCCAAAAATCTGGCTGTTCACAGAGTTCTGTATCCAAGCATGTTAACAGAAAGTTAAGTGGAAGGTTAGAAGTGTTGAAAAAAAAGATGCACAACCAACCGAGAGAAACACAGCCTTGAGAGGCTTTCCAAGCAAAATCGATCCATGAATTTGGGAGAAATTCACAAGGAATGGACTCAAAGGCATCAAGAGCCACCACACACAGACATATCAATGAATTTGGCTACACCTGTCATATTCCTCTTGTTAAGCAACTCCTGAACCACAGACAATGTCAGAGGCATCTTAGCTGGGCTAAGGAGAAGAAAAACTGGATTGTTGCCCAGTGGTCCAAAGTCCTCTTTTCAGATGAGACCAAGTTTTTTATTTCATTTGGAAACCAAGGTCCTAGAGTCTGGAAGAGGGGTAGAGAAGCTCATAGCCCAAGTTGCTTGAAGTCGAGCATTAATTTTCCACAGATTATTTGAGGTGCAATGTCTGCTGGTGTTGTTCAACTGTGTTTTTTGAAAACGTCACTGCACCCATTTACCAAGAAATATTAGAGCACTCCATGCTTTCTTCTGCTGACCAGCTTTTAAAAGATTATGATTTAATTTTCCAGCAGGATGTAACACCTGCCCACACTGCCAAAAACACCAAAAGTTGTTTAAATGACCATGTTGTTGGTGTGCTTGAATGGCCAGCAAACTCACCAGACCTGGATATTCATTTGTTAATTCATTCATTCATTCATTTTCTACCGCTTATCCGAACTACCTCGGGTCATGTGGAGCCTTTTCCACATGAACTTTTCCACAACATTCTAATTTATTGAGATGCACCTGTATATTACAATACTATATATATTTTTTAGATTTTTAATACTATAATAGCATTTTTGTTATAAAGACCTTAGTTACTTAGACACAGAACTAGAAAGGATATGTTTCTGGTTAAGCTGTTTTAGAGTGACAATTGTAGCCTGCTGGAACTCCACAAGATTGTCACAAGCACAAGGGTCCTTCACCTCGATTTCACCTTGACTCTCCTCTGCAGAAAGAAAGAAAGAAAGAAAGAAAGAAAGAAAGAAAGAAAGAAAGAAAGAAAGAAAGAAAGAAAGAAAGAAAGAAAGAACACAATCCAAAATTCGGTGTGTGTTTGTGTGTGTCTGTGTGTGTGTGTGGCCCTGTGTTTAAGTACAAATGCTAACAAACACAGCATCCTCCAGATGGTGCTAGAGAATAATTTATCAGTGTTAAATAATCTAATACATTTACTCTGCTTGGTGTCACTGGTGTATTTTTCTCCCACTTTCTTTGTCTCTTTTTACATATACCTGGACAGACATTGAGTTTGAGATTCTCTGCAATCTGGTTAATAGCAGTGAAGTCTGAGGTGTAGAAGAAATGTTTCTCCACTGGCTCAGATGCAATCTCTCTCAGCTCATCCTCTACAGCTTTGCCCACACCAACAGCATACATTGTAATCCCTGTAAAACAGCATAAATGTAGCTCTTCATGATATCCTACCACAATAGTAAAAAATAATCCTGTGGGGCACTGTGCAGTTTTAGGAAGATATTTGTAGTAGGGGAAAGTCAAGGTGACTGGACATTAAGAAAATTATCTTGATGTGTTGCAGCAACAACAAAATCTGTACTATATTAGCCCTTCAGAAAGGGCAGAAACATCCACATTGGCAACTGCTTATAGTGGCATTTGAACAGTGGTATCCAACTGTACCAAAAATGTCATCTTGCCTATATCTCTGTGATCAAGCTATGAAAGCTGAGCTTACTCTGGCTTTTACATACCCATGGTAGCTACTGGTCCCAGCTGTCATTAACAGTGAGGTTTTTGCATTGACACAGTGACATGTGCTGACATGTCCTCATGTTGTTGTATAAATATGCTAATTATAAAAAGGCAGCACACACAATCAGTGTGCTGTAAGATGGGATGGGTATCAGTAGGTATTACTTATATTGTTCTATTTTAGCAGCTAAGATAAGATTTAACTGTTATGTCACTGTACATTTTTTTTGTTAAGTCAATCAATCAATCAATCAAATTTTATTTATAGAGCACCTTACAACTGCCAAAAGGAGCACAAGGTGCTTTCCAGTAAAACAACAATAAAAACAAAATAAATAGAATCAATAAGAACACAATGAACCATAAAATAGCAGTTGAAACCGGGTCTATGCGTTAAAAGCTTGTATGAATAAATATGTCTTCAACTGCGATTTAAAAACACTCAGCACAGTGATGGATCGTAAATGTGCTGGAAGTGCGTTCCACAGCTTTGGTCCCTTGATGGCAAATGACCGGCCTCCAAACTTCTCATAATTGTATTTGGGAATGACCAGAGAGGTATGTCCAGAGGAGCGGAGAGATCTGGCTGGTTGGTAGACCTTTATTAATTCTGTGAGATAGGCTGGGGCCAGACCATTGATGGCCTTGAACACACAGAGAAGGACCTTATACTCCACCCTAAACCGCACCGGAAGCCAGTGAAGCGAGTGGAGGACAGGGGTGATGTGTGAGTGTTTGGAGGTGTTGGAGAGAAGACGTGCTGCCGCATTTTGTACTATTTGAAGCCGATTGAGAAGTGATTGATTAAGTCCAGTGTAGAGAGCATTACAGTAGTCAATCCTTGAGCTGATGAAGGCATGTATAGCTTTTTCAAGGTCAGCTTGAGACAAGAATGATTTTACCTTGCTGAGTAGTCTTAACTGGTAAAAGCTCGCCTTCACTACTGCACTGATTTGCTTATCGAAATGCATTCCCTTGTCAAAAATAACACCCAGGTTACGCACGGTAGGAGCAAACTGAGGTGTTAGAGAACCAAAACTAAGAGAACTGCTGGAGGAATCTGGGCTAAACAGGATGTACTCAGTCTTTTCTTCATTCAGATGAAGGAAGTTCTGGGAAAGCCACTGTTTGATATCCTGAAGGCAATTATGGAGAGGGTCCAATGCAGAAAGATTACTCAAAATCACAGGAAGATAGATCTGGAGGTCGTCAGCATAGAAATGAAATTGAACATTGTGATTGGAGATGAGTTGACCAAGTGGCAGCATGTAGAGTGAGAACAGAGTAGGACCAAGAATAGAGCCTTGAGGCACACCAGATGATAGAGGAGCAACCGAGGAAGAATAGTCATTAAGCATTACTGAAAAGGTTCTGTTAGTGAGGTATGATGAGAACCAATTTAGCACTGCACCCTGCAGACCAACAACAAGTGTGTTATTTGTGCATGTCAAGTCACACAGGTAACTCATTTTATAGCATAATAATTGAATGTTGAAAGTGAAAACACGTTAAGCCTGCAATTGTTAATCTGTGTTTTGTCAACACAGGATTAAGACTGAGTTTTGTGTTTTGCCATTTTAGGCAGCTCACCTGACTCCTTGGCCTTCTTGGCCCACTCTGTTATGTCATCTTGAGAACGTCCATCAGTAAATACCAGCCCAACACGAGGTATGTTCCTTGAAGCAGCGCGGGCACCCTCAGCTTCAGAGAAGCTATGCTGCACCAGGTGCTTTAGTGCCAGCCCTGTCATGGTTCCTTTCTCCATGTAGGCTACTTTCATTACAGCTGCCTTGATCTCCTTCTTGCTTTTGTACATACTTAATGGGAACTCAGTCCTCACCCGGCTGGAGTATTGCACAAGACCCACACGTGTCCCGTGAGCAGAGATATCTAGTTGGTCCACAACCTGGTTGACAAACTGCTTTATGAGCTCAAAGTTTTGTGGCCGTACACTTTTAGAGCCATCAATCAGAAGAACCAGATCAATGTTGGATGATCTGCAGCCTAAAATTGAGGGAATATATGATAATGATGATAATAAGGCAAAAATGAAAAAAATAAAAAAAACTTTGCTTCTATGGTCAAATTTTGTATATTGTCAAACCAGTCCTAAACAGGAAGAGTAAAATATTAAGCTACAATATAAATTTTTTTGCATGCATACTTCCACAGCTTTTTCCGTCATCTTGTAGAAGATGACCCTCGGGGCAGATACAGTGGTATGATCCTGCTGTACTCACACACCGGTGCTCACACCCATGCGCTACTACATTACACAGGTTGTTCGCTAGAAAAAATATGCAAAAAAAAACAACCAAACAAACATGATAAAATTGTTTGAAATATACCTCTACATGCACTGGTAGTCAAAGCAGCCAAATATCCGTAAAAAGAAAGTGCATTTAAAAAAGCTATTAAGAAAATATTTTTAAAGGTATAGACTATATTCCAAGAATAAAGTATACATAGTATATATTATATAGAGAGGTTTTAAAAATGTATTAAAAACTGAAATCATTTATTCGCAAAAGTCTTCAGACACTTTTTTCTGGCCCTCCAAACTGTGCTTAAGTGCATGCTGTTTGCTTTAATTAAATGCTGTTTGCTCATCCAAGCCAGAAATCTGTTTTTCTCTTTTATTTCATTATTAGTAGTAGTGGTGCTTACCTAGCAAAGCATCACTATTGTTATCTAACATATTATTATTGTTAGTAGCACTTGCATAGCAAAGCATCACTACTGTTCTTTCATATACTTATTTATTAACTTGTCCCACAGTGTTTGAACAATGAATAAAAATGATGGCTCAAATTGTCTGGCTTAGTGAGGAAAGATGTGCTATGACTTTTATATACTATCAGAATTCTATCATGAATGTAAATCGTGGACAAAAATTGGTCCACGAACTCAAAATCCAATCTTGCTAGATAAACATTTTTAAACAGTAAATCAAATACTTTATTTGTCAAAAGATAAAAAGGTAACTGTACTTGTTACTCACTAACTTTGACCAACTGTTATTCAGAAGCAAAAGGAAGTCTGGAAAAGCCATATAATTTTATTCCCTAAAGGCTCTGGTAAAATGATACATGATATGACATGGTTGTTTTGTAGTCATTCCAGTGTTCGGGACAGAACACTTGGGAAAACCTCAAAACTAGATCACTTTATGTTTGCAGTGATTCTAAAAATGTATATGGGTTTAACATTTTGTCATTAGAATAAAAATATGCTATAATTCACAATAATGCAATTCATTCACAATAACAAAATCACTTCAAATTATGTACTTCAAAATTATGTCATTTATTTGGTCCATACATACCATGACAGGTCTTTCCATTGCCTTGAAGTGTGTATCCATCATTACAGTGGCACTGGAATCCATTTAATACACTTACACATTCATGATCACAGCTGTGATTCCCAAATGAACAATAATCAATCACTAGAAGGACAAAGATAGAACAAGCTTCATTAAGCATCATTTATGGAAATGGATAGTTGTATATACATATCAAAAGCGGTTATCTGTACAAGAGGTGGTACCCTTAAGTGTACAGCTTTTGTGTGTAAATGTAACTAGTCAAATTATGTATCTAAAATATTTTTTACAGACACATAATCAGTATCTTTCACCAGGATATGTAGATCTTATGTGTGGTACCACAACATTCACAAAGTAAGGTACAGCATAGAAAAGACATATGACTGATTGAATCCCCTACTGACTATACCCCCTACTTAAAAATTCCAAGGTTACTGTTGTTCTACAGCCACACACTACAGTATATGGTGAAATACTACTGTGTTGAGATTAAGATCAGTGCCAGTTCATCTCCAGGTGACATGATGTTCTTATGCTTTACAGTTTAGTTAATACTATTAATACTACCAAAGATGGATTTCTAGTTTGATGGACAGCTTGATTAGGCCCCCTAAGCAATGTGTCGTGAGAGAAATTTTTATAGAGAGCTTTTTAACTCGAGATTTTTATGGCACCCATGAATGACAGAAAGATGTTCAGCCATCTCCATTCAATGTCTCCACTCCACCAGTGACATTTTTATAGCAATTGCTTAAGTCTGAATTGCACTGACAGCTGATGAGAGATCAAAGATATGGGATGTAATTTGTGCCTGCTTTCTGAAGCACTGGGAGAGGACAGCCCATCCAGTGTTTCTGAAACATCCACTATGAATGATCTGTAAGGATCAGGTGTTTGAGGACAGAGGCAGTCATGAAGGCTTTTTTAAGCTGAGACATGGCTCTTTGTCCGCAGGGTTCCACACCTGGTGCTTGAAGTTGCCTTGCAGTAGGGATATGTGAGGAAGAGCAATGGCACTGAAATCCCGAATGGCATAAACACTATTTGTATTGGCTGTTAGAAAAGGCTAAATAAGATTTAGCCAGTGGGTGAGGTGGAGGGTTTTATGCAACCCTACTGGAGCACTTCCTTGAAATACTCCTCCATGATTCATTCCTCATCTGTTGACCCGGCACCCAAGTTAAAGTGTCTCAGAGTTTTAATGTAGGCGGGAGATAGCATCAGCCATTGTCCGTGAAGACAAGTGGAATAATAGTCCTGAAACCAGTGATTGAGTTGCCAGTCTGACCAGAATAGATGGGGCAATGGAGCTACATCTATGGCAGGCGTGTATCTGACACCTTTCAGATTCTACTGCACAATGGTCATTAAAAATAAGCATGAGAAAAAATGGACTGAATAAACTTGATCATATCCAGATGCAGTTTATTCAATGCCCACATCACTGGAAACAATTTAGAATCCAATTTATAATACTTACCTATAATACAGATTCCATTAAGGGACATGACAGTTTTTTATGTTTAAACTATTATTATCCCATTAACAGAGAAGCAATATAATACAAAATTTTTTTGTTACCAATTCACCTGACTTACATTATTGGAACAAAGAACTAACTAATGTAATTTTCTGTCACATGATTTTTTTATACTTCACAGGTGAGAAAATTGAAATTCTTCAAGACTAGTATTTTAAAGGAAAAAAAAGCATTAAATTTAAATAAATCATGCAGCGCTAAAAGGTTCTAAATACAGTATGTGCTTTGTCATTTCTCCTTACTTGTACAGGTCTTCTTGTCATCATTGAGTTGGTATCCATCATTGCAGTGACAGTAAAAGCTGTTGAGAATGCTAACACACTTGTGCTCACAGCTATCATTTCCAAACGAACAGTAGTCAATCACTGGAACAGACCCACATAAATAACAGATTTAATTTACACAGTAATTATTACATATTATGTATATTATAGCATATTTTTATATCACAGTCAGTGATTTCAGGAAGACCTTTTTTCCTCAATTTATCATTATGTAGGCATATGCTTTGTACACTCTTTGCTATCACACTCAGAAATTATTTCTGTTACATCCTGTTTTTAATAATGTTTCTTCAATGGTAAATTCATTTGGTTGTTAATAAATTGGAAAGGCACACGTTGGTCTACATAAGGCCTCTCAGTTAAGAGAGCATGTCAGATTATAAACAAACAAACAAACAAACAAATAAATAAATGAATAGATGAATGAATGAATGAATGAATAGATAGATAGATAGATAGATAGATAGATAGATAGATAGATAGATAGATAGATAGATAGATAGATAGATAGATAGATAGATAGATAGATAGATAGATAGATAGATAGATAGATAGATAGATAGATAGATAGATAGATAAATAAATAAAAAGCCCAAATAGCCAACAGGAAAAAAGGGTTTTACTCTTAGAGACAACGAAGAACCTGGAGGTTACAGTTAGCAGTGGACAATGTAACTCAGATATAATTTATTATATGGTTTTGTTTCCAGAGTAAAATTTATTAATCAAATATCCTTGCTGTGCTGTGCAAAAACAAGTATTAGGGGGTAAAATTTGCATGAAAATACAAACACACAAATAGATAGATAGATAGATAGATAGATAGATAGATAGATAGATAGATAGATAGATAGATAGATAGATAGATAGATAGATAGATAGATAGATAGATAGATAGATAGATAGATAGATAAGTCAACACTAGGTTTCTTAAATTTGATGTTAAGAATACAAAATCAGGATATTAGGAAATTCTGTCAAAAAAAAAACTACATTCTTCAATACTAACTTAGCCAAACAAGACAAAACAACATACACATACACACAAACACACACACTTAATTTACTAAAACCTTCTCTTTCCCTGTTTAACACCTTTTTTTTTTAATATTTACAGTAACTGGTGGAGCCAGCCACAACTCCAAATCACTCAGATTATCTTAATTTAATCATTGTTTACTTGTAATATGGTACTAGATTAACTTTTTGAAACTGTTTCTAAGATCAATGCTAGTGGTGTATCTACCCAATATTACCCAAATTACCATACTATTACCCTCTCTTTTCTTAAAATACATTAAAGGACATTTTTGCAATCATAATGATTACAACTGCTCCAATCAAGAGGTTGCAGGGCTTCACTGGTCTAATTACACTCCACACCTTCTCAATAATCATATGGGAAAAGAATCATATGAGCTGTTTTGCCACTATTTATATGTTGGTATGTTATTTATTGAGATGCGATGTACTTGCGTGAAGGTGTGAGACAAAATATGTAAGTATGTGTCTCATGCCAAATGCATGGGATTTGGGAACCCTGAGGTACAGTAACTGATTTTGGGTGTTCTTCTTTCCCATGCATAATGTGAGACAGGTCAAGACATATACTGTAGTTAAAGCCAGATGGAATAGAGATGTTTGGTCTGTCAAAAATCCTTAAATTCTTATATGTCTGGAATCTCCTAAAAATTTTCTTTGGGTGAAGGATTTCGACTGAGAATATACAGTAACATGTAAAAATTCTATTATTTTTGTTTAGTATGTGTCCTTCATTTGAGTGAAAAGACATTGAACAGGCTGCTACACAGTTATTTCTGAATGAACAGCAGTTTACTGACTGCAGCAGATTAATTATTTTTGACACAGTAAGGGAGCAAGAGGTGCATATTATACAGGCACAAGCATGTATGAAAACATGAAACTTAAGATAATGTGGTTGTTCTTATTTTAGATTACTTGCACTCAACAAGTGAAGAAAATATGATAGAAATTAACTACGCAAAAAAGCTGTACATTTACAGCAGAGTTTTAGCACATGTTCAAAGAAAATGTCTGTGTAGGTAGAGGACTGAGATCGGGCTTCACTAACTTGTGCAGGTCCTTTCATCGTTGTTTAGTTTGTATCCATCATTACACTGGCAGAAAAAGCTGTTAAGGACACCCACACAATTGTGCTCACAGCTATCATTTCCGAATGAACAGTAGTTGATCACTGAAACAGGCAGAGAATAATATGTAACAGTAGTTGCACTTAATTTAGAAGAGAAAGAAAAAACTAACTGTTAATGGTATAAACCATTAGCTATTACTGTGCAAAATTACTGTGTGTGTGCATTGTGAGCCTTGGTTGCCCTCACTGACTTGCACAAGTTGTTTCATCCTCGTTGAGAGTATATCCTTCATTGCAGCGGCAATAAAAGCTCTGAAGCACACTCACACACTCGTGCTCACAGCTATCATTGTGAAATTTGCAGTAGTCGATCACTGGTGGGTAAGCAAGCAGTTAAGTATTCATTTTTTTCAGCAACTTCATATTCAGTACATGCTCATGACTGTACCATGAGTGAGGCTCCAGCTATGTAGCTTTTGTAGTTATTGTATAAAACAACTGGTACAGTATACTATTAATAAACTTTTTTTTGTGTGTTAATTTGACAATGTTTTGCACTTCAGTTAAAATGAAAAAAGTTCATTTTTGTAGAAATCAAATCAATGTTAAATAACGTTACTACATGGCAGTAAATCTCACATTTTAGCAGAACTTTATGATGTTTCTAAGCCATTTAATTGAAGGCTTTAGAGTAGCAATACAATTGTGTATGTACAGTATAATATATGAACATCATCCAACACTACACAGAATCCATACCATTTAACATGAGTAAGTTTAACAAATCAACAGAAACACCAGGTGACATTTATGAGAGACACTGCAAAGATATGCAGTGTATAAACATTTTGTCCCAGTAATTGTCTCTCGTTCTGTAAAACCTCCTGGAGGCCTCAATGACAGATTTATTTACCTCATTATTCGCACTACATAAATCACACTTTCAATTCTTAGAATGAAAAGGCAGGTTGTGTGTCTGTGAAATAATAGTGTTTTTGATCCTTATCTGAGCAGATTTCACAGACACACAACCTGTCTTTTAGGTAAAAAAATGAAAGGGGGCATCATTACCGATATAAATCTCAACATTGGCTGACATTTGACAACCCCATTATCCTATAACATAAATCAGTTTAATATGAGAAGGTAAAAATGGTTACATTGTGCCATTTACTGTAACATTAGTATCATATATATACTCTAGCAAAAAGTAAGCTATTCACTTAATAGATAATAAGCTCAATAACAATGACTAATGTATCTGTGCATTAATAAACATATTACAGAAAACAAGAATCATCATAATCTCTTATATTACAATAAAGTACATTGTATTTATAATGGTATTTTCTAGTTCTGAGTCCTAAGTATTCTTCAGAAAACTGAGTCATGCATAATTGTCTGAATGGTGTTTCAGTTATTTGGTCCACCCCTCTCTTTAACTGTGTGTGTGTGTGTGTGTGTGTGTGTGTGTGTGTGTGTGTGTGTGTGTGTGTGTGTGTGTGTGTGTGTGTGTGTGTGTGTGTGTGTGTGTGTGTGTGTGTGTGTGTATTGGGTAATAGCAGGAAAGCATAGTAGGTTTTTAAGCATCACTAACTTGTACAGGTCTTTTTGTCATCATTCAGAGTGTATCCTTCCTTGCAGTAACAGTTGAAGCCATTAAGGATGCTGGAACACTCATGCTCACAGCTATGATTTCCAAATGAACAGTAGTCTATCACTGGAAAAAGTAAAGAAAAATAAATTATACTATATGAAAACAAGCAGAAAGTACTAAAAAATCTTACATTTATACATTTGTAGAAAATTATTTTAAAATAATACTCTAAAAAAAAAGCTCCAGAAATTTGTTGGTTAACAGATTAGGGAAAATGTAACTTAAGGGAATAGATAAATAATATAAATATCCATCAAAGTAATATATAAGCCTTCTAAAATAAAAGGTTTAGCAAAATAAATTAAAACTGTAAAAATGACTATACGATAAATTTAAATAAACAACAAATACCTTTTGCTCTTTGATAATGGTATTAAGCACTTGTGGTATTCAACATGCCATATATTTTATGGCTAAAGTTATGGGTAAATTATAAACACACATTTGTGTTTAAGGCTTTTAAAGATGGCATGATTTTACATTTTATATCAAAACATTATATGGAATGGAATGGTTTTGCTTTAATCTTTTGGGTTCTGGTTACCAAATACTGTAGTGTATTTTTTTTTTTAATATAAAAAAAAAGTGTTCCTCAATAAAACTTTTATTATAGTGAAATATTTTAATAAAAATATTTTTTTTAAATTACAAAAATAATTGTAAATAGAAAAATGTACAGCACCAAAATTTCTAAGAATTGACAAATTTTAAATCTAAATAAAATGAAGGGAAAATTAAGGGGTCTTCAGTCTTATGCACAAAGGGCCACTGTAGCTGCAGGTTTCATTCCAACAAAGCCGGAGTCATCTTGGTCTCCAGTTAGCTATCAGGTGTGCCTCCTATTAGGCTGGAATGAAAACCTGCAGCCACATCAGACCTTTTGCAGTAAAATTATCATAATCTGGACCTACTGAGTTTAGTGGACACTGCAAAAATTGTCCACAGCAGATGTGGAAACTGTTGTCCAAGCTCTGGAAGTTCAATTCCACAATTTTATTTGTATAGTGTTTAACAGTGCACATAAGGCCTTACAAAGATATAGGATACACATTTAAATGTTTACATTTAGCAATTTATCTCACAAAAAAATTCTTCATATAGGTAGTTAACTCATTGATTTGTTGTTTTTTTTTTGTTTTTTTTTTTGTAGTCTAATTTGAACACCAGCTAATCATAATAATTATATTGTCTTGTCTGTAACTGATTTAGGAGAAGTATTTAGTCACATCTGTTTCTGCTGCTGCTTAAACCATTGCTCCTGAAGTAAACACACACATATCTGTACATGTAAGTATATTGTCACTAACTTGTGCAGGTCCTCTCATCTTCATTGAGTGCATAGCCTATGTTGCAGTCACAGTTGAAAGACCCAGGAGAACTGATACAGATTTGCTCACAGTTATGCTTTTCCTCCATACACAAATCAATAGCTGAAACAAAAGTTAAGCATATAAAAGCAAGTGCTCTCATAACATTCAAAATTCTGCTTAAATGAACTACAAATTATTTTTCAGTTATGTTTAGGCACAATCCACAATAGCTGTCCACCAAAATACATACCTTTGCAGGTCTTGCCATCGTCTTGGAGTGTGTAATCTGGCAGACAGAGACACTGATAGGAGCCAGGAGAGCTCTCACAGATATGATCACATCCATGGTCAGACTCAACACAAAGATCAAGTTCTAAAGAAACATAGCACATTTTAATACATAGACCGAACCATTCCAATTAAATTAGATATAATTTGAAATCATAAGTTTATCCTATGGGAGTATATGTTTGTATAATATTTCTGCTTGTAATGTCAATCTAATATAATGTCTAATGGCCCAGGTTCTTTTTAAATGTCTTTCTTTACAGATATGTATTTTAAAAAATTTGCAGAAATGTATTCTAATTCGAGAGTCTAAGTTAATGGTACTGGAATAAATATTATGTTATAGACAAAATTAATAGCTTACTTTGTGGCCTTCAATGTTCACAAAAATGCTGATGTGGCCCTGGCAGAATTTGTGCTAGAGGAAACTAGGTTTCTGAACAAGATCCAATATGTGTTTACTGTAGCAGAATTATTATGGAAATAATATTTACTGCAAAGCTTGTCTTGGAACTGGAGCCCAAACTGGTGAATGAGATCAAAGGACTCCACTAGGAAGACATGGTCTTCAAAAGGTGGCGATGCCATGGCTCTCAGGGATGTCATGTCAGCTCTGGCTACACCTACAGCAAAAATCTCAATCCCAGACTCTCGAGCAGCCGCAGCTACCTCAGCAACACGGTCCTGAGGCCGCCCATCAGTAACAATCACTGCTACATGAGGCACATTGTTCCGAGCCCCCTCTTCAGCAGAGAATGCCACATTCATAGCATAACGGATAGCCAGGCCTGTCATCGTGCCCTGTGCCAGTGGAATGATATCTTTGATGGCCTTGACCATATCCTCATGGGTGATGTACTGTTTCAGGGAAAATACATTCTGTACTTGACTGGAGTACTGAACAACACCGACACGGGCAGCATTGGGGCTGATGTCCATCTCACTGATGATGTCAATCATAAACTTGCGCATTGTCTCAAATTCGTGTGGTCGAACACTGCGCGAGCCATCAATTATAAAGACAAGGTCAACCGGGCCAGACTTACACTTTTCATTTCCATCTGTGCAACCAGAAAAGGGTGGTTATAGAGGTATAATTAAAAAAAAACTTAGAGACAATCAAAGCATATTTAAACAAACAGAATGCTTGATGACACAGTGAACAATGATAATAGTAAACAATGTTGACTTGACTAATCATGAACTAAGTAACAACTAGATAAAAACTTTAGGTTTAGCTTATAAGTAACATCCAATATACAAAACTAAACACAATATTGGGTAGTTTCTTCTCATTTCTAATATGTTGTTCTTTTTATCAGCAATAAAGCAAACATCAGCAGTATGTGTAGATAGCCCTACGGCTAGTCAAACTTGATGTAGATTTCTGTTAAAAAAATTAGAGCATATATAAATGTTTATATTTAGAATAACCTGCTTTGGGCCTCGCTTCCATGATGTTTGCTAAAATCAGCAGTGCACCAACACACACAAATAAACGTCTCATTCTGGACATTTGATGCTCAGGATTGATCAATCTGTGATCAGTCTGCCTTGATATCTGTAAGAGGTCAAGAGAAAAAGAGAGTTCTAGGTCAGAGTACAGTATAAGGCATATATTTTAAAAACAGCTGCTCATTCCAACCTGGTACTGCCATAAAATTACAATGGAACACACAGAGGTTCCTACCAGATGTCAGTAACACAGAAAAATTATTCAACTCATAAATTACTTGCATGTTAACAGGTTGTTAGTTCAAACACAGTGCAAGGTAATTACAGGAAAGTAACAATGTCTGCACAGTTACTCTTATAAAAAGCATGCTGCATGTAATATGAGACCAGAAGCATGGCTATTCTCAGAGGTCTTAGAAGGTTTGAGTAGGGTTATCACTGTTTGTGGAAGCTAAAAGCAGTGTTGTTTTAGGACTTGGCATATTCCACAAGTTCCATATAGGAGGTTTTAATAGCAAACATAAAAAGGCTAACTTTAGCATTTTTATGTTTGCCATTAATACCCCCCTATATGGAATTTGTAATTGAACTATAGCTTTGATTATAATCCTCATCAGCAAACTCTAAACTTAAATTGGATGTAGAAAGTGAGTGGGAAATGTACTTTTAAACGTGTAGTTTTAAATGTACTTTTAAACGTGTAGTTTTAAATGTACTTTTAAATGTGTAGTTATCTACATATTTCATATGCAGTCTTTGAGACCTTCTGCTGTGCTTTTCCTTCTACTTTATATATACAGTGTGATGAGGTAAAAGGTTGTGTAACTGTTTGCTTTTGTGCTCCCTTTGGGATTCCACTGAACCACACTAGTCTTTTCAACATCACCAGACTTTTTTCCATTATGTCTGACTGATACAAAGAGCCCCTGTGTGTGTGTATGTGTGTGAATACGTGTGTGCTTCATGTCAAGATAACATCCCTGAGTAATTAAGAGATACTCAGCCATGCACATAGACATTCTATTCATAGAAGGTTGCGTGTGTAAAAACTGTTTATTTTCGAATAAAATATTTGGTATTTTTATTCAAATTGTCTTTAAACCCTACAACAGTTTTCAAGTAAACCTTTTTGGGAAGGTAAAAACCCTTTTAGTATCCATATAAGTCTTATAAACAAGTGTCTTCCTTGGTCATGCTGAGAAAACTAAATAACACACATACATATAAGGTGCTATTACACAAACAAAAATTCTCATCTGAGGATCTTGGAAGATGCAGGTTAAGAAACTAACAGCATACATTTGCTGAAAATTGCTCATGTTAGCCCAGTCATTGGGAATAAAAGTGATTACACAACTTTCACCTCACAGGAATATTAAATTATTGTAAATCCACTTTAAGAATGCTGTTTGTTACAATCATAATGGATATGAAAATACTTTTATACTGTTATAATACTGTTATAAGAATGGTACTTAATTTTTCCATTCTACTCTACTTGGAAACTTATGTCTAAGCAATAAAATCTAAATTATACATATAAAGTAACTCTTATCAAAATGAATTCTTCATTCAGGCGATGTCCATGTTTATATTCTGTAGAGTCCTTGTATTTACTTGTTTCAGATACTATTTGTAAAGCAAACTGGGGGCATGAGAACTGCACACCTGGATGCAGGTTATTATCTCTCAAAACAAATGTACACAGGGGTTGGCACACACTGGCCAGAGTTCAACACCAATGCCACAACAGCAGGTAATAAAGACTCTTACAGTATAAGTCTCATGAATATACAGTACCATCTACTCATAGCAGATAGGTCAGAAAAATGGGTGTAATTAAGTGCAGAACTGTATACAGTACAGTATAAAGTGGGGGAAAAGAGCACAACAATATACATGAAGAAAACTGCGACTGGGAGTCATGCAGGAACAAAATGAAGCTCAAAGAGAAGTTGGTGAGTGAAGTATTCCATGGCTGGACTGCTATCTATATCACATAAAATAGACATGAACTTCCCAGAAGATAAAAAAGAGAATAATTTTGTAAAGATTTTAATTAATTTAATTAAATTCCTATTAAACAGGATGAGCAAACATACATTAGCTTACATTAAATTACATAAATATATATAAGTGTAAATGTATATAATGTGACAAATACTTACTAAGAAATACAACAAAATTGCTAATACCTGATAATATATAAAATTCTGTTTTATTTTTACACAAACTTTTATGTCTTTCTATCTGCACATTTTAAAGTTTTTCTACCTGCACATTTTTCCAACAAAAAAGACACACAAAAAAAACACTAATACTTGTCCTGAAAACCTGGTCTTTGTCCTTAACTTCTTGGTTGATTTAACTTTTTGTTGATTAGTCAACTTTCTGGACTAATAAGCAAAATTAATTTTGACTTTCATACAAATTAAGCTGTAAGAAAAAGCTATGACCACTGTGTTTAATGCAAAAACTTCAAAAAGTTGACATTTTTTCATTTTTAATTTACATTTGCAAACGTGAGACCAAGAAAACAGATTTTTTTTTTTATTGTTAATGAGCAAAATAATAATTCTAAAAATATATGAAGTGATGAAATTGAATGGCTTTTTACTCAAAGGACTACTGATAAGTAAATGAAAGCACTCTTTCTCCATGTATGATCATGTGTACATCAAGCCCAGCAGAATAACCGCAGGAGAGGCACTCACATTACACACATTATGCTCAGCTAAAACTGGGGCACCGGCAAAGGAAAAGGGGGTCTCACTACAGAAGAGGGTTTTACCAGAGAATTTGAGAGCTATGTTTCTATTACTTAGGGATGACGGACAGGTACATAGTAGCTGTAGGTTAAGAAACAGCAACTTCTTGTTTGAGGGTAATTGGAAGCAGATGTTGGCTACTGTTTGCAATTTATACCGTGGCTTTGTCTCCAGCAAGCCATTGCACACCCAATACAGCTGAGAAATGTTATTAGTTAAATGTTATTAGTAGTAATAAGGGAGGACCATGAGTAGTACTATGGAGGACATTTTTATCTAGTAGCTAGTAGCTATCTATCTAGTAGCAAGCAAATGATCAAGAGTGTATATTTGTGAATCTTAAAACATTTTCCATTTAAAAAAAATTATTCACTGCAAAACACATTTGAGATTAAAATAAGTTTAGTCACTTTAAACTTTCCTCTGCTAGATAATTAAATAACCTAGTAAATGGCCATTAGTCCATTATCCTTACATGCTTCATCAATGTATTTCCAGACATGATATAGTGCAGCTTAGGCTATTCTAGCCACAAATAATAATAATAAAAATAATAATAAATGAGATCATTTTTAAGCATACTCTAATCTAATAAGAATCAGTCCCTGTTTTCTTTGTGTGACTTTCAATTTTATTTTTAAATAGGGAATTCCTCTATGTAAGCAGCCTTTCATTCCTAAAAACAAGCGTGAATTGAACGAAATTAACTCTGCGACTAGGGGATTATTTTAGATTTAGAAATACAAAATTTTAACTTAAATGATTATGTAAATAATAAAGCGTGTTGTACCACTTCATTCATAAATTGGTGGAACAAAAGCGTCCAGGACTAGCGTGCATTTAAGCTAAAGTAAGCGCAGAAATCGCAGCTATTATGCAACATTTACAAACATTTTACAGTTTAAATACAATTGGATATTGTTATTCAGATATTACCCACAATTACAAACGAGCCAAACTATTAAGCGATTTACAAAAACTGTCAACTGATCAAAAGCAATCCCCTACCAACGAGTATTTGTTTGTTATAACGTACATATCCATATTCCTTATATAAAAATAAAATAAAAGTCTTTCTTTTCAGGGCTACAGAGTAAGAATTTTGTTGTGTCCGCGCACGTGTACGGAGCTGAAGCATCAGCCCTCACTCACCTTGGCGAAGTGCAGGGAGGAAATGAGACGCAGCCAGCGAGATGGGACAGGTAGACTAATCACACAACGCTCTCACTTCCCCTCTCTCAGTTATACACTGCTGTGTTTCCTTTCCCTCGGTTGTACACTGCTGTGTTGTCTGGAGAGTCCTGACGCGATTGGACACTATCCCCTCTTTTTCAGGCTGAGCCAAAATGACTGAAAACGATGAAGAGACTACTCAGAACGCTATAATAATAGAGTCCATTCATAACCTATAGCAAAGAAACAGAATGGATTTGCAAGACATCGGTTTGGGATTAAATGCGTGGGGCAGGTTATGTGGACCCACCCCCTCTGAAACCTTTCTTCTTCTTCTCCTTCTTCTTCTTTTCTCTCTGTCTAAATACTGTATGCTTAAAAACATTACTTGTTGGGTGATTCAATTTTCAAGACGTATAGATGTGTGTTTTTTAAGCTTTGGTATTTTTTTTATATACAATCTCTCTCTCTCTCTCTCTCTCTCTCTCTCTCTCTCTCTCTCTCTCTCTCTCACACACACACACACACACACACACACACACACACACACACACACACACACACACACACACACACACTCACACACACACACGCACATAGACACACACACACACTCCTGGTCCGGCTCAAATCAGATGCCTATTTGTCCAAAGCTGTGCAGTACATGCTGGATTGTTATCAGTGATATACTAACATAAGTCAAGTAATTTACAAGGAAGCACAAAAGTAATGAAATTCACAATAAAGTAATCTGTAATACAGGAATTCATGTAAATCAAGTTTCAGATTGGTGAAGATCTGATCTAGCCTGTGATGTACAATATACTGTATACCCCTGACTCCGTTCGCCGTGTTTTCAGGGTGTGTTGCCCATGACCGTTGGCAAGCACCAGGCCTTCTTCCTCCAAGAGGAACTTCTTTCGGTCCTGAGGAAAGGGGCCATAGTATATGTTCTCCTCACAGAGTGTGATTCCAGGTTTTATAGCCAATATTACATTGCTCACAAGAAGGACCGGGTCCGATTTTGGACCTGCGAGCTCTACTGTACTCTGAAGACCTACAAGTTCAAGATGCTCACAGTCAAAGTTATTGTGTCCCAGATCAAGTCTGAGGACTCAAAGATGCTTATTTTGAGATAGACATTTTGCCAGAGAACAGGAAGTTCCTCAGATTCGTTTTGGGGGCAAAGCGTACCAATATTGTCTTCTTATTTTGGGGCTAGCCCTTTCACCATGCACATTTAAGTGCATGGATGTTGCCCTGGCACCACTGCATCTTCAGGGCATCCATGTACTGAATTACCTGGACAACTGGCTCGTTCTGGCTCAGTCAAAGACTATGGCGTCCAGTCATCAAGATGCTGTGCTTGGCCATACAAGGTCGCTAGGACACAGATTGCACCAGGAAAAGTGTTTGCTTTTTCCTTCTCAAAGAACCACCTTTCTGAAGGTAGTTTGATACTCTACCACAATGTGGGTATGTCCTCTGAAGTGGAGGCTTTTTTACCTCTGGTGCGAGGAACACTGTCAAGATACAGTTCACTGCTCGAACAGTACAGTGCTGGAGTTACTGCAGTCTTGCTTTTCTCTGGGCCTGTCCCCATCTACTTTTAAGGTGTACGTGGCCGTCATCGCTGCGAGCCACAAACCTGTCCTCGGGGCCTCCTTTGGTAGCAACCTCTGGCTTCTCGCTTTCTGCGTGGCGTCAGGCAGCTGAGACTTTCCTGCAGACAACAACCTTTCATGGTACCTCTCTCTGGTACTGGAAGGGCTACTGGAAGCCCCCTTTAAGCCCATGGAGTCAGCCTCTGAGAAGTTTCTTACCTGAAGACGGCACCCCAGGGCAGGATGTCCCTAAGGTGCCCTGGATGGCGGGTTGTCCAGTCATCCTGCAGGCCTACTGTCCTCCACCCCATGAGTTGGCGGAGCAGGAGAGGCTGCATTTGCTTTGCCCAGTAAGAGCCTTGAAAACATGTCCACCGCTCAAGCTCGTGGTGTAACTCCTCCTCCCTGTTTGTCTGATTTGGGGCCTGAAAACAGGGGTAATTCGGGTTCCAAGCAGCACCTGACGCACTGGGTAGTGGAGGCCATTACTCAGACCAATGAGGCACGTGGTCTTGCCTCTCCTCTTGGCATAAATGCTCACTCCACTAGGGATATCACCTTGTCCAGTGCCATAATTAATATTAATATGCTCAAACAAAAATAATTTACTGTATAATTCTCTACATCCATAGGGTGGATCAAAGTTTTGCTTTAATGCCAAGAATAAGCAGAGAGTCTGTGACACAATACCTTCAGTACAGACCTGACCAATCAGTGCTCATTCTCCATGCCAGAGTGGCTCAGAAATCTTATGGAAATGAGAAACGGTAAGACAAAATAGAATTAGACATCCTTAATTGACTTTTTCAAATTTTTGTGTATGTTGCTACATTATTTTTCAGTGGAATTTGTTTTAAACAGAGTAGGTATGTGGCCATGTTATATCAGAAAAAATAAAGATAGTTAAGGTCAAGTGCAGGAAAGTATATAATTTTGGTATTTAGCAATTTGGTGATTGTACAACAGATTTTTCTGTCCTCCTCCTTGTGTTTACCTCTGTGGAGATGGATGGAATCAAAGAAAAGAACATCTCAAAGGTTTGTGAGGCACACACTTCTACGGTTTATTCATGATTGCAATTTTAGCTTATATCATGAGTGAAATATGTTGAATTTAGCAAGACTGTATTATAAACACAGAATGGAATGATTGCATAACAATTATCTCTGTCCCAAGCATCAGGTCTTGGTGAATCTAGTTGTCGTGTGTGGGGATATATGGGTCTGGATGGCTCCCCTGGGACACAAGCAGACAAATTCAAGCTGAGCTTTGAAGAACAAACAGAAAGAAGGGTACAACAATACTTTAGACCCCAGCTTAAACATATGGATTAAACAACAGGAGCTCCAGCTAGAAAGATTTGTATTAAAGGATCTGCTATATTAAAGGAACTAGTTCAAACTACAATTCATCTTACTTTTTGCTGTGTATGCATTTCACTGATGTTCCTCCTTAGATGTTAATTGAAATGTGGAAATGTTTAACAGCTCCAAAAAGCAACTTACTTATTTTTGTTGAATTACATGATACACACTGATAATATGATAATTATCTTGCTTTCATGCAGATTTAGTTTTGGTCTGATCATTTTAGGCACATTGTTGCCTCTAAACTATTCTTCCTCATATCTGACCCTACTAATATTTCATATTTTGTGCTTTCCCAAACAAATTTGAGTGTCATTTGGCAGGGTGTCTACCGCTGGTCTATCTTTTTTCCTCTCTATTTGAAACCTCCAAAATGCATCCTTATTTAAGTTAATGGTATAAATCTAATAATATTTTGATTCAGTATGCATGTACAAAATATATTAATAATTTTAGTTAATATTCAGTTCACTATTCCAGGACCACCATCATAGGCCTGCTATATTTTAAATGAGTAAGTAAATTTACTTGTGAGAAATGAATATTGCTTGTCTGATGCTTTTTAGATGTTTGCCTGCGCCAAAACCCTGTATATCTCAGATACAGATAAACGGAAACACTTCCGCTTGCTGCTTAGTCTGTTTCAAAGTGGAGGGCAGGAGATCGGATCTTTCCAAAGTGGACTTATTAAAGTCATCTCCAAACCATCACAGAAAAGACAATCCATGAAGAATGCAGATTGTGAGTTGCTTGATTGTATCATACGGTGAATAGGAGTAGGTTCTGGCCACATCTACAGTGGTTTGAAAGTGAGAAAAATTTTAATCTGATAAGGTTTCAAATATAGTGATTCACATAACACTGATAGAAAATTTCATTTTAATGGATGAATTGTTTTATATATTAATATGCTCTTACTTAAAACCTCCATTCATACAAAATTATATTCATTTTAGTTCAATGCTTTTCTTCTCTGCTGGTCATCAAATGATTACTTGGCCTGCCTGTGTATTTTCACCCATTTTTTTTACTGACATTCATATTTCCCCAATTATTTGACCCTCTTTCTTAGTGGAAAAGATTATATCCAAATATAAAAATACAAAAAATATAACAATAATATAAAACAATAATATATCCAAAAATAACAATAAATAACAACTAAAGAAAAATTGACCAGCAGATTTTGACAAATCCTTAACATCACCAAAATCAGAATCTAGGTATCTCTGCCTTCATAACTTAAGGAAAACATTTAACTATTTTAAATATTCTTATATTCTTTTAAGCCTAGTTCTTACCAGAGTGTATAACTTTGCCTTGGCTTGCAATGAACTAGCATCCCTTCAGGCTTCAAGGTTCCATATCCACCACAACTCTGACAAGGTTAAAGTCGTTACTAAAAGTGAGTTAGTGAGTGAGTGAGTGAGTGAGTGAGTGAGTGAGTGAGTGAGTGAGTGAGTGAGTGAGTGAGTGAGTGACTGGTGTTTTGCCTACACTCTGTTTAATTATTACTGGTCATGAATGGTTTACTTATAAATTTTCCAATTTAAATTATGCCTATTTGTTTCTATGCTATATAAAGATTAATGTAACTCCAACTCTTAGGACCTTGTTCTATAAAGTAGTAGAACCCTATCCAGCACCCAAGGAAGTTAAGCATTTGACCTTTGGTCATTTGCTCCTAAAACATACGGTTAAGGTCAATTTCTATTGACATTGGCAGTCTTGTCCTGCAAGAAGATCTCAGAACAAAACAAAGAAGTGCTGTAAATGTCTCAGTGGTGGCAACGTGACGTTGAATTCCTCACCCTCTGGTGGGAAAGAGACACAATGAGATGAATTTGTGACTAATAAAACAGAAGGTTGACTATGTCAGTCATTGCTGTTGGCATGTGCCTGTGTGTTGGTATATTTAACTTTGCTTAGGTCTCTCTATATGTGTTTTCAGTATGTATCCCATCGGGTTCAAGAGTGTCATTGTTTAATCGCCTGAGGTCTCAGACAGTCAGTACACGTTACCTTGCTGTGGAGGGTGGAGCTTTTGTGGCTAGTGCCAGACAATGGACTGCTTTTACTGTCATCCTAGGTCAGATTTTATCACTTTCTTTCTTTCCATAAGATCACTGGTAATGTGGAGATGCACTAATTAGCTTTAGTATATAGTTATAGTTACTGTATATATTATGCAGTGGTGGACAAATCTCAGCACAACATACTCATAATTCAGATTATTGACACATACAGTCAGAAAAACAGCTTATCATTCCATAAACAAACTTATTTTCCACTAACCTATTGCATGTGACCAATGCAAAATCTACCCAAGTCTCACAATGAATAAAAATTATAATAATGTTAACAAGGCTATATTGAAAAGCTTTCAAAAAAATCTAAATCCTAGTGTGGTTAGACATAAATTTCATAATAACAATAATACATAATAACAAGATGAATGAAAGGGATGCAAGAAAAAAAGCCATCCTGCAGAAAAAGATGTGTTTAGGAAAATAGAAATTTGCCAATATTGTTTAATTCCTATTGTTTCTTTTATATTTATATTTGGGGTTTTTTTCTACAATGTACATATTATTCTAATATGTAAAACATATAAAAGTGTATTTTGCAAAAATTTGCATTGTTATATAAGGCCAAAATTGATCATCTATCCTTCTGTTTTTGTCTCTCTGAAGTGGAGGATCAGCAGACTGACCGCAGTGATTACTCTTTGTGTGAAAGTTATATCTGTTACGGCGCTGTGGTTCAGCTGGTGTGCACAATTTCAGGAGTTGCACTGCCACCCATGGTATATACTTCAGTTCTCACTTTTATAGATTTTCATTGTTTGTTTTTTAGACGAATCAAACCTAAGGACAATAAAGTAAGTGAACTACTTACAAAGTGAACCAATATAAAAAATGACAAATTTTCATAAAATATGCTTATTACACTTATAAGACACCTTACTGGCCATTTCTGCAATTGTAACTGAAGATGCACATGCATCAAACCAAAAAAGCAACTAATTACTGTGCTATTTACTTGTTGAACTAATAGGGCGTAGTTTTGAATGCAGCATTTCGCAGTAGGTGTCAGGAATTTGGGGAGTCTTCAACAATAAAATACAGACCCAAGTGCAGGGATAACGTTAAAGGGGTTTATTTAGGGGAAAAAAACAAAGGGCTAGAGACACTAGGAAACTGGAAACACAAAACATGGGAACACAGAAACAGGAACACTGGGACACAAACACAAGAACACAAACACAATGACTCAGCAAAAAAACAGACACAAGACAACTGGTATAAATGGGGTGACAATTATTAAAACACAAGGAACAGGTGTGCAGAGACAGGAACGGATAAGGTAAGGACGGGACTAACAAATGTGATACAAAAAACAAAGGCACATGGCACAGATAAACAAATTAGCTTAACCAAACAAGCAGTCCTATATTTTATATGGGTAAAAACAGTGGCCCATCTGGCCTGATGCCACAGAAGTGAATGCAGGCTATTATAGAACCAGTGAATAATAGCTTGCTGCATTTGGTGCTGCAAAGAAGAGCCTGGGCTGACTCCTATACACCTCTGAATACTCCTGCAATGGGCATGTAACCATCAAGATTGAACCAACGAGAAATGAAAAGTTTGCCTGGTATCATGTTCTTTTTTATCATGAGGATTGCCAGGTGTTTGTGCATCATTCAACCAGGGAAATTTGGCACCAGGATGCACTATAGGAAGAAGGAAAAATGTTCTGTTGGGAAACCATTTCTGCTGACGTGATTGTGAATGGTTATTTGACATGTACCATTTACCTTAAACATTATTGCAGACCAAGTACACCCCTTAATGGCAACTATATTTCATGTCGCTTGCTGGACAGTCATACATGAATAGAGAGCTGAAGAATCAAAGCAATGGCAATATAGTAATCATTAGTAACTAGTCATTTTAAGTAATTAACAATATTTATTAATTATTAAAAGAGACGAGGGTTTGCTAATGTTAAATGAAGTATGTTGTGCAGGTTAAAAGAGCAAAAAGTGGCAAGCTTTGTCTTAAGTTGTATTTTAAAAACGTGTACAGAATCAGCATCCCTGACATACATGGGTAAGCTATTCCAAAGTGTAGGTGCTACTGCCGCAAATGCACGATCCCCTTTCCAGCTTAATTTGGTCCTTGGAATTTTAAGTAAATTTTGAGTTGTTAATCTCAATGTTCTTCCCATTTGATGTTCAGTTATCAAATCTGATGGTAAGATGGTGCAAGGCCATGCAGAGATTTATATACTAATAAAAGTAAGTTAAAATCAGCAATTGTGTGCTGCAAAAAGGAATAGAACTAAAAGAACTAGAAGATGATAGGAGTTGATCATCATGTGGATGTGGGTATGTGGTAGCTCAGTGGTTAGGGTGTTCGACAACTGATCGGAAGGTCATTGGTTCGAATCCCAGGTTCACCAAGCCACCACTGCTGGGCCCCTGAGCAAGGCCCTTAACCCTCAATTGCTCAGGTGTATAAACTGAAATAAAAGCTTGTCATTAGAATAACCTCTACTCTTTTGGGAAGGCTTTCCAATAACCTTTGAAATGTGACTGTACAGGTTTGTAGCCACAATGCATTAGTATGTAGTCACAAAGCATTGGTGAGGTCAGGCACTGAATGTTAAGCAAGAAAGACTTGAAGGTTTGAAGTCAGTTTTTCAATCCATTACAACCTCTTTAGAGATGTAGCTGTGTGCACAGTGGCATTGGCTGGCTGGAACATGTCTGGTATAGGGCCATTAGTTCTAAAAAAGGAAAATGTTAAACTACAGCAAACTAAGACATCCTATACACTTGTGTGCTTTGAACTTTATCGCAATAGTTTGGGAATGGATAACGTATGGTCTTTATGGTCAGGTGTCCATAAATATTTGGCCATAAAATATAAGTATGAAGTATTGAACCTGTAACTTATAGTGTATACAATTCACATTTTTTCTTTTTTAAAAGGTGATTCGTAAGGTGAATAAGCAACATGCATGCCTGGACATAGATGAGCCAGTGTCCCAGCTTCATAAATGTGCATTTCAACTCAGAAACAGCACGCACATGTACCTCTGCCTCTCCAATGAAAAAATCTTACAGTACCAGGTGAAAAGACACTCAGAATGCACAAGAGTTATGAAACACTCAAATAGAAGTTGCACTTCTAAAAAGTATTTTATTTTGATGTACTAGAATCACTAGTTAAGTAATGAAACACAGATAAATGTCAGGGATCTTTAGCAGAAAAATAAAATATATCAAAGTATGTTTAACTTAGATTTATTTATTTACAGTAACATATCATTATCAGACTTATGACCGTAGATATATAACATCCTTTCCCCCCAAACAAGTGTAACCAGGAAGGGCTATGTTAAATGAACAGAGCAGTCTCAGTTGCTGAATCAGTTAATTCAGCTGATTTTCTGACAAGTTATCAATTCCCATAGAAAGCCACTAAGACTCCCCTTCCAGGGTCTATAATGCCTGTGACCAGGAAGGGCTGTGTTAAATGAACAGAGCAGTCTCAGTTGCTGAATCAGTTAATTCAGCTCATTTTCTGACAAGTTATCATTTCGCATAGAAAGCCATTAAAACTCCCCTTCCAGGGCCTATAATGCCTTTATTTATCAGTTGACACTGGACGTGGGACTTTCAAACAGTGACCTTTTGGTTTAGACTGTGAATCAGAGTTTGGCAGCAAAGCTTTCCTTGTTGGCATCAACATTGCTGTCCTCTCAGTTCAGGAGATGATATAGTCAGCGACTATGTTTTTTTATGTTTAGTTCCCAGGTTATGATCACATATATGCTAGCATGAACACTCACCCATGCTGTTAGAACAAAGCAAAAGACTAACTAGTTGGTTAGATGTTGGAAGGTGTAAAATACTCTGAAAGACATAGTCAAGATAGAGACCAAAAGGATGGTAGAATTAAAGTTAAGTAGTGCTTAAGGTGGAGAAAGTATAGTGTTGTACAGTAAGGTATAAACAGCAATGTTATAGAGAAAAGGCCTGGCTTAAAGCTAATGGGTGCCACATAGTCCCATAATTTTCTTAATTTATGAAAAAAGGATGTGAGAAATAAATAAAAATTGCATTTATTAAGGCAGCGATGAGAGAATGTCTATTAAGCAAGGCAAAGAAGGGGACAGTTGGATAATAGATATTACATATAATGTGATGTCCACAAGGTCTCTTCACTGCCGGCAGTTAGGAAGAGAGATATAGAACTACTAAACTAAAATATACGACTCTGCTCAGGTAAATTTTAACAGCTTTAGCATGAATTTTTTTTTTTTTTTTTACATATTTATTAATATCTTACAATACCACAAGCTGTATAACAACATATAGCATCTGCTGCTTGATGATTGCTGTTAATTTTACAGCACCTAACCTATATAAATACAACAAATCTCTAAAACAGAAAATATCTCAGTTAAGTGTGAAAAGAGAATATCATTAGCAATTTCCTTGAAATACAGTTATCCACAAAATATACATCTTTTAAATTCATTTCTAATAATACTTTTAAATTATAGTACTGTACCAAAAATTTGCATGTTCCTCTTGTACATACTGTACATATATAGGCTTTTCTGTATACAGTACATATGGTGCAGTGATGCAATGTTTCTTTTATTTCCATGCTTCTATAGGCTTCTCCATGTCCAAAAGAGAGCAGTCGTGAGTTGTTAAATGATGGTTCATGTTGGACTATCACTGGTACAGAGGTTGTTGAGTACACCTTCAGTGAAAGCCTGACCAGTAGGCCGACAGTCATCAGCCCCATCCCTATCATTAATGGACTGGAGGTCAGACATATAAAGTTTCTGTTACCCTTGATAAAAATGAAGGAAACATTTCAGTTGTTTTTTTTTTTGGTAAAATTATTTGGGGTTACTATATCCTGTATACTACAAAGACAAAAGTTCAGAGCGATTAATGAATTGATTGTAAATAAAATATGTATTAATGATGTAGTTCAACAACTAAATTGTGCATTTAAATAACTTAAACGCAGTAATAAATACACTAACAAATTACAGTCCACTGTAGTTGACTAGCGGACTAAAGTTGAATTTACCTGTATCACTTTCAATTGGTTTCAATATCCCCTTATACTGTAGCACTTAAATATAATTGAAATGGACTAATTTTGCTAACTCAGTACACTTTTACAGAATCCCATTCTCCAATTAAATACCTGGCCTTTTTTATACAATCACTTCAAAATCTCTCTCCTTGCATAACACTATCAGTGATTTATTGCTTTTATTCCCTAATTACTAGTCAGTGTGACTTCATTTTCATGTACTTTTGATTCTAATTTTGCCTTCTGACTTATGTTTTTCTTTATCCTAAAAATCTTGTAAAATTTTGAGACAAGGAAAATAATTTTTTTACTGGTTGCGATCATCTGAGTTAGTAATTACTGATGCTTGTTACATTAGTTAACATTAGTTACAGTTTTCTGTAAGTTTCTATTTTCATATCACTGGGGAGCTCTCAATGACTTTCCAATAACAAATAATTTTGCTAAATGACAATAAAGTGTCTGGGTATTTCTCTTATAGTACATATTTTTTAGCATATAATTATTAATTAGTACTTTCTGATTGAGCTGTATGTGCTCAAGTACAATATATAGGCAAGCAGGCTATCATTGCCCACAATTATCCTAATGGGTTATTATATATAGTTGTATCTTGTGTATCTAGAATTTTTCTGTGTAGCTAGAAATTCATTAAAATAAGATATTTAGCTAGCTAATACACACACCAACCTATTGAATTCCAAACAGAATTTGCTTGGCCAACTAAATTTCTTTATCCAATGTAACTAATAAATGTAGTAAAGATTTCCATGTTTTCAGATAAGTTGTGTCAAATGTTGTGTCATGTAAAATACTTTGTAAGGTAATAAAGAGTTAATCAATAACTTTACAGAGTAATATTCTTCATGAATACTTTCATTCAAAAGGAATTATTATTACAGTGACAATAGCTTTACTCAATTCAGGGTGTTTTTTTCTCTTTTTTCACTAATGCATAAACTACATATCTGCTATATCTATTTATTGAAGCTACTGAGTGTTTTCAGCACAGGACTTTTCACCAAACTCACAATGTCCAATTCTTAGGAATACTTGGTTTTACTGTGGTTTGTTTTAAACCCATTCAATTGCTCAACCAAAAAGCTTAATAAAAATAAGAAATTGATATAAAAAAATAAATGACCCACATGGCTAATACCTTTGGCAAGGTAGAGTAGTACATTTTAATGTCATATCAACAGACAAACAGCATAAATGTCTAGATTTTACAGTATATCACCTTCAATTGTTCATATTTAACTTCCTTGTATTCACATTTTGTGTTTTAGCTAAATGGAGGAGGTCATGTGGCCATGTTAGAGCTCCATGGAGAAAATTTCTGTCCTTACCTAAAGGTCTGGTTTGGAAACATGGAAGCTGAAACTATGTTCAGGTAAAGACTTTGGTTACAGTTTCTATTCAGTTAAGTTTTCTGCCAAAATTGTAATATATTTTATTTACTATGAGGAGCTGCCCTTATTTGAGAGAAAAAATAAGTTAGCAAGCAACATTGAACAAGTAGTTTTCTACTTTTAATTAATTGGATACTTTCAGTGTATCTGCTTCCCAACAGAAATAAATGATAAAAGGTTTTGCCATTTGAGTCAGACATGTACGAATGTTGAAGTAATAAGAACCTGCATCCTTAAATTATACTCAGTACACACATCATCAAAGGTAAACTAGAAGTATATTATTTACTACACATGGTGAAGGTACATATTTAACTCAGAAATAATTAGAAAGAGCAAGTAATAATATACAGTATTAGGTGTGTCACATATTCTGAAATGAGATTAAAGTAAACCATTAAAGACATTTTGACTTTTGCAATGTGATTTAACTGCCTCATGTATATTAGGTTTGGCAGTTGTATTTTTTTTTTTTTTTTGACTTATGAAAATATCTATATGTATATCTATAATAACACAGCAGCATTGTTCTTCTGTCTTCCTGTCAGGAGTCCAAGGTCTTTGCTGTGTGTCGTGCCTGATATTTCAGTGTTTAGTAAAGAGTGGCGATGGTACAGGCAGCCCATCACAGTCCCTTTGTCTCTGATACGATTGGATGGGATGATCTACAGAAGCTCTTTTACATTCACTTACACACCAGAGCAAAGCTCTTCCTTTCAGCCATGTCCTACCACTGAGAAAACTGCCAACTCAGACACACTCATTGACACCATACACCAGGAGTTCACTAGAACCAATTTTCACCTGTTCCTGCAGAGTTGACAGATTGATGGTAAGATACATAAATAAAGGAACAACTTACCATGTTGCCAATATCCTGGATTTGTGTGTAAACACCAAAAAGATAACACACCAATGACACACTATTCTCAAGAACAAATAAGCTGCATTGACATCAGGAAATTAAATCTTAGCAAATGGAAAAACATTGAATCTACTCAAATTTAACTAAGGCAGATGTGACACTACTTTAATTTTGACCATTGTTTAATTCTTGTGATATCCGTTTATTCTTGATTTAAATTTGTTGTTGCCAGGTCTTTTAATAAAAAGCATCCATTGCAACGGCTGCTGTCTTTCCTGCCTAATAATTTTAAGCCTATTTCTATTTTTATTCACTTCTTACTTTAAAAAACTTCTTCACTTCTTTAAAGTCTTGTTCTACTGGCAGAAACAATTTGTAAAAAGAAAAAAAGTATCTGGCAATAAGAAATATTAAAGCTTGAAATCATTCAAAATGACTAAAAATATGTTTAGTAGTCCAATATCTATCTTATTGTAATCTTATAATAAAAGTAATCTCTGATCATGCCTATTGAATGTGGAGACCTTCACTAATGCCTATTTAATTAGATTCTGAGAATCTCAGACTCAGACACTCAGAATCATAATGTCTATTAAACTTCAAGAATCTATGATTTCAAAATGCCTATTGACTCGAAAATTATGTTGGTTGTCAATTCCCACTGAACTCCAAGATTAACTCAGTCTAGAAGTTACTTTTAGAATAGCTAACTTACAGTACAGTCAAACTACCCTTTTCATCTAACTATTTATGATAGAAAGCAACTGTGATATTAGTGAAGCATGTCGTAAATGTCAGTATTGGCCAATCCAAAAGCAATGCCGGATCCTCCCATTAACGGAGGTCCACTTTGAAAAAAAAACTAGGATGGAATTCATCAAGCCATTAGACTGAATTGCACAAGGTGTCAGGAACAGCTTGGACTTCCCTGTCTGAACACTATTGGGATGTTTTGTCTTGTGCCATGTGATCTCTTTTTGTTTTGTGTATCACCTGTGTTTGCCCCATCCTTAACCTGTTCCCGCCTCTACACACCTGTTCCTTCTGTTTCAGTGATTGTTCTCCTTATTTACACCAGTTGTCATAGATCTGTTGTTTTTGCTGAGTCCTTGTCTCTTAGTTTGTTGTCCTTGGTTTGTTGTTGGTGGTGGTGATGGATGGGTCTGAATTTTATCTGCTAAAACACCCCGTTCCCTGACACAAGGACATAACTTTATTAGTTATAGTGGACTATACAATGTGATACCCAGAAGCAGTACCACAAAACACAGTGCTGCATGGTCCCAAAAGAGATCCTGACTGACCAGCGTCATGATGCGAGAATAAAAGCGGACCCAAACGCAGGATGGCAAAAATAACAGGGTTTAATAACGAAAAACATGAAACATAACACAGACTAAACCAGACAAAGACAACAGTTGATTCCGCGCTGCACAAGGCAACACGGCACAGTTAAATAAAAAAAGACAATGAGACACAATTAGGAACAGGTGTGTAGAAGGGGAGGGGCAGACAAAAGGTGGGGCAAACATGTGACGAGGAACGTAAACAAAGGCACATGGCCAAATGTCCGGGCTGAGTCCTGACAGAGCCCCCCAAGGAGCAGCTCCCAACACACCAACCCGTCTTGATAGTCCCGACGGGGTCCGGATCGGGGGAGCAAGGCACACGGCGAGGCAGGTGGGGGGAGCAAGGCACACGGCGAGGCAGGTGGGGGAGCAAGGCACGCGGGGGCGCAGCCAGAGGGGAACAAACGACGACCACAGCCGAGCAGGGGGAACGAGCTACGACCACAGCCGAGCAGGGGGAACGAGCTACGACCACAGCCGAGCAGGGGGAACGAGCTACGACCACAGCCGAGCAGGGGGAACGAGCTACGACCACAGCCGAGCAGGGGGAACGAGCTACGACCACAGCCGAGCAGGGGGAACGAGCTACGACCACAGCCGAGCAGGGGGAACGAGCTACGACCACGGCCGAGCAGGGGGAACGAGCTACGACCACAGCCGAGCAGGGGGAACGAGCTACGACCACAGCCGCGCAAGGAGGGCCGAACGTGGCCCCGAATCACCACGGCCAGGCCCACCTCTCAGACACCAGGAACAGGGAGGGAGGGAGGAAAAATCCTCCATTAAACAGAAAATCCACGGGGCAAAACATGGGCCTGCAACACCCCCCACAAACAGGAAATGGGGCAACGTCCTTCACGGAAACCAAATGTGAAGTGACGCCCCCCCCCTCCGGACAAATGCGGGGCGATGTCACAGGACACCGAAAAAACAAAACAAAACTCGGGCTGGCGACATGGCCCGCAACCCGGAAGTGAGGCGGTGCCCCCCGCGGAGAAACCGGAAGCGGAGCAGCGTCCCTCACCGAAAAAATTTGGACCGATGTCACCAAAACCCGTGAAGTCCAGGGGAAAAATAAAATAAAAAATGCTCCCACGATAAGCTGGTACGAGCTACTGCATTGTCCCAAAAGAGATCCTGACTGACCAGTGTCATGACGCAAGAATAAAAGCGGACCCAAAGCAGGATGGCAAAAATAACAGGGTTTAATAACGAAAAACATGAAACATAACACAGACTAAACCAGACAAAGACAAAGATTCCGCGCTGCACAAGGCAACACGGCACAGTTAAATACAAAAGACAATGAGACACGATTAGGAACAGGTGTGGAGACAGGGAGGGGCAGACGAAGGTGGGGCAGACATGTGACGAGGAACGTAAACAAAGGCACATGGCCAAATGTCCGGGCTGAGTCCTGACAGCCAGACACAAGCTTTCTGAGAGTAAGTACAGCACAGTGTTCTTTGGATCATACATGCATCCCTTCTTTCTCTAAAATGATAAGCTGGATGATTAGAGTTTAAGTTTTGTTTATACTTTTGTTCAAAAAAACATTCTGATGTGTCAAAATTTAGATCAATTTTCTTTGGTTCACAGTGACTCCAAAACCCAAGGATAAACATACAGAAAAAGGAAGAAGCAAGAAAAATAATAAAAATAAATGTCCATAGTAATTCCCCTGAAAAAGTTCACTAATTCACTGATCTGTCCCAGATTTAGCATACAATTTCAACACCTAGTGTTAACAATCCTAAATTAGGAATAAGTTATCTCATTCAGATGAGCTTCCCACCTAGAAGTGATTTGGTAATTAAAGTTTTGAATGTTGAAAGTATTTTCATATGCATCCTGTGAATCCTCCGGCTCCACCTGCTTCATCCTCTGACTGTTGAAGACTTCACAAACTTACTATGAGAAGATTTCTCACTTCTTCCCTGACTGCACCTATATTTCACAGCAAGGATTCCCCTACTTCTCAATTGCCACATTTATCAACTGTAGCATGGTGCAGCAAAAGAGATTCTACAAGTCATCTGGTCCAATCCTACCACCTGCCCACTGGATCCAATCCCTTCTACTATGCTTCAGACCATCTCACAAGACATCCTGCTTTTCATACAGTGCCTTGCAAAAGTATTCATACCAACTGGACTTTTTCACATTTTGACATGTTACAACCACAAACAAAAATGTATTTTATTAGGATTTTATGTGATAGACCAACACAAAGTGGCACATAATTGTGAAATGGAAGGAAAATGATAAATAGTGTCCAGATTTTTTTTACATATAAATATCTGAAAAGTGTGGCATGCATTTATTCGGCCCCACTGAGTCAATACTTTGTAGAACCACCTTTCGCTGCAATTACAGCTGCAAGTCTTTTGGGGTATGTCTCTACCAGCTTTGCACAACTAAAGAGTGAAATTTTTGCCCATTCTTCTTTGCAAACAAGCTCAGTCAGATTGGAGTGCGAGCGTCTGCGATTTTCAAGTCTTGCCACAGATTCTCGATTGGATTTAGGTCTGGACTGGGCCATTCTAACACAAGAATATACTTTGATCTGAACCTGGCTGGACTGTATGTTTAGGGTCAATGTCTTGCTGATCCGCTGCCCCAGTCTCAAGTCTTTTGCAGACTCTAACAGGTTTTCATCTAAGATTGCCCTGTATTTAGCTCCATCCATCTTCCCATCAACTCTGACCAGCTACCCTGTCCCTGTTGTAGAAAAGCATCCCCACAACATGATGCAACATGACCCATCAGGTTTCACAGATGGTGTGTTCAAGGTGATGTGCAGTGTTAGGTTTCTGCCACACATAACGTTTTGAATTTTGGCCAAAAAGTTACATTTTGGTCTCGTCTGACCAGAGCACCTTCTTCCACCGTTCTTCTGCAGCTCCTCCAGAGTTACCATGGACTTCTTGGCTGCTTCTCTGATTAATGCTCCCCTTGCACGGCCTGTCAGTTTAGGTGGACATCCATGTCTTGGTAGGCTTGCAGTTGATCCATACTCTTTCCATTTCCGGATGATGGATTGTACAGTGCTCCGTGAGATGTTCAAAAAGATGCTTGGGATATTAATTTATAACCTTCTTTAAACTTTATCCCTGACCTGTCTGGTGTGTTCTTTGGTCTTCATGGTGCAGTTTGTTCACTAATGTTCTCTAACACACTTCTGAGGGATTCACAGAACAGCTGTATTATACTGAGATTAAATTACACACAAGGTGCACTCTATTTACTAATTAGGTGACTTCTGAAGGCAGTTGGTTTCACTGGATTTTAGTTAGGGGTATCAGAGAAGGGGGGGGGCTGAATACAAATGCACACCACACCTTTCAGATATTTAATTGTAAAAAAAAAAAAAAAAACATTTGGAAACCATTTATAATTTTCATTTTACTTCACAATTATGTGGCACTTTCTTTTGGTCTATTTCATAAAATCCCAATAAAATACATTTTTCCTTGTTGTTGTAACATGTCAATATGTGGAAAAGTTCAGTGGGTATGAATACTTTTGGAAGGTGCTGTATAGCATCTATTCAGGTACCAACTACCTTCAAGACAGCAAAGGTTATTCCCATCCTGAAGAAACCTGCTCTGGATCTAGACATAAGCAACTACAGAGTTTTTCATTGCCATAATCACCTAAGGCTTGCTAATTCGGGATAGACATTAGAAATAAATAGTCATTTAAACTCCAATTTTCATTATGTTTGATTATGTAAAGCTGTCAATGTCAATGTCACTTAATAAAGGTGCTATACAAATGAATTTAATTGAACAGATTATTTATAATCAATTGTCTGTCTATGTCTTGCAGAACAACCTCCCAATCTGGCTTCAAAGCAGCACATTCCACAAAGATTGCCTTTTTGGCTGTCTGTGAGACACTACATTCTGCTGATCAGCCAAGCTGTCATCTGTTGTACTCCTCAACCTTTCATCAGCATTTGACCCAGTCAACCACAAGACTCTCTTGTCCACTCTCAAAGGTCTTGGAATTTATGGACCATCATTGGAATGGTTTGCGTCCTACCTGGAAGGTCCCTCATATCAGGTAACAAGGAGGGGACTGGTGTGCCCAGGGTCCAGTACTTGTTCCTCTTTTATTCTCTTTTTATACTCACTCTCTTGTCAAAGTTATGTCCTCAAATGGGTTCTCTTACCACTGCTATGCTGATGACCCTTAACTTATCTTCTTCTTGCTTCCCCCAGCATCTGCTCGGATCTCAGCATGTCTGCTGAACATATCATTAACATCGATGACAGCTCATCACTGAAACTTAATCCAAACAAAACTGAACTTCTGGTCATCCCAGGTGTTTTATCCCCAGGTCAGGATCATGCAATATTCCTACAAAACAATCTGCCCTTCAGCCACTTTGCAACCTTGGGTTAACCATGGTCAATCAACTGTCCTTTTCCTTGCATGTTGCCAATGTGACACGCTCATGTCCATTTATTCTCTACAACAACAGAAGTATCTGGCCATTGTTATCCACACAGGCTACTCAGGTGCTTGTTCAGTCTCTTGTAACTTTAATACTGGACTGGTGCATATCTCTGTTGGCAGGTCTACCTATGAATGCAATTCGTGCTCTGCAAATGATCCAGTCACCCTACGCACACACCACTCCACTGTTGCACTCCCTCCACTGGTTTCCAGTAATTGCACACAGCATATTCAAAAAATGGACCAGCACCCTTTCATCCCATATTTCTTGTCACTTCTTTGTGGCAAGAACTTTGTCAAAAGGGGTCAAAACGATGTCTTTGAGTAAATACCTACTTCTGCCTGACACACAAAAACTAACATTTCTTTCCTTGTTTGTTTTTATGTATTGCTAAAAAAAAAAAAAATAAAAATGGAGTGTGTCCCCAACAAAGTTTTAGGTTGATAGTACAGTATCCTTAGTCTCAAAGCACTTCTATACATTCTGCAAAATCCTGTAAATATAGGTTAAAATCAAACCTTTATTCATTACCATATGAATCATTCATAAGAATTGATGAACATGGTCATGGATGTTTGTGGGAGTTTTTTTTTTCATCTCTAGAAGTTATTTTTCAGACAGTTCCAGACTGACAAAAGTGCAAATTTTTCTATATTTTCTAACCTGGTTCTAGATAAGAGGTCACTCCTCCCAAAACACAGCCAATTTTGCTTTCTTGGACTACTATAGCCTCAGGTGGCTGTGGCATCACTCACAAAGTGTAAAAACTCAATATCTGAAAGATAGAGCTTGAAAACGACATTTCTTATCATATTCCTTTCTGTCTTGTACACTTCAAAGTACTTATTCTCTGCAACTGACTTTACATGGAGAAAATAAAGCATATATAAGAAAGCACATATGGTTAAGCTTTTCACTGTTTTACCAACATTTAACCACCAACAGTGTGTTACATAGCATATTTATAAAATAATAATGCAGTGATTCTTTTTTGTAGTAAAAAATTTAACTTATTTAATCTGAGCAGTGTTAAGGGGACATGCACCTGGAATGTCTGCGATTCCTTTCCCTTAGATCTCAGAACTTCTATACTTTTCACATAAAAGGCTTTTGTTCATGGTATCTCTGTGTTCCGCTTATACATCACCACTCCCTTACACCAACAAGCGAACAGTGAATTAAGCTCATGATTGACATGGATTCCTAGGCCCAAATGATTAGGGAAAATCTAGTCTAATTTCTGACACTGAAAGATGTCTGAAACATATTTTTCACTAGAGATGTCAAAGAATTGTCAAAGTAAATTTTGTTTGAAAAGGTTACACATGAGTTATGAGTGAAAATGTTTCTATACCTAGTCGATTCATTTTTCTTGCTGACTGAACAATCATATTTGGACAATTTGAAATGTTTGCTTTCAGGCTAAGAACTTGATAGGATTGAAAAAAGATGAAGGTAGAAATGGCTTAGACATTACAGGTATAATCACATTGAAAATACAAAACTGAAAAGTACTTAATTAGATTTTTACAGACATATGGGTAAGTAAATAAATAAATAATATGCCAAGCATACCATTTCTTTTCTTTTTTTTTAAATAAAAGCCAAATTTTTTTCTAATAACAAAGGATGTATGGAGGTTTTAACAGAAAATCTCAAATCAATTGATGATTTGATAAAAGGATAATACCTTTGTGTTTTGATTTTAATTACACATGAAATAACTAAATTGAAAACAATTTAGTATTGCAAACATCTGTATTTAAGTATTTAATTGCAATCTTTTTGAATTGGAATGGGGATCATAAAAGCAGGGAAACACTGGGGGGGTGAAAATTGTCTCTGGCAGACAGTGTTCTTACAGGGTACACTAACAAGGTATGCTTTGATTGCCAGCCCCAGTGGTGAAGTTGTGTCTGAAGCTCTGTGTGAAATCATGCTGATTTATTGGCTTGTGTAAGTCATGTAAAGAAGCAGAATGCACCAGCAAGACCATGAAAGGGCATCTACATTACTTCATCTTCTACTTGTCTGAAGCCCAGAGTGTGGTCAGCTTTTCAGGGAACTGGGTAACATACTGTAGCAACTCAACACTGTGGAGGGCTGAACGCAGACAAGGAGGCATCAGTGGAGTATCAAATAACAAACAAAGGACCTTTATTCCACAACAGAAAGATGAGCTTTCAGCAATCAGGCAACCAAAAGGGCTTTTACCATGAATGAGCTAGCAGAGTAACATCAGAAAAGAACCAACAATTAGAGAAGAGTTCACTCTGCGTTCTTGGCCAGTGGTGGCAGCTCTCAGCCAAGCAGCAGCAGGCCGGGATTGACCCAGAGTCAGGCAGTGTTCAGCAACGGAAGTACATTGGGTTCCCTTCATCGATTGTTCCACCGCTGGAAGCTGAAAAACAGTACCTGCTTAAAAGCACAGATGTGCTGATGTGCTGCTTTCTCTTGGAGGGGGAGGAGTTTGTGGCTGTCCTCTGATTGGCCAGCGAATTTTTGCCAGGCTTTTTTCCAACTCTGTCCCGCTGCCATGTACTCACTGTCTGTTTACAACAATCGTGGTGCTGAATTGCTGCTGTGGTTTACCGCGGTAGTAGCCCAAGGAGTGAGATGAGATGAGATTAGATTAGATTTAATTACATTGGATTACATTAGATTACATAAGATTAGATTAGATTAGATTAGATTTTGCTTTACAAGTACAAGGCAATGAAATAAAGTTTTTTATCTAACCAGAAATGCAATAAGTTGCAAGTGTAAAGATAAAAGCAGCAAGTGCAGATATAATGTTGTTGGGAGATGCTGGTGCATGCCAAACCATCACAATACATAACCTGGTGTAGTTCCCTTTCGAGGAGGGGAGCTGATACTATGGGAATACCAATACCAATGCCACCACATGTCAGGAAATGTCTGTCCCAGAGGTCATGAAAGGGTATGAAGGAGCCAAGAGCAGAGCACCATTAGACCTGTATGATCTAGGACCCAGGAGTGGGGTCCAGGTCCAGGATTTAGAACCTGATAAGGGTGTGCATAGAGGACCAACCCACCACAGTAGGGTATCCTGGAGGCAAACATATACCACATATACCTCAATGGTCTGCAGGAATAAAGGGGGTGTCCTTCAAAAAAGTCTTGCGATGATAACGCCCCTAGAGTTGGACCCAAGGTTAGAAAATGGGGTCTGTCCACATAAGAAGGGTACGAAGCTCATGCCACCTAACCCTTGTGACCCTGAAGGGTGTCTGCAAGTGTGAAAAAGGTAAGGGTCTTATGTAGCAGACCCAAAGGAATAGCTTTGGCTATTATCGCCATGAGACTACCTCGCTGCCTCAGTAAATGCGGGACGCGACCCATGAGGCGAAGGCACTTGGCTGGAGAATACTTCCTTTTACAGAGAGGAAAAGTTTCACAGTGAATGCAGTCGGCTCCCTCGAGAGCCACACATGCACATCTAACGCAGATTAATTGTGAATCATCCCCATAATGTAGTATGAGCACGGATGAACACACTTTCTAAAATTGCCATCTCTCCTAATCTTTTATATATATCTTATTTTTTCCTAGTCTAGACGGACAGGACAAACATTAGACAGAAGCACACACAGAGCACTTCCTGAAGTCAAAGAAGCTGGAGTAGATGTGACATAGATTCATTTTTATGGAGTTCTCCTTGTGTAATTGGAAGCAGTAATGATGATTTGCAGTTTAAAGGAAAATGGTAGAACCTGGCTTGATATTAGAAAATAAACAACCTTGAAATACCTCTAAGTGGGTCACATGTACTAGTGAAAACAGATTATACTACCTTGGCGTTTTTCTTCATGGCCCATAGGAGTGAAGTGCAAACATTGTTCAAGGAAGCAGATGCACACGTTTTGTACCTCAGAGCTGCCTACCTGCTGGCCATTTACATTTAGACAGCAGCAGGCATGCTACATTTAGGTAATTTGAAAATCCCATGGGGAGAAGTGGGTAATCAACAGTTATTACAGGACAGAGACAGTGACTCGGGGCCAGAATGCTTTTGGACATGACGATCTGGCATCACTATAATGGATGACACTACTGATGCAGGTTTGTATTGTTGAAAGTTTTATATTGCTTGGACAGACCATGATTTTGCCTGCTATTTCATACAGACAGGACCTGCTATGTCAGAGTCAATCAATCAATCAATCAATCAATCAATCAGTCAAATTTTTATTTGTCCGGTATAAGAATAAAGAATATAAAAAAGTATTAAAAAAAGCAAAAAATAAAATAATAAGAAAGTATAAACTATATAAGAAAACTATATGAAAAACTATATGAAAATATGAAATATATGGAGAATATGAAGAAATAATGTATATACATTATTTCATGTCATGTCATGTCTTATTAAGTAATTGCTTAGGCATACATGTACTTTTAAAATTGCTTAGGCATACTTGGGTTTTTTGGTGGTTTTGGAAATGGAATGGACTATGCCATAGCATATGAGCTTGGTAGGGATATATTCAAAAATATTTACAAAAAATTTTAAATATTCAAAAATAAAAATGTTAATTAAGAGCAGTGTTAATGTAACGTAGAGCAGTCCATGTTAAATTAAATTGTCTAATTAGAACATGTACTGTGAAAGTGGCTGAACGAATGAGTGAAGTGTATATGAAACCAAATTGTGTTGGAAAGAGAAAGGTACGGGCAAGGGTATGTTTGAATCCTGAATGGAACCTCCAGCTTTCCCCTCTTCTCTCACATTACTTTTTGGAAGCACTTTTCCTTTATTCCTGAGGGAAACCCCTTCCTTCCTTAAAGTCAATAAGCTTCACTGCTTGCTTCCCAAAGCTGCACACATGTGGTCATTTCCATTAAGGCCCACATGCACATGTATATCCATGTGCACACACACGCACGCATGCACGCGCACGCACACACACACACACACACACACACACACACACACACACACACACACACACACACACACACACACACACACACACACACACAGATATTCCAGCTCCAGAGTAACTGCAAGGGCTCCTAGGAGGTACATGTGTGAGAGGTAGGGCAAAATGACTAGATTATTATAAGTTAGAGGAAGAGAAAGAAAGAGTCATACAGAGACATACAGAGTAATCGAAGAAAGCTCATACAACATCTGAATTTACCAAAAAAAATAAATAACATATCTTTTTAAATGCTGCCCTAGACACTATGAATTAAATAAGTGAAAATATATACTCAGATATTTTATTATTCATTTGAAACAGGAAAAAAAAGTTTATAAATAAAAGTATTATTCATTCACCTTCACTAATAGGTTCATCCTGGTCAGGGATGCAGTTGATTAGGAGGCTGACCAACTGAGAAAACACACTGGATGAGAAGCAACACCATCACATGGTACCATGCACATGCAAACTCAGATACTCATTCACACCCAGAGTCAATTTGGAGTAGCCAGATCAACCTGCCAGGATTATTTTGGGAGATGGGAAGACACCATTGGTCTTGTAAATAAAAACAGTGTGAACACTCCACAACTGGAAAGTTAAATTTAATCCGGCAGTTAACCAAGCTCAGAAACAAACCAGGAACCCTAGAGTTTTGGGGCAGCAATTGCTACTTACTGTGCCACCAAACTGATCGTTGTATATAAAATTAACCTACTTACTGCTTGTTAAACTAAAAAATTAAAATGAAAATTTTTTTTTATAGTAATCTGTAGTATATTTAAATCATGTGACAGTGTGATCACCATTATGACCCCCTATTAAAGGGGGGGGGGGGGGGTCCGCAGTGGTTGCTCAAGTGGTTAAGGCTCTGGGTTGTTGATTTGAGGATGGAGTTTCTCTGGGTTGTTGATTTGAGGATGGAGTTGGGCCACTGTATCATAGCTGCCCCTGTGCTCTGACACCCAGCCTCCTCAGTTGGGATATGCAAAGAAAAGTATTCCACTGTGCTGTAATGTATATGTCATGATAATAAAGATTTCTATGCTGACGCATATGATCATTAGAATCAAATATGATACTATATTGAAAGGAAAAATTGTTCAGGACTGATGAAGTTATAATTTTTTCTTTTTATATTGCTTTTTTTTCAAAGAAGGAAGGGTGGGATACTCCTCTCTTCCTCTCAATGGCACATTGTCAGTTATGGGCATCTGTGAGCTTCCATGTACAGAAGGGGCAGATAGAGCTTTCTTTGAGTGTATTACGCTGCTAAAATAGTTTAAATAGATTTACTCAGCTGGCTTCCCCGTCACTATGAGAAAGTGTGTTATTGGCTTTGGCTTTCCAGGTTTGTAGTTATTTGAGACCTAATTGTTGCGTGATACTTGGCTAAAACTATATTACAGAGACAATTGTGGGAAATAAAAATATATTTGAAACAAAAGTTGGCTTAAAATAAAACTATATATTGCTACATAATTTGCCAAGAGTATAATAGACTCTGGGTGACATTACTCTCTCTCCTCATCAGTCATAGTGATACCAATTACTTGTGGACATCTGTGATCTCAAGTATGGAACATTAGCCACTTTCCTCCAACTGCATTTATCTGAACTGTGACAGCAGTACAAAAAGATGTGGCAGTTGGCATCTCAGTTAATACCTATCGTGTGACCAAGGAGAGCTAGCTACTGCCACATGGTAAAAATAAACAAAACTGTAGAGATTTCCCTTAAACTGTATTTAAGCTTAAAAAATTGCATATTGCACGTTAATGATTTTAACAATTTTGGTCAGTTTTCATTAAGGGTATCAATTACTCTTGAGGTGAGTGAGCAATGAAATGATCTTGGACCAAAGAGCGCATTGGACCAAAAGCAAAATCTGAACAGAATGCATAAAAAACTTTTGACCAAACCACTGATTGGCTGTTCTCTAATTAGTTATGCTCTTGATAAGCACTCGATTAAAATCTATCAAAATATATTCCTGTTATGTGTTTAGATTACTTTACTTGAAAAGGCCACCCAGTAATGAATTACACAACTATCCTCTGTTGCTGTATAGTACCCATGCTGTGAATTAACCAAAGGTCATCATCTCTCCCTCCTCCATAACCTTTCACTAAGGATGGAGAATTCCAGACAAGATGGTAACAGATGTGCTGCCAAACCAAAATGGAAACACAAATTAAAAGCAATGACTTGCTAGGTCAGCAGCGTGAAACAGAGAAACATTTCATTCCTATATGGAGAGGAGAAAATGCTGATGTGTTGAGTACAGGATGAGGAAACATAGATGGAAATGAATAAGGACAACATTTATTTAAACTTAGTGCCATACTTCAAATGGTAAAGACACAATAAAAACTGGTATAATCGTTACCTGTTTACACAAAAAAACTTATGTTTCAAAAGTCTCAAAGAAGGATAGCAGATGCTGGATGAACTATATTATTATAATCTCAGAAATATAGTTCAGAAATGTTTAGTTTTTTTCTGCTACTTTCACACAAGACTTTGCTGAGAGGGGGACATCAAGGCAAGAATATGATAAAAATCTCTGCTATCTTGGATTATACGCATTGCCAGTTGTGTTTGTTGTTTGTTAATTTATGTGTGCAGTTCCATTCTGGTAAACCAAATATCGTGTTCCAGGATCATACAAAATACTGCCACCAAAGAATCCCTATATAAGCAGGAGGATAGACCCTAGACTTCTGGTAAGCACAATTTGAGAGCCTGTGAGAGCATCATGCATGAAGAAGGAAGGGGGGCTGTTCAGTTGCCAGGAGCAGACCATCCAGGGCACATACTGTCTCCTCTCCTAAATTTTGACACAGACTCCCAGTGAACACAGAAGAGTTGTCCATACAGTCCATCATCCGGAAGCTAGATTAATTGACTTGACTGAAAATGGCACAGATATAATTACTGTATGTGCTTGATATGGTAATGCAGGGTGCTTCTAAATGATGGAGTGTGGTTTGAGGAGAGTGCTTTATTTCAGAAGAATATATCACTATAGGCTCCTCCCTCACAATCTGAGTGGAGTGATGCCACATTGATATAAGGCAATTTAGGCACCAGTGCACCAGTGTTGCTTCTGTACCCAAAGTTGGTAGGTCAGATCAGGGAGAGGTTTGAGAAGATCTTTTCTCCAGGAAAATATTGCCTGTTGTGGCTTTTCCTGGCAGGTGGGATTCCTTGGCCTTACCATATTTTATGCACTGTTCCTTCTCCTTCTCACACAACTTTGTAAGTATGACCTTGTAGACTTCAGTGTATGGCCTTGTAGACTTCAGAGATGACCCTCCAAAGTAGTTTTTGCTGTGGCATGTAGTATGCATATGATATGCTCTTGCAGCTCCCTGTGGTGTTATTTTATTTTGGTGTTCTCTGGTAGTCATTCAGTTCGAATACTGAATAACTGTTTATTGGCCATGAGGCTAGGACATGGTGAGCTACTTTGTCTAAGCAGTGGTTAACCCACTATGTGATAGATGTCATTACCTTGGCTATAGAAGGGCAGGACACCCAGCTTGCATTGTGTCATGCCACAAGAAGTCTGTGCTGCTGCTATCTGGGAGTCACCATGCACTCCAGATTGTACAAAATAAAGTTACATTAATGAGTAACAGCATTTTGCTACAGAATTGAGATGTGCTTACTGTAAGTAGTACTTTAATGATGTTTAAAGTATCAAACAATTACAATCAAGTTTTCTTCACAGAGTTGATGATATTTATTTGCTCATCCACAATTAATAAATATTTTTTGAAAAATCTCACACTCATAATATCTCCCTATTAGTAATTTTTGCATCTTAATAATCACACTTTGCAACTCAGCGTTACATAATAAACTGCCATATCATCCAGTCATTTAAAATGAACATCTGTCTTAACTTACAGAACTTAATTCTGTCTTGCCTAAATTTTCCCCCATTATGCAATAACAATGTACAATAACCTTGTTAAATATTTGTTACCACCTCCCTCCTAGTACATATCTGCATCTCATTCTATTCTATCCCATTCTATCATCTATAGTACAAATGTATATACAATTTATTTATTTTTCATTTTATTTGTATTTTTTTTGTCTATTTGTATTTACATATGAGTATTGTTATTTTATTTATTTATTTTATTCTCATCTTATTTCTATTGTCTGTGTGCTGTTGTCATCTCTGTGTACTGGAAGCATATGTCAGTAAAACAAATTCTTTGTATGTGCATGCATACTTGACAATAAAGCTCCTTCCGGTTCTGTTAAGGTATATGTGCATGGTATGGAAATTGTGTGATGAGATTATATTCCCTTTGTCATATCAGAGAGCAATACAACAATATATGTGGCCTTATGAACATACCTGTGTAAATGAAATGAAATTGAATTAAATATAATATGATCTTAGAAATAATACAAAGATTAAATATATGGTAGCTTAAATTCAATGGATTTAATTCGTGTATTATCAAGATATTGAAAATAACTAAAAATTATAAACAAATTGTGCATTGAGGCTTTATTGCCATTGTTGTTTGACCATTGAAAAATATCATAGGCTTATAATTTAAGCACATTTATATTTACTCATAAATATGTCTTGCTTTAAATCTCATATACCTATAAATCTCATAGGTCTATAATTTAAAGCAAGATATTTATTCATTGTCAAATTTCTATAAGCTAGTTGAAATATGATTTAATTTTTTAATTGAAACTGTATAAATTGCACTTTAACAATGGCCCAGTAATATAGTACTTCTACTATAACATACAGTAAGTGATGGTGGATCTAAACAGGTTATGTTTGTTCCCCGTCAGAAAACACACATGATGTAAAGGAACTTTAGGGACCTTATAAGTACTACTGTAAGCTTAGTTGAAGAGTTGGACTATTACACAACAGCCATCAATAAACACTCGCTACAAAAACAGATGCTACTACCATCTAAATTCCAGAAAAGCAGTGTGTGCAAAATGCTCTTTAAATGCGCTTTGGTGATGTGATGCCAAGGTTTCACTTGCACAAAAACATTAAGACTTTTCTTGTCTACTAATGTGACCAAGAAAGAAATTTAATAACTTTAGGAATGTCGGTGGGAGGATGAGGGTATAATACTCGATTATTGCTAGGAACAGAAAATCTTTTCACACGTGTAATTCTGACATACCCTCTCTGTAAGGTTTGTTGTCTTAACTTCACTGGCACTAGCAGCATTTAAAAACACGTCGGTCATATTTAAGAGCCAGTGAGCCAATTTACTAAAATTTTCTGATTGTATTTGCTCAAAAGATAAATCAAAGGGTAAATCCCCACAATAATGTCAGGTCATAATTAATTATGTTAATTAAATAAATTAATTAATTATATTACATTACCATATTAGAACTACAGACTTACAGAAAATATTTTTTTGAATAATTCATTCATTTTTAAAGATTCAAATGTAATTGGAATATGAACGTATTATTTCATAACAGATTAAGGAAATAAAAGTTTTAGAGTTAATTTCAAGATTTGAATCTGCATCAGCATGAGGAGAACATGATAGTTAGACACTACTATGTTAATGGTATACAGATGGAGGATTTTTGCTGTAGACATCGTTTATGGTTGCCAAGCAGATTGAGTGATGTCTGTCACGAGGCCTTGAAATTCTGTTGCATCTGAGTGGATTAAAACTCAAAAAAAGATGACTAGTACACCAGAAAGCATTGCATTCACTCTAAAGTTCATGGAGTTTATATAGCATGCAAGCTATATAAGTGTGTAAATAGCCAAAGATGTGGCTTAGAAAATGGAGAGGGTGTCCTGCGGTGGTGTGTGTTACTTAGCAAACAACTTCCAAGTTAGATGTTGAATCTTCTGAAGAGAATTGCAGTTTGCTTACTGGCACAATTTGCATTTGCTGTGGCTGGCTCAAACGCAAGACACGAAAGCTCAAAACTTAAATTAAACTTTGTTGATGTATTTAAAACCAACTGCAATTCTTAATTTTTTTTAAAAAGAATGGCAAGACTCAAAGGGTTAGAGTGAATGTGCAAAGTCATTGTGTGGAGCATTCTGCATTCTCCTTTTGTTTCCTCCATGAGTTTGTTTCTATGATGACCAAAAATACCTGGGACTAGATTCTTAGAAACAGACGCCCACACCAAATGCTGAATGCAGTCACTACAAGTGTTGTGTAGACAGTAGTGTCATTGTTTGAGGAAAAAAAATGTCAAATAATGAAAGAAAACTGAGCAAATGGAGGAAAACTGGAGCAAACAGGAGAGTCTTATGTTTACAGTTATAATCAGAAAACACTTGATCAAACGCTGGTCAGTTCTGGAGAAACTGGCTAAATGTCATATAGTAAGACTTGAAACAGACACAGGCACAGTAAAAGCTTTTTGTTTTAAAGGGCAGGGAGGCCAGGTGATTAGCAAACAATGATGACAGAGATAATCCAAAACACAGAACCAGAAACCAGGACATGGTCAAAACCAGGATACAGAAACATTGAGCAAAAACAGCTCAGTGGCATCAGGCAGCAAAATATTTTTGAAGTGACACTGAAAAAAATAGTGGAAGCTTGATATCAACATACGCCTGGTCAGCTACTCAACAAACTTGGAAAGGCTAAAGATTATTACAAAGCGTTGAAAGATTAAAGCAAAATAAAAAAATAAAAAATAAGTCGAATTGTCAATTGGTTAGAACAAGAACACAAATTTAACTGTATGATTTTTTTTGTACACAATAACACAGATTCCAAAAGTACTATTGCCTTTCTTATACAACCTTTTATTTAGCTTGATACATATAATATAAATATGAAGAAATGGCTAATTTAGATATTAAAACAAAAAAGGAATAATAATAATTATTATTATTATTATTATTATTATTATTATTATTATTAGGTGCTGTGTCACTTTAATTTATTCACTTAATATAATGTAAATTATGTAAAATGATGTTTTTACGCCTAATTTATTCAACAAACCACTCTCACTCATTTTCTACCGCTTTATCCGAACTTCTCTGGTCACGCGCAGTCTCATCGGGCATCAAGGCAGGATACACCCTGGACGGAGTGCCAACCCATCGCAGGGCACACACACACTCTCATTCACTCACGCAATCACACACTATGGACAATTTTCCAGAGATGCCAATCAACCTACCATGCATGTCTTTGGACCGGGGGAGGAAACCGGAGTACCCAGAGGAAACCCCTGTGGCACGGGGAGAACATGCAAAACTCCGCACACACAAGGTGGAGGCGGGAATCGAACCCCGACCCTGGAGGTGTGAGGCGAACGTGCTACTCACTAAGCCACCGTGCCCCCCTTCAACAAATCAATTTCTACAAAATTTTAAAACGATATTTCAGATTCTTGTGCATTCTGTAATATAAATACAGAATCTGCTTTGCACCTTTTTTATTGTATGTACACTAGGTTTTTTTTTTTTTTTTTTTAATGATGTCGATGTTTTTGAATCATTATGTCGGACAAAAATGAATATACAGACAAAAGATGTTATGTTTTTTTATGATTAAAGTAAAATGTTTAAATATCATATTTTTATTTTAAATCTGTTTGTTTTATTTGGAAAGTTTCATATCCATAAATGTAAGTGGTTTGAAAAGAAAGCTAACATTTTACATTTTAAGCTGGAAATGAAAACTTATTTTGAAATTTTAAAAGGACTTACAAGCCAAAAAGCTATCAAAACTGTGGACTTTTACATGTCTGTTAATTCCTCTTCTCTAAATTAAATGTATTGCTCTATACCCCTTTTTTATATTCTTTTATTTGTATTTTTTTCTTTCTCTCCTTTATGTTATGTTACTATTCTAAGATTTGAATAATATGGCATTGCATTTGGTATCTGTTATCATTCGTTATTGAGACAATAAAAAAGATAATAATAATAATAATAATAATAATAATAATAATAATAATAATAATAATAATAATAAGGTAACTAAAATTACCCCCAAATATGTGGGGTTTACTTATTTGAGGAGGGAAATACCAAGTTGGAAACTCTGCTCCCACGCAAAAGAAATTTTCCAGCTCATCATAAGAACATACCGCCTCCTGGTGGACGTTGTTCAGAGCGCCACCGAAAGACCGATTAATGGAATGGCGATGACGTCCAGTCGAATCAGTGTGACGAATCTGCCTGCCTGTGTAGTACGTCAGCACCCTGTGCGTTCTTGCAAAGTCACTCCGTATAGCTGGAGTGTAAACAAGAGATTAGAACAGTCTAGACCTGACACGAGTTATTGTTGTGCGAAGTTTAGCTAATTATTTTACAGAGAAACGTGTTTATAATATACATAGTGTCTATTCCGGCATTACTGACCTCTCCGATTTAACAACAAATCAGGTTTTATACGGTAATCTTTGAGACTGTGCTCTAGTTAGCTAGCTAACATTAGCATCTAAATATTTTTTTCCTCTATTATTATTTCAGCATAGTTTACGCATAGTTTGCGGTGAAATGACCAAGACTGGAGTCCTTTAAATGTGAGTATTGTGTGTTTTAGCTGCTGTTTGTTTTATTCAAAAGCTAACAAATCTGAATAATCGGTGTTACCTGACAGGTGTTAGCATCTGCTAGCTAGGTTAGCATTTATCCTTTAGCAGCTTTTAAGTTCTAGAAACCAAGAGTTAGACACATCGATAGCTGAAGAAAAACACGGTATATCCTTAACGAACATACAGCAAACAAAAGCCTGGCTGTTCGTGTAAATATCGAGCAAACTGAAGTGCAAGTTAGAAGGTTAGCACATTTAGTAAAACTACACAAGGAGCTACATTAGCATTAGCTCCGAAGCGCAAACTCAAGCCTTTAAATACCGTATTTATTTGGCCAATAGATTTCTGTTAATAACCATAAAACCCACAGAATGTTAGGTAAATGGTTAGAAAACGTCTGCACACGTCTGTAAAAATTTCAGGTTTCTGTGTAAAAAAAAAAACAATAGTCATAAAACGAAGCTAAAAATCACGTCAGTTCCTTCCCACCATTAATGAGACAGTAACTGCTGTTGTGAAGGTTGGGTTTGCTGTCTGGTCTTCATCAGTGAACATAAATCCACTCGACTATATATAGTTGTAGAAAGAAAGTTATTTAAAATCACACTTTCAGGTGTCACCCAAATGAGGATGGGTTCCTTTTTAAGTCTGGTTCCTCTTTTGTTGCTTCCTTATATTGTCTCTGAGAGTTGTTGTTTTTGTTGTTGTTTGGTTGCTTGGTTTTTCACAGCATTGGTTTAGCCTTGCTAATTATAGATGAGTATAAATAAAAATTTTAATTTACACTTTTTATATCTCTGTAAAGTTGTTTTGAGCCAATGTCTGTTGTTAAAAGAGCTATACAAATACAGATAGAATAGGGCAACTTGTGCACAGACAAGCCCCATGCGATTGGACAGAACCCAATCTGGGATGGGATGTGGTAGCCTAGCGGTTAAGGTGTTGGGCTACCAATCGGAAGGTTGTGAGTTCGAATCCTACGTCCACCAAGCTGCCAAGCACCCTTAACCCTCAATTGCTTAGTTGTTTGAAAATGAGATAAAATGTAAGTCGCTCTGGATAAGGGCGTCTCCTAAATGCTGTAAATGTAAATAGTTCTGACATGATTTACATTCAAGTTTAGGGGGTCATCCTAACAATCTTGCTGTCGTGTTTATATGTGCATTAAAGTGAGAATGCTTACTTCATATTTACACATTTAACATTGTTTTTATTAATCACTGCATGTGTCGTGCAGCCTTGTACATCACACTGCAAGTGTAAAAAAATAATATTTAGTTAAAGGCATTTGTTTCAACTAATTGACAACATACAGCCTGTATTTTATAAATACATATATAAAATCTATGCACTGTTGCAGGTTTTGAACTGCAATCTCACCCATGTGCTGTTTGTTATTCTGATTATTAGATTATTGTATTTTGTAGTGTTTTTAGTTAAAATACACACTGTGCCATGCATATCATCATGCACCACAAATGTTTTGTGTATAGGTTACATTAATTAACGTTACAGCATGATGGACACGCCATAAAATGTTTTAAATGAGCTCAAAATTGATTATACTCTAATAAGGTTTTAATAAATTGACTGTTTTAATTATGGTTGTTAAATATTCTCCAAATTCAGAATCAAGTAATGTCAATTGAGAGACTTCAATGATTGTACTCATTAGTCTAGTGTCTTTTGAACCAGGCAAAATCCTGTTGTTGCTGTGTGATTCAGGATTTGAGCCTTGGAGTCATGGAGTACACTGCTAGTGTAATTATTACTTCAATCTTTTAGCAACTGCTCAGTTATACGTTTGTTGCTTTGACTGTTCCCCAGTTCTGATGCCCTGTAAGGCACCACCATGGAAGCTGTGAAGACTGAAGAGAAAGACCATGAAGAAGAAACTCTACAGACTGCCTTTAAAAAACTACGTGTGGATGCTGAGAGGTATCTTAAGTGTATCTCATGTTAATACACATGTATCATTTTTATATAGTGTCTAGAATAAAACACTACATAAATCATCAGAACTGGATGTGATGTATGTTGTACACTGAATGTCTAAGTAGTCATTTAACTGAATAAGAATAAACTATGCATTTTATGGGGAATAGGAATTGTGCTTTTTTCAAACTCAGTTTATACAGAATGGGAGACTCAGTCCTGGTAAAGCTAAACGGAAATTGTGCCAAAACCAGCAATCTAAACATAACTGTTAGCAAGATAAACCAAGAATGTTTTCTAAGAAGTAATAATAGACCAAAGAAACAATCTGACTTGTTTTTGAGAACTGTGTTGCTGTAGAAAAAGATATGTTTTAGTGTGTATGTATGTATGTGTATATATATGTGTGTTTGTGTGTGTGTGTGTGTGTTGTGTGTGTGTGTCTTACTAGCCCTGTGGCTGCAGTACGTGTGAGCGAGGCATTGGCATCCAGAGCCGGAACACGAATCAGCACAGATGGAACAAAACCCAAAATTACTTCCCCTAAAGAGAACTGGCATGGGTAAGAGACCTGTTATGTGTCCTTTTTTGGCATATTCACATAAGGCTCTGTTTACCTGTCTCGCTAACTACATGCATATGTTATTATTCTCACTAATTGAAAATAGTTAGATGGAACCCCTTCTTTCCCCTGTATTACATTAGCATTACTAGCACATATGAATTAATAACATCCTTTTTATTGCATTCTTCTCTTACATGCAGATGCAGCCGAAAGTCTTCCAGGGGCTTAACAAGAATTCAAAGACGGAGAAGGTCCAAGTCTCCCATCCTGCATCCACCCAAATTTACTTACTGTAGCTCTAAAATGCAATTCAAACACAAGAGCCCCACAGAGCTGAAGGACACCAGCACCGCCCTGATTGTTCCTGCTAAAAAAGAGCTTTTGTCCTCCAGTGCCCAGTCACCAGTTTTTGGTTCCTTGGGTTATGACTCCAGTATTGCTTTGGAAAGCAAGGTTTCCCCACTGAACAGAGTAGCACCCTTTGGCAATGACGGCAGCTCAGAGGTAAAGGATAAAAAGACTAACAATTCTTTAGTGAAAGCTCAAACTTCAACAGCTGACTTTAAATCTCTGTGCCAGCTCCAGGAGAGTGGTGTGTGTAAGTGCACCAACTGGCAAGGCATGGAGGTCTACTCATTCACTGGCCTGCGTGATGTCATTTCTGAATGTGAAAGGAAACTGCCCAGCTCTCCCGATGTAGCTCAGAACACCAGAACAGTAAACGCATCATCAGTGACCAGCTCTCCACGCTCTTGCTCCGAGCAGGCACGTGTGTATGTAAATGATATTAGTATAGAAGATCTCTCGGGCTACTTAGAGTATTACCTCTACATCCCTAAAAAGATGTCGCACATGGCTGAAATGATGTACACTTAAGCAAATAAAATCATTTCGAGGTACACAGATTTGGTTTAACACAAAAGCTGCATACTGATGCATATAGTATACAGGAAGATTAAAGATAAGCAGTGCAGCATAAATATCAGAATATTTGGGACTGTTTATGGGAAATGGGTAGGCATGGAATAATTAGGCATGATGTTTATCTTGTGGAAATGCTTTTCCAGGGTTTTTCCCCCTCTTTATTTTTAGTGTTTTATTGTTTGATAGACTAACACTCAGTGTGAGATATGTCTGCTGTTGGGTATTTTTTGTTTTTCTTTTTTCCCCTATTTTTTTCCCCTCTAGGTTTAGGTGTCATGCTGCCAAAGCTCTGTTGCAGGAATCACAGGTTTTGATGTACTTGGTATATGGAAAAATGCCATGTAATCATTATGATCACCTTGTTTTCTTTAAATTTAAATAAATCTCTTCTGTTGTTAAAATACGGTGTTGGTTATAGACATTTATGTATTTTGATGATTATTATGATCTCATGTTAAGTAAAAACTAGTTCCTGCTAATTTGCCTGTTCTAAAAAAGTTATGAATAGTTCAATCAGGGTGATTTTATAAATTACACAAAGTATGTATAAAACGAGGTGTATTTGAAATACCCTCAATTAAATTGCAACTGTTAAAGGGTGACATGTTCCCACTAATTCAGCTGCAGCTGTAGAACAGAAATAATGGCTTGTATGCAATGTAAGGAAAAAGGAATAATTTTCTTGCCTCTCTAACAAAAATGTTGATGAAACATGACATAAATATGCAAAAAAAATAGATGTATTGAGTATTAATAAAAAAATAAAAAAAAAATTAAAAAGAAGGTGTCTGAAGAAAGCTGCTGATAGATTGCATAAGAAAACATTAGCCTGTGTAAATTTATTTGACATTTTTATTTTCACAAAAATGTAATCCAAAATGTACTACACTTGATCTGGGACAATGCACTTTATTAATTTTAATGAATTTATTCTCATTTTGGTACCTGTGAAAAGACATGAAGCAGAATTGAATTATTTCACTCATCATGGATTTTTTTTATTTTCATATAGTGTGTGGTATTATCATAGCTTGTTCTATAAATTCTTAATAGGTAGATACAATATGTGCTTAATTAGTAGTAAGTAATAGTTTAAATTATTTAATGTATTAATTATTCACTCACTCACTCTCACTCATTTTCTACCGCTTATCCGAACTTCTCGGGTCACGGGGAGCCTGTGCCTATCTCAGGCGTCATCGGGCATCAAGGCAGGATACACCCTGGACGGAGTGCCAACCCATCGCAGGGCACACTATTAATTATTCATTGGTTAATAATTAATGTGCTCATAATATGAATATGTTTGTGTGTCTTCCTCAAAAGTTTCAGCATCCTAATGTGAATGTTTGATCATTTACAAGATCACTACTGAGTTGCTCTTAATCGAGGACAGTGACACTAAAGCTACATTTAATACATCCCTGGAGACTGTGCTGTATAGTCTTTACAAATCATATTGGAATCAGTTACTCTTGAACTTTTTTAATAGTTATTTAAGTTCAAGTTCAAGTTAGCTTTATTGTCATTCCGTTTACATGTTAAGACATGCAGTGGAGCGAGATGTGTCTCACAAGTCAACGGTGCAACATACATACAGACATAAAACATAAAACAACAACGAAGCAGGGGGCAGGTACGGACTATGCCATCAGTACAAACAATACACTCTATGTAAAGACTTTCAGGATATAAATATGTGGACTATACACTGCTTCCCTTGATATTGTACATGTGCAACAGGAGGCATTCAAAGTCAAGCAGCTGGTAGCGGACTAGTGCAAGATACAATGTGCAACACGAGTATGTAAATGTGTGTATTGACTGTGGGTTTTTGTACACCGTTTAGTTTTTGATGTGCCAGTGTGCTAATGCTGAGGTGCGTGCAGCTGTTGGCGGTCAGGTGGGTCATGTCTCAGGAGGCCTGTGTGTTTTCAGGGGTGGCAGTGGTGGTTTGAGTTCAGGGCTCTCACAGCACAGGAGAAGAAACTGTTTACTGTTTATTCTATTTACTTTTACAGTATTTGGCAGACACCCTTATCCAGAGCAACTTTTCTCTTATTTTTATGAGATACTGCCCAACAGTGGTTCCAATAGTAGAACACTTTAACTTTAACCACTAAGCTACCATTCACATCAGGTTACACAGTTTTGAGTTTTTGAGGTTTGGATTAAACCCAGTTAAGTGCGCCATTAATTAGGATTCCCTGGTTAGGATTCAGTGACCCAACTCATTCTTGTTGGTGGTAGAATTTATTTAGTTTTGCTCCTCTTTTATGTTTCATTGCCTTCAGCATTAATCTCTGCACATAAATCTTTAGTCGTTTATCTGGTTGACTAAATGCTTGGGTTTTGTTAGCCTTTTTATTCAACCCCAAGGTATACAAAACAAATTAAAGAATTATTATTATTATTATTATTATTATTATTATTATTATTATTATTATTATTATTATTATACAATGAAAACATAAATAAAACATTTTTAAAAAATGGACAGGTTTTCTGCCCGTTACTCCTTTTTTTTGCAAAAAGTATATCACAAATTGCTAAATATCAATTAGTAGTACTTATTTATATCCATAACACCAGTCTTGTTTCATGTCATATAGTTCTTCACCTACTTTTTCTGAGGTGCTTTCTGTTTTAGCTTGGCCCCATCACCTAGTGCGACATGACACTGATGATGTGATGTAACCACTTAACCCATTCCTTCATTCATTTCATTTACAGCCCTTATCCAGAGCGACTTACAAACCCGATTCCAAAAAGGTTGGGACGCTGTACAAATTGTGAATAAAAAAGGAATGCAATAATTTATAAATCTCATAAACTTATATTTTATTTACAATAGAATATAGATAACATTTTGAAATGTCATATTGGCTCATTTTGGAGCTACACATTCCAAAAAGGTTGGGACAGGTAGCAAAAGAGGCCGGAAAAGTTAAGTGTACATATAAGGAACAGCTGGAGGACCAAACTGCAAATTATTAGGTCAATTGGCAACATGATTGGGTATAAAAAGAGCCTCTCAGAGTGGCAGTGTCTCTCAGAAGTCAAGATGGGCCAAGATCGCCAATGCTGCGGCGAAAAATATTGGAGGAATATCAGAAAGGAGTTTCTCAGAGAAAAATTGCAAAGAGTTTGAAGTTATCATAATCTACAGTGCATAATATCATCCAAAGATTCAGAGAATCTGGAGCAATCTCTGTGCGTAAGGGTCAAGGCCGGAAAACCATACTGGATGCCCGTGATCTTCGGGCCCTTAGACGGCACTGCATCACATACAGGAATGCTACTGTAATGGAAATCACAACATCTGCTCAGGAATACTTCCAGAAAACATTGTCGGTGAACACAATCCACCATGCCATTCGCCATTGCTGGCTAAAACTCTATAGGTTAAAAAAGAAGCCGTATCTAAATATGATCCAGAAACGCAGCCATTTTCTCTGGGCCAAGGCTCATTTAAAATGGACTGTGGCAAAGTGGAAAACTGTTCTGTGGTCAGACGAATCAAAATTTGAAGTTCTTTTTGGAAAACTGGGACACCATTTTATTCGGACTAGGCCAGTGGACAAGGACAACCCAAGTTGTTATCAGCGCTCAGTTTAGAAGCCTGCATCTCTGATGGTATGGGGTTGCAAGAGTGCGTGTGGCATGGGCAGCTTACACATCTGGAAAGGCACCATCAATGCTGAAAGGTATATCCAAGTTCTAGAACAACATATGCTCCCATCCAGATGTATTCTCTTTCAGGGAAGACCTTGCATTTTCCAACATGACAATGCCAGACCACATACTGCATCAATTACAACATCATGGCTGCGTAGAAGAAAGATCCGGGTACTGAAATGGCCAGCCTGCAGTCCAGATCTTTCTCCCATAGAACATTTGGCACATCATAAAGATGAAGATGCAACAAAGAAGACCTAAGACAGTTGAGCAACTAGAAGCCTGTATTAGACAAGAATAGGACAACATTCATATTCCTAAACTTGAGCAACTTGTCTCCTCAGTCAGCAGATGTTTGCAGACTGTTATAAAAAGAAGAGGGGATGCCACACAGTGGTAAACATGGCCTTGTCCCAACTTTTTTGAGATGTGTTGATGCCATGATGTGTTGCTGCCACTTATTTTTCCCTTAAAATGATACATTTTCTCAGTTTAAACATTTGATTTGTCATATATGTTGTATTCTGAATAAAATAAAATGAAATTTAAAAAATGAAAATTAAATGAAATTTAAAACTTCCACATCATTGCATTCTGTTTTTATTCACAATTTGTACAGTGTTCCAACTTTTTTTTGGAATTGGATTTGTACATTTTTCTCATTTTATGCAATTGAGGGTTAAAGGCCTTGATCAAGGGCAGCTTGGTGGACATGGGGTTCAAACTCACAACCTTCTACTTGGTAATCCAAGACAGTAACCACTAGGCTACCACATCCACAGAGACACCCTGCATAATATCGAAGCCAGCAGTAGCTTTGATTAGAAGAAGGAACACAAAAGTGCATTAGTGTCCCACATTTTCAAATTACCCTAATTTGTGATACACACACTATATACACTATGTTTAATTGAACTTATTGTACTGTATACTTATTTTTTGGTCTTATATGTAGAATTATGAAACCACCCATTTGAGTGATCAAATATATTGGATCATGTAACTAATAAGAGTTTCTTATTGCCCATGTGTGCACTGTTACCATGGTGTCTAAACAATTTCTATCTCTGAATATGTACTCTTAGTTTGAGCCCTGGGGTTCACCAAACATAACCAGAAAGCTGGTCTACAGAAACCACAGACAGAAATCTCCCAATTTAGAGAAATGTATCTGACCTAATTTGCGGGCATTTTATCATGCAGCAAGGCAATGACTGCAAACGTAAGTCATTCACCAGCCCTTAAATCAGTTGGGCAGCATTTTGCCTCCTGAAATGGAGAATGCACAAAGAAATAATGTTGTCGTTCCTTCAGCTGCTCTCTGTTTGTGGTCACCACAGCAGATCGTCTGGTCCATAGATTTGATTTTGCAACAATCAAAACAATCTCCAATTCAGAAATGTGTGTCCTGCAAATTTCATTAGCCAAATCTAACTGTGGTGATTCAAATAAGGTACTTCAAATATCAAAGTAAACACAGTGAGTCTTTTCTTTACATATTCTAGCTTCTTGTGAAGTTAGTCAAGGTAAGCCATGTGAGAGTATGTGGTCATGGATATTTTTTACACGTGGGCAGATAATGACTCTAATGGGTCTATCAGTGTTGAATGCCACTGAGGAAATAGAGATCATAGAAATCATAATTTTGCTTGTGATTTATTTACAACACAGTACTGAAAGTAAATAAAGCGATGAATGTGTGAAAGATATTAATGAAGAATCCGTTTATTACAGTGTAGCAGTGACAAATAACATGATACAACTTTGGGTTTAATTGAGTCAAGAAGAACACAGGACAAACCCTGCTGAAACATTTATACTCTTAACTTTATAACTCTTAACATTTATACTCATAACTAACTGTTTGTAATTCAAATGGAGTTGCACTTCTGAATGCAAGTTGAGTGTAAGAATTGAGTATCACCCAAATGCTTGGGTGATAATATTGTCCAGTTGGATGTCTGTAAATGGTAATTATGGTCATGCACACCTGGGCCTGGTATGGTTACAAATACCAAATTGTCATGTGATACTATTGTTTATATGATAATTACATTCACTTATACAATTTGTTCAGAGATAGTCATTGGTCTTGCTGGGGCTTCTATAGTGAAATTGATTAAAGGTTATCCATTTAGTGTTCAAACATTTTCCTCTGTTATTCAAACCTAGCTCTTTTATGTCATATATCTTGGATAAGAATCATTTGTAATTTCTTTACAGTGCACAATACATGAAAGAATATAAAAATAAGGCACAAAGGCATATTTTTGAGGACACATTTAAATTAAAGCTCAATGTTGTGCCATGGTGCTGGTGTAGCTATGGTGCTGAACTTAAAGCACCGTAACTTTGCCTGGTAGTGCAGTTTTAAATAAAAAAACATCCATAATCAATCACTTATCTTATCAGTGCTTCGTATAATAGGCCACCCAGTCAAATCCAGCAAGGCTCCTCATTAAATTCGATCATTTTTAAACATTGTCAACAGTTTTTGCTAAGTGGACTGCCCATGTAAGCCTTTCAGCAAGACCCACAATACCAAATATCAAAGGATTTCAATTTAAAACCATAAATCATAAACTTTGGTTTTGAGGCTTAGAGATTTTTGAGGCTTGAGATTTAAAAGCCACATTTGTCTGCTCATTCCTCTATAGAAACTAAAGCTCTTTGAACTTGTTTTGTAGTAAAGGCTACATCTTTTTCTCTTCTTCAATCATCTCTGTCATGCAAACAATTACTGTCCCAACTCTTCTAATATTACATAACATTGGGCTAATAATGCTCCCTTGTTGAGTTCAATTTTTTTATTTCTAACTTTTCCATCCATCTGTATCTGCAGCATTTATCCCCCTCTGCATATAAATGTAGAAACGTGAATGTAGAAGTGTGAACACTCTCATCAGGTACCTTGTGGTCTAACATGACAAAAGACCTTATATGGTCCATCAATGATCGTCCGGTTGAAGAAGGCACAACAAAGGCTATTCTTACTTGAATAGCCAGGCCAGACTATCCACACAGCTCTATGTGAAACTCCATGTGAGCTACCCTGATAAAAACTACAAAGACATGCCAGATAGTTAAACAGAAAAGATGCCACCCAAAGGACACATATTTTTTGTTTCCTTATCATCTGTTAAAAGGTACAGAGCTATCAAGTCAAACACAAAAACAAGAACAGTTTGCTGTCCCCCAATGCCACACAATCAACCACACCACTAACCGTTAAGTACTAATGACGTTTACACTATCCTATGCTTTTGCTGATTCACGCACTACAGTGCATTTTGTCACTTTATAAAATTTGTAATATATCTCTTTTGTACTATGTGCAATATATCCAATACATCTTAATACTGTACTGTACTGTATATATCCAAATAATCAAGTTATTTCACTTATGTTTATTGTTGTATTTTCAACAATATTATGTTGTATATTGTTATATAATTTACAAGTAATATTAACAAGTTATGTTGTATTTTCATGTTATTTATTTATTTATTTATTTATTTATTTATTTATTATATAAATATAGCATCTAATAGAATTCCTTCATAGTTTTATGCTTAAATGCCTTTGCTGCTGTCTGGAAATTGGCCAACTAAACTTTGTTGTTGTCAGGGAGCTCTCTGACTCTGCTCCCGTGCGTGCCCCGCCCGCACGGAGCGGCTCGCCTGCTTACTGATTGCTCTCACCTGACTCTCATTTCACTCTCATCAGCCACCATATATAATCCCCTCTCTCACTCCCACTCACCGTCAGTTATTATCCATGGTTTCCCTGAACATTTCTCGACACTCCCGTGTTCATGTTCAGCTTCGTGCTTCTCCCACGCGCTCCCGTGGTTAGTATACCGACTGCCTTTCATCCCCTACTCTCTGGACTTTGTGGGCCACGCTTCCACCGCGCACCACCAGATTACACAGACTGCCTTGCTACTCTGGATCTTTGTGGGCCGCGCTTTTCCGCGCACCACCAGATTATTCTACTTCCGTGTTTTCACAATAAACTCTGTTTGCTTCCACTCTGGCTTCCTCCTCTGTGTCTCGCATAACAGAATAACTGACCGCAAACAAGTTTAAGGTAGAGACCTTTCCGCTATTACCTGATTATGGAGAGCCGACCCAGCACCTCCTCCGACCCGGTCCGGGATCTCGTCACCGCGCTTCGAGCCGCCTTTCCCTCCACCGCGGTTCGTCCTGATCCCCCGGCTATCACCGGCAGCCCCATGGCGCTCCCGGGAACTTTTTCAGGAGATGCTTCTGCATGTCGCGGTTTTCTACTCCAGGTAAACCTCTACATGGAGATGCAACCGCAGCGCTTTCCGTCCGAGCGGTCCAAGGTAGCGTTCCTCATCTCACTCCTGTCCGGGAGAGCGCTAGCTTGGGCTCAATCATTGTGGGACTCGGCCAGCCCGATGATAAATGTGTATGCCCATTTCACTGCGCACTTTGTCGAGGTTTTCAGCGCTGCTTCCGGGGTCCTATCCACAGCCGACCAGCTGCTTAGCTTGCATCAGGGAACTGATGACATCACTGCATACAGCTTGCGTTTCCGCACCTTGGCGGCATCTAGTGGCTGGAACGAGTCGGCGCTACTGGGGGTATATCGGCAGGGTTTGTCCCCAGAAATAAAATTAGCCATGGTGGTATTTGAGGACACTACTGGATTGGAGGACTTCATTAAGAAGTCCATTGGCCTTTCTCAGCGGCTGGCGGCGTGCCAACCCATGTCACCAACCCCAGGGGTTCCACCAGTCCCTACTACTGCCTCAGACACCGAACCCATGCAGCTGGGCTCTCAGAGACTGTCCAGGAGAGAGAAGAACAGCCGCCTGGCGTCTGGTAAATGCCTGTATTGTGGTAACCCAGGTCACTCCATTGCCAGATGTCCCATGCGCCCAGCCCGAGCAGCGGTGAGTACAGTGGATTTTCCGAGAGACATATCTACTCTGTCTACACTCTCAGTGACACTTCTAACTCCCGCTCTCTCTCTTTCCGTGGATGCTCTGGTGGACTCCGGCTCGGCAGGGAACTTCATCTCGCAGGCCTGCCTCACCAGCCTGCGGCTCCCCCGTGAGAGGGGTTCCCAGGACTTAGCCGTCCAGACCATCCAGGGAAGCCCACTGGGTCGGGGCTGGGTCAAGTACTGTGCGCCGATAGTGACTCTACAGGTGGGTCTGTTCCACCGGGAGGAGATCCGGTTCATGGTGCTCGAAGATTCTACCGTCAGCGTGATCCTGGGCAGGCCCTGGCTAAGCCAACACGCCCCTGCATGCTCCTGGGACCCTTGCGACGTCCTGCGTTGGAGTAACCACTGCCTGGAGCACTGCATCTCCCAGCTTCCCGTAAGGGTCCCCTTACTTAGGAAGCAGAGGGCGGGGGCTCAGTTGTGGACTCGTCGATTCCCCAAGCTGAGGTCACTGAGGTAGTTGAGAAGCTCCTCAGTGGCAAGGCACCGGGGGTAGATGAGATCCGCCCTGAGTACCTCAAGTCTCTGGATGTTGTAGGGCTGTCTTGGTTGACACGCCTCTGCAACATCGCATGCAGGTTGGGGACAGTGCCTCTGGACTGGCAGACTGGGTTGGTGGTCCCTCTGTTTAAGAAGGGGGACCAGATTGTGTGTTCCAACTATAGGGAGATCACACTCCTCAGCCTCCCCGGAAAAGTCTATGCCAGGGTACTGGAGAGGAGAATTCGGCCGATAGTCGAACCTTGGATTCAGGAGGAACAATGCGGTTTTCGTCCCGGTCGTGGAACACTGGACCATCTCTATACCCTCGCCAGGTTGCTGGAGGGTTCATGGGAGTTTGTCCAACCAGTTCACATGTGTTTTGTGGATTTGGAGAAGGCTTTCGACTGTGTTCCTCGTTGTGACCTGTGGGGGGTGCTCTGGGAGTATGGGGTCCGGGGCCCTCTGTTAAGGGCTGTCCGGTCCCTATATAACCGGAGCAGGAGTTTGGTTCGCATTCCCGGCAGTAAGTCAGACTTGTTCCCGATGCATGTTGGACTCCGGCAGGGCTGCCCTTTGTCACCGGTCCTGTTCATTACTTATATGGACAGGATTTCTAGGCGCAGTATGGGGCCGGAGGGGGTCCGGTTTGGGGACCACAGGATTTCGTCTCTGCTTTTTGCAGATGATGTTGTCCTGTTGGCTTCCTCAAACCAGGACCTTCAGCGTGCACTGGGACGGTTTGCAGCCGAGTGTGAAGCGGCGGGGATGAGAATCAGCACCTCCAAGTCCAAGGCCATGGTTCTCAGTCGGAAAAGGGTGGCTTGCCCCCTTCAGGTTGGTGGAGAGCTCCTCCCTCAAGTGGAGGAGTTTAAGTATCTTGGGGTCTCGTTTACAAGTGAGGGAAGGATGGAGCGGGAGATCGACAGGCGGATTGGTGTATCTTCTGCAGTGATGCGGTCGATATACCGATCTGTTGTGGTGAAGAAAGAGCTGAGCCACAAGGCGAAGCTCTCTATTTACCGGTCAATCTACGTTCCTACCCTCACCTATGGTCATGAGCTTTGGGTCATGACCGAAAGGACGAGATCCCAGATACAGGCGGCCGAAATGAGTTTCCTCCGCAGGGTGGCTGGGCGCTCCCTTAGAGATAGGGTGAGGAGCTCGGTCATTTGGGAGGAGCTCAGAGTAGAGCCTCGAGAGGAGTCAGCTGAGGTGGCTCGGGCATCTGTTTCGGATGCCTCCTGGACGCCTCCCTGGGGAGGTGTTCCGGGCATGTCCAACCGGGAGGAGGCCCCGGGGAAGACCTAGGACACACTGGAGGGACTATGTCTCTCGGCTGGCCTGGGAACGCCTCCGTATTCCCCCGGAAGAGCTGGAGGAAGTGTCTGGGGAGAGGGAAGCCTGGGCATCCCTGCTTAGACTGCTGCCCCCGCGACCCGGCCCCGGATAAGCGGTAGAAGAAGATGTTTGCCCATTTTATATTATTTAAATTATGTATAAGCTAAGACTTCAAATATAGGGGTACTTTCTTTAGCCAGCAGGAAGTGAAGAGATGTAAAGTGGATGGAGATGAGACACATTGGGATGATTGTGTTGTATGTTTGTATTAAAAAAATTTTAAGTCTTGAAGGTATGGACATGTTGGGAGAATATAATGCAGCATCTTCTGAAATCTATTACTCTGTTCCTGAACTTACCACAAGGTTGCAGTACTTAGTCATTCACTGTTGGCTGTACTTAACTTTTTTATTAGCAACAATTTATGGCATTTTTTTAAGCCTAATAATGTAAACATACCATTTTCCTTTTGGTTGATATGTACCACATATCAAGCATATACATATTCATACAACACATTTTAAAGTTTAAATATATTTTGTATTAATGATGCTTGATTAATCTTATTTCTTCAAAACATTTCTTTACTTACTTTTTTTTATAAATTGACTAAGGCATCTTACAAGTAAAGAAAATTAAGATCAAATAGGCTGGCTGTTAAAAGAGCTTATATTGCGTACTGAATATATTAGGAGTATGAAGAAATATGATCTACAAACACTAGTCGTCACAGCACTCTGAGTTCCAGAGTGTACCATAGTTATATTTCTTGAAGTATTTTGACCTTTCCAATAGTTTAAATGCTCCCAGTGTTATTTTCTACAATATTATTGACCATGGTGTGAATAATATATTCACAGTGCTTTACAATTCTCGTTATATTGCATGATTGATCTTACAATGATTTGCATCAGAGAGCTTGGTGTAAGACAAACAGGCTCCCTAATCTGCTTGTCAGCTGCTTTTTTAGGACAACCAGCCACATTTACCTTCATATGTGAATCTGCTCTACATACTGACCTTGATCGGCTGACCTTTTTAAAAATGTACTGCTTACACTTAAGAAAACGATCGAGAAACATAACGTTGAGGAACTAATTAACCTAGAGGCATAATTAGTTACCACGTGATTACATTCCCATTAGGGGCTAAAGATATATACAAAAAAAATTAATGGTATATTTTGACAATAAAATCTGAAATAATTGACAATTGAATTGGATGATTATAAGCTTCACAAAAACAATAATGGAAAACATTTTAAAACCCACTTTGCTAGGTTCCAGTGTCACCCTTGACATAATCCATTCACCAAAGAAGTATACAAGCTGACACACTGGCTGCTTAGAAGGGAGCAGTGTAATTTAAACAGCTGCATTGAGGCTTTTCACATAATTCATCAGCCTCTCCACTGTTGTGGGTGTGACTCTTAAGGTTGTATAGGCCCTTGAAAATGGGAACCCAGCATCAAAGCATACCAAAAAAATCTATGGAAACACACTAAAGAATGGGGTTAGATGTTGCCAGTCAACAAGAGCTGCTTGACTGAGCAATTTGCCTGAAAATCAGACCTTTTGTTGTGAGAAGGTTGTGGAACATTAGCAGGAAGTATATATATATATATATATATATATATATATATATATATATATATATATATATATATATATATATATATATATATAATTTAATCATTTTTGCAAAGATGATAGGATCAAGTTTTTAAAATATAAAGGTGATTTAGGGCAAAATTTCTTTAATTCTAAATATATATATAAGTGAATAGAATAAAGTGTGTGTAAAGAGATGAAAAATATGTAAAAATGCAAATGCATACCTTATGCATCCAAATGTTGCATAGAGGGAAACTCTATAGTGTGCTAAAGGGATAGGGGCATGTTGTTGTTCATGAAAAGCAGACTAACTGGTTATTGTAATGTGTACTCGCTATCTCACCTGCAGCAAATTCCTCCCTTCTTTTGTGTGCAGGAACTCTAGAACTTTGCATGGCTCATTGCTCCAAGGCCTTTTCATTGTACTATAAAGCATTTGGTACCTAAAGACTCTTTGATTTTATATGTTACAGTGTTTTCGGCCTTTGTTTAAATTCCAGGTGCTCGACTCAAGGGCTGCCTCATCTGAAGTACTGTGTCTGTGACTGTGGTCATTCGGCTTTGCTGAACTTTGACCCCTGGTTGCTAGGAACAAGGCCCTCAAAGAGTGGTGCTTGGTTGAGGAGAAACAGGGAAGGGCACGTTAGAGTGGTCATAAATGCTTCCATATGACCTTGCTAACTTGGAAAAGCTCAGGTCCCCAGCAAAGTAGTCTGATATGAATAAATACTAGATTAGGAAATCAGAGATTATTCCATTTAATTCAAGACCATTTAATTCAACAATTTTTACCCTTTAATTTATATAGTTTTAGTATTTAATTTATCGTATTATATTGCAATGGATAAAGTTTGTTTCTTATACCGCCTTAATTAAAAAAAATGAGAATTTGAGCATTTTTTTAGTACATGCAACAGGTAGTACATACAACCTAAACACTCCACTCATATATCAATATTGTCAGTACTGTCAGTAAGAAAAGTGAATGCAGCTAACCATTAAATGGAAACAGAGGAAACAGTAAATAGAGCTTATTCCTGAAAAAAAAGCTATCAACACTCAGAAACTCAGGATATACAGAGGAATTTGTATTTATTGCTGTTGGTTACATACTGATATAATATGAGAATGACTCATCCAGAATAACACATACTTTTCTCAAGCAGGAAATTCCAGTCGTTCCACACTAATGTCCCAGTCGTGGTGTAGAAAAAGCTTGGAGTTTCCTGCCACTCCACCCCCACACTGACTCACACAAATGAACATGTTCTGTTTCCCTTTGTGAAGTTCCAGTGAAATCAATTCAGCACATACAGAAGATTGTAACTTCCCCTCATATAGACTGTATAGCAAACACCAAAATTTGAACATCAGCCATTTAAATTAAAAATATCAAAATTTATTTTTTACACAGTTTCTTGATTTCTCACAGTTTTTAATGTGTATGAACTAGTCTTACTGGGTGCCATTCATATCGAATTAACTGTATATAATAATAGACTATATTTAATACATTTGTAGGATACTATACATGGATGTAAGGTTAGGTAAAGTTACCAGAAATACCAGAACATAATAAAAAAGAGTAACCATGGCCTCAGCACACGTGTGTTATGTGGCTGCGAAAGCTGTTTGGAAAACTTGCCTTCCAGACTGGAAGTGGTTTTGGGTGAGCCTCCTGTCAGCCATTTTGTAGACACTCCCAAATGCCCCTTCACTCTGCCCCCACCTTGTTTTGGAGACAGAAATAAAACAAGCCAGAAGCCTATAAGCTCCCAGAGAAGCCAAATAATTTGGTGTTAGCAGAAAAACATGCTGCTCTTTGAAAGGGAAAAACAACTTTATAAGAACTAATGCAATAACATCACGATAACTGCCAGTGCTTTTCCGAAATAGACTTTTATTATATTACTGAATTATTACTAGTTAAGGGGATGAGGCAAGACACAGTATTAGCAGTGTTTCTCCTAGAGAAGTCTGTAAATACAGTCTGTATAAAGTTTTAAACTTCAGGAATAATCCTATATTGAATAGCTTAGGTAGCATAGGTAGAGATCCAGATAAAGAAATCTTTCAGAAATGTATGATATTTTGGATAACGTCTGTGAAGCTGTTAACAATGTTGACAGCAAAGATTAAGCTGAAATCTCAATCTCACTAGAACTAATAACAAAGCATAGGCATTCTTGACAATTCCCATAAATCAGGATGAACGCAGTGGTGACATGGGGTAAAGACTAAATCCTAATATTCTGGGGAAATAAAGGAGAAGATATTTCAAATGCCAAACGTACCTTCTTAAGAAATGTAAAAGTACTGTGTGTTGGCGGGGGGAGGCAAGTATTCTTTCAGAAAACAGTGTAGTTGTTGAACCAAGACAAGTCACATACTTTTTCATGGAGTGATTAGAATCACACATTATGCAAACTTTTTTTTCAGTTTATATTTAACTTTCATGCATTTAGCATTCAACCTTTTGTACCGTATGAATTTCCCCTCTGTTACAAGAAAGTCACAAAATCAAGTTTGTTTGGTGAGTATGTCAAATGTCAAGCCATGCAGAATGAGGCACACAAAACACAATTGCTAGTTACTAATTTTATTATTAGCATTATTAGTTCTGTTTCACTATTTCTAAATTTAATGGAAAGTAACCTAGAGAAACCTAGACCAATCATAAGAAGAAACATGAATACCGGTAGTTTTATTAATACATTTGGATTCAGAGGCGAAATGATCCAAATGTAGGTAGTGCTCATGTGGCATTTAAATGTTGTGGGCCTTCTATAAGGAACCTGGTCTTATCAAGGCTGAGTGTCAGCTGTGTTATGGCAGCTATGATTTCATAGTTTTCATCCCACGGAGATATGTTGGCCAGACAACATGATGGGGCCAGCATAGTGCCAGGAATCATTTGTTATCGGATGACATTTAAACATGACCTCAGTTTACAGTTCAGAATGGTTTTAACTTTATTCACTATTTGTTATATATAGGGACAGAGAGAATGTGTCTGTGTTAATATCTAACCTTCATTTTAGTCTACTCCAGTCCCCACATATTTTGCCACATCTTAAACTTGACTAGATTTTTTTACTATTTAAAACTAGATAATAACAATTTAGTTAGGAATAAACATAGAAAATTATACAGCCATACTTGCCATACTTGCTTTGATAATTAGGTCAGGACTAAGTAAATTGACTTACAGCATTGAGCCTCCTCACAGGGTGACCCAGACAGTTTATGAAGCCCATCATTAGTGCAGAGAGTTCACCAGTATTGATTTTTTTGCCTTACATAGGTCTTTTCAGCAACCACTTGGTGAGTAGCCATAAAGGTCCGATATATGCTATTTCTTTTCTACATTTTTTCTACGAACTTCTACAAATTTTGTGTGAGGTTGGCCAACTGTGTCAACTTGGCCAAAAAAAGTCAACTGTGAATTGGAATATGGAGTGTGATTATAAATAATGTCCTTTCAACAGTCATATACAGTCAATTAATAATTGTATAACCAGGAGCTCCTGATCAACTCATAAATTAGTTCATCGTCTGAGTTCATTATAAATTCAACACCAACTCCTCTGTGATGAAGCATTCAAATGATAATAATGGAGATACAGCATATGTAGGGTGTTATTTTGTGTATTGATTCAGAGGTTGCTCTCCGGAAAGTCCTAATGGGGTCGGCAAATTCTCTTCGAATATTTGAAATCTACATGAAGTGGAATCCAACCAGACATCTCTAGATGCCTCGGGATCTTTCCAGGGTTGGCCACTTCTCTTTGAGATCGTAAATCTTCATGAAGTGTAACACAACTGGAGCTGGCACAATTTCTATGACTGGGGATGGGCAGAAAAAGAAAAGCAAGTGGAGAGGGATTAGCATAGCTGCTGTTCATAATATTAGCAAAGGTTGTTATTATTAATATATTAAATATTAGCAAGCACTTGTTGATAATGTACATTTAAGCTGATGTAGTGGAGTGGTTTTATGTGAATGCCAGGCTAAAGACATATGACTTTAATCTACATTTACACTTTGAAAGTGTGTCTGAGGCAAGTACACTGTCAGGAAGGCTATTCCGAAGTTTAGGAGCTAAATACTAAAACAATCTACTGCCTTTAGTAGACTTTGATATTCTGGGAACCCCCAGAAGTCCAGAGTTTTGTGCATGAGGGATTATATCATATTAGAAGACTGGTTAGGTACATGGGAGCTAAACTGTTTAAAGCACTTAACAGGTAGCCAGTGCAGGGATGATAAAATTGGTGTTATATATTCATATTTCCTTGACCTGGTGAGATCTCTGGCAGCTGCATTTTTGCTGTCTATTCTGGCAGGCATTAACTACATAATTGTATATTTATACGTTTAGAAAAGGGTACATTTGATGCTTTTACATTTAAGAATTCTAAATGTGGCATTACACCTAGGCTCCATGCAGCAAAGAAATGTATAGTCTGTTATAGTCTAATAAATAGTCTGTTTTTGCTAAGCCTGGACTGGATTATGCTGATCTGATCTGAGCTGCATATATACTTTATGCAAATATGGAGCAAAACGGTACACCAATTTTCAATTTTCTTCTTGTATGATTGCTATTGAACTCCGTCCAGGGTGTATCCTGCCTTGATGCCCGATGATGCCTGAGATAGGCACAGGCTCCCCATGAGACCCGAGGTAGTTAGGATAAGAAAATGAGTGCGAGAGTGAGAGTGATTGCTATGATGCTGCATATATAAATATACACTGGTGAATTATATATACAAACATATCTCCCTCCAGAATCTTACATTTTAGCTGGAGGAAAGGTTTTGTTGTCAAGTGGAATGCTTGTTGTGCAACACACTGTTAACCATCATTACTATGGCAACCAGTAGTACATCATAGTACAGAGACCAGTAGGATCTGTACTTCAGAATACAAGGACTGGCAATCTGCAGAGTTACAACCTGTGTATGTGTGAACATAGCATAAAGCTTTTGGACTCCAAGATGCTGAAAGTGTCCTTCGTGTTGGTTTTATTGGCTGCTACTGCCTTTAGTCGGAATGTGACTTCAAGCTGATGTTAAGCCTGATAGTTGTACTTCAGAATACAAGGACTGGCAATCTGCAGAGTTACAACCTGTGTATGTGTGAACATAGCATAAAGCATTACAGAATATATTAGTGTTATCTAGTTACTGTCAGTGCCCTCTCCTTTTGCCATGTATGAGTTTGCCATAATGACAACTGTACTGGGGCAAAAAATCAACCAGCCTGAAGAATCAATCAAAATGATAAACCAAAAAATGATACCACAAGGAATTGCAGTCTTACTGGTGTAGAGTTGACTGAAATCCCGAAAAAAGCACAACACAACACAGAGCAGTCAACAAAAAGAGGTGATGCAACGCGTTTCCACTAACTTGCCGTAGTGACGTACGAAATGACGTACATTCCATGATACACGTATCTTCTAACACGTGCCTACGTGCGTAAAGTTTCCCTTTCAGGACTCCTTTTCCTTTTCACTTATTTAGCTTATATATATATATATATATATATATATATATATATATATATATATATATATATATATATATATATATAAGCTAAGTAACTAATATGTAATATGTACACAAAATTATAAAAAAAAAAAAAACATAAAATGTTATTATTAAATATTTTAAGAACAGTTCCGTGTTTTAAGGTTATTGGCTTTCTGTATGTAAGCGTTTCCCCCCTTTTTTCTTTCGCCTTTTTTCTTTTATTCCCGTAAACAGAGCGGAGGGAAATTTTGTGCTCTGTTTCCTGGTTGGGGCGGAGTTTTTTTTTTTTCTTCATTGGGGCGGAGTATAGAACCTGAGTTTGCGTCTGTGGGGCATCAGAAGAAAGCGACGTTGATCGTAAATAGGTTCTACATCTTAATCTAAGTGTCGGTACTTTCAAAGAACGCGATAGGAATACGTTTTACTGCGGGTGTTTTTAAAACTTTTGGACTCCAAGATGCTGAAAGTGTCCTTCGTGTTGGTTTTATTGGCTGCTACTGCCGTCGCCGAGTCGGTAAGTGGCTTAAAGCTGACGTTCAGCCTGATAGTTAGCACTCCTAGCTAACTAACCAGCAAAGTTACTATAGTCAACTAACTATTCGTCTGTCTAACCTGCTGTTTCGCGTGGGGTTCATTTAACTTGGTACTTTAACATTAGCCTTATTCAGAGTAAGTGAGAAGTGATTATCAGGGTATTTTTTTAAACAACTGACTTGTGTGTTTTACGCTTTGTGCGCTAACAATGGCATAGTTTACACAGGTAAATTGTCCTGTTGCTAGCTAACTTAGCCATTTTCCAGTTTTGTTCATGGACGTTCTAAAGTGACTGTGGCTCTTGAATTTTATTAGGGAAAGTTTTTTACAGTTATTTCTAAGCACTGTTATTTAACTAACATGAGGAATTGCTTGTAATTAAAAGCATAATTGGATATCTGAGTTTTAAGATTTTACAAATGTGTAAAATGCTGAAGTTTCTTACAAGGGAAATCTGTTGTTTTTTGTAAACCTGTTAGAATGAATATTAAAAAAGGCACTCATTTTCCTTTCTAATGTGCCACTCGGATACATAACAGCTTTTAAATAATTGTAATCTTTAATTCAGATGTTTTTGCTTCAATACCTGTCGGCGCCATGGCGTTATGATGACAATAGAAAAGAATGGCCATGTTCAGGTATTTGCCAGTCAGAGGCTGAAATAGAAAGGAATTGCTCTAATATAACTTTAAGACAGGTCGTGCACAGCGTGTGTGGTCAATAAGCCGCACTAACACGAACAGGCAAAATTCAAATGTCCTGAGAGAGTGCTTTCCATTTGAACTCTTGGAATATTGTGTACTTTTTAAATGTATCCTGGGAAGACACAAAGACCAAGTTCAATTGAATTTTCTGTTGTGAGTTCCTTTAGAGCCTATAGCTGTAACATTCTTTCATTCTCCCAGCAATCTTAACAGGCAGCTTGACCAAAGTGTCTAATTGGTGATCAGAATCAGATTCATCATTTGATATATTGTGTGATGTGATGTCTTGAAATATCTTGGTTCTTTTCAAGTCCAGGATAGGTGATTATCATTCCATGAAAAATTGGTTAATGTAATTTATTGACATTATAAAATAATCACTTTCTGTTAGCTCTTTTGGTTGTTTATGGTTAATATTGTAGCACATGTTATTATATAAGAAGAAAAACAGTGTTTTAGACTCATGGTATCTTAAGTATGTAACCTAGTGAACCAGAGTTAACGTATCCATTGATAGAGACTTAAGCACTTCTGTACGTCACTCTGGATGAAGGCGTCTGCCAAATGCTGTAACTGTTTAAATGTCCACCTTAGGAAACCACAACAACCTCAGTAGCATGCATAAGCATCATATATTCCTGTCACCCCCCACCCCCCACTTCTAACATTTTCTGTGGAATTTGACCCGTTGTGGCCTAAGCCAGCCTTCTTTTGGGAATTCTCACACTTGGTTGGACTTCAATGATCCAGTTCTTTTGTTGTTCACTCATTCTCCAGCCACTGGATAAGAGAAGGGCTTAAACTCAGGCATGGTCTTCATTTGAGTAAAGATTATATTTGTCTCACTTTTGGATGCATACAAATTAATTCTCATTGTAATTAGATAAATGTTAGTATAATATATGTTTGTCTGTTGCATGTTAGCACTGGGGGACCAAATAACATTTTCTTTCGTTCTTTTTTAAGTTGATTTCAGCAACAATCTGGTTTCAGGTTAAGTGACTGATGCACTTAAGTAGTAATGCACCCTTTGGGTAGCATTAATGTACTGAGTGTTAAAAATGCACAGAGATAAATGTAAATATTCAATTCCTGTGACAGAAATTCTACTTGGAAGAGATTTACACTCAAAGCCTTTGGCAGTTTCACTCCACTTTTGGGAAAAGACATGACAATAATTATGCACATACCATTTGATTCATCAAATCTGCTTGAGTTTTGTCATAACAGGCTGCTTACCACTATTTGAATCACATTTGAATAATTTCTTTTGAAATCATTAGTTATGTTTCGCTAGAATGTAGTCTCCAGCAAATATCAGAGCAATGAACTCAATAAATACTTTCACCAAATGTAGTAATGCTTTCTGCATTGCTGTCCACTGGACTATAAAATCCCAATGGAATGTTGGCATGCTGAGATTGGGTTTTGTGTGCTGCTAGTCAGGAAGAAGCTTAAATATACAATAGTTAAATATTTAGTAAATAATTTAGTAATTATCACACTGACTTTTTATCAAGGACAAATAGTTTATTAATATGTACTAATGTTAATGTTTACTGTCTGGATTTTTTTAAACAATCACTTTGCTGGTGGTCTTCCAAGATGGTTAGTACCGTAGTTAGTTTTTTTGTCACTTTTTTGTCACCTTCTCATATTTCCATTACTTAAATAACTCTGCATTGCTTAGCCACATTTTACATAAATGATATGAATGTTTATAATAGGCAAAATATGAAAGTCCTAAACCTGTTATATACCGTCTATTTTCACATTATATACTTGATGTATTATAGAATGATAGAATTTATGATTTACACTTATTAATTACACTTATTTTATATTCCACTGTTGTGCAACATCATAAAAAAGAAACTTGTTGGAATAAGGGAGCTGCAGGGTTGTATTTGAATGGCATAAAGAATTATGTTCTCATCTTTATTATATATGTATAGATAATTTATTATTTATTTAGAAAGTCTAAAGTACAACACTTAAAATATTACTTTTTTTACCATGCAAGTGCTCTGGAATATAAAATACACTAAATATTTTTAGAAACTCTTTTGGTCTAATCTTCCCTAATTTTATACCCACATTACCTTATTGCCTTTATTTACCTTCCATAGGAATTTTTGGCTTATATAATTTTTACACTTGGCAGGCAAAAAATTGCTGTAATAGTCAACATGGTAACTGCAAAGCGAAGTACATTTAATGCTCATCCAAAGGCTGCATGTTAAAGGTAGAAAATATGTGACAAATTTAAAAATTGCAACCCTTTGCAAACTTTTTTTTATTATTTTAGTTTAATTAAAAATATTTATGTTAACTAGAATACCTAAGTTGCAGGTTGGGCTGCTCTCATTTCCTGGTTTGCAATACATGCAAACTAAGTTAGCTAGCAAAGCTGGAATCATTCTGTCATTCCACTTCTATCATTCTATCATCCACTTTGCCCTCCATCATTTCTCACTGAAAATAAATGGAGGTCGAGGCAGATCTGTGAAAAGCTCTTTACTCTTTATTTACTCTACATAATGGGAGCGTTTTCATCTTTGCATTCTACAGAGTCTGTCTAACACACACAGAAGTCGACTATAAATAGCTGCTTTAAAGGTGTACTACCTTTAGCATGTGAGACATGGTCATAGGTGTATATAGGCTAATATAATTCTAATATCATTCTTTTCCAAGCAGTTGGATCATGTTTTGTCCCCAGGGTCATTGAGTGTGCAGAATCGTAGTTGTATGTAGCTTTTAAGTTATTTTGGGATAGAATACACAAGGAATTCAATAAGGAATGTGTATGAAATAAAAACATTGAAGCCTTGATGGTTTTTTTTTGTTTGTTTGTTTGTTTTTTGTTTTGTTTTTAGGTCTAGTAGGCAGTGCAGTTTTCTACAAAAATTTCTCAGAGAATTCCTTCTGAGGTCAAAGATTTTGCTTTGTTTCACAGTAGTGATGTCATGTTCTGTACTTTTTTCAGCAGCATATTCAGTGTGATATGGTTGGGGATTTTTACCTTTGACAAATTTGTAGGTGTCGTCTTAAGACAGTGTTTTTTGTGGGTTGTCCATGCTGGTTCTCAGAACTTTCACCTAAAGTTATTTAGCATTTTCTCTTTCTGCTTAAGAGAGCTTGTGGTTTATATGAATAAATGGGGAAGTTTTTAGGTTAGCTTTCATAAGTACTTTCTGTGTGTTCACCGTATGCCTTCCTCTTATTGGCTTTGTTTCTTTACAAATGAGAGTGCAGAGCTGACATCAGTTTCATGTGGTATTTGCATGATCCTGGTTTCCTGGAATAGGCTTGGCCTTTTATATCAGCTGCTGTTGTAAATTCCCTTGTAAAATAAAAAAAAACATCTCTAGCATGATACATTTTAGTACCTTCAATATGTTATTATTTTCATTATATTAAAGTTGAAATTAAACTACACACAAATCTGCCCTTTAGGGAGCGTTAAACACTGTGTAAGAAAGCAGAAATGTTCAGTAGTAAAACAAGTGTATCAAAGCAGCATGTGAGAATGTAGTCGCTTGGAGAACAAGATAGTTACCCTTATACACTAGACTACTGAATCATATGATTCAGTAGATATTATCACAGGGCTGTGCTATTGTTTAACATAGGTGTGGTGGTACTGGTTTACACAAGGTTTGTATTTATACCAGGTAAAACGACATACTAGCAAATCCGTAACAGTGTTCAGACAAAAAAAAAAAAAAAAACTGAGTCAGTGACCTGTGATTCAGTAGAAAAATGACGCATCTTGCTTGACTATGAGTTAGCCTTTTAGGTTTCGGTGAATGTGACACCCAACCCCACACACCACTTTATGTCTAATTTGTTGATTTATTATTGTAAACAGTGTTTAGATGACTTGTCTTTTATTATTAGGCTGAATTGTGGCTCAATTAAACTAAACCACCTAGTTGAAGTTGATGTATTTTGATGTTGAGTCAATCAGTACAGTCTGACAGAGGTCAGCTGAGTGTATGAGTAACACCCAGTTACTGTATATCCAATCTTGTATACACAGAAACCAGATCTTACTCAGCTTTATACTTTACTATATCAGTCCAGACTACAGAAAACTGTCAGGTGTTAAGTCAGCATCAAACCCAACAATTTTAAGTTTAGATTTTTCTGCCAGCTAAAGATGGTTTATTTGTATTTTATTTAATTTTACTTCATGACATTCGTCCTCCTATTGTTACCTTACATTTTCTGCACGGCTTAGCTCCACTAACATATAATTTGTTCAATTGTTTTGTCATTTTTTTACAGTAATCATTATGATTACAAAGGTGACAGCAAGACCGTTTGATACATCTTCAGATATAATCTACATATAACGAGGGTTAAAAATCTGGCATGAAACAGATTTGGATCAGATAACTGTTGCATTTTAGCCATATGTTATACAAATGTAAAAGCATATTTCTCTTCATGCCATATTTTACAACCAAGTCCCCTCGCAGAATGAACTATGAATGTTGCGGTCACACCTTTTTAAGAAAAATGTTTTATATAATGTATGTATAAATGTATAAATTTGTATGTACTTGCAGGTACGAGAGACAGAAACATGGATGCCTCCAAAGGCTGGGGAATCACATGATGACCTGGACTCATCTGGTGATTTCGTTTTTCCTAATGAGGAAAAAACAGTTGATGACGAGGACGATAATGAGGACGTTGAAGACTATGATGATATGTCAGGTTCTGGTGATAGCGAGACGATAATAAATGAAATCTATAAGGTAGGTGAATATCCATATTTGTAAAAGTATACAGCTGAGCAGGTTTCATTTAAGCAGAAGTAATAGTCTGCATTGTATGTATGATATTGGGAAAACTAGCTTGCTCAATTTTTATTTAATTATTTTGTCTGCCTCTTAGCCTGAAGAAATTGATAACAGAATCCGAGACATAGAGCCCTCGGGTCAGCCTCACCCAACAGTTAATGAGATTGAGCTGGTGAGACAGAACGAAGTTGGTCACCATCCCAGTGTCCAGCTGTCTCATGCAGGAGAACAGAACATCTTTAACAAAACTGAAGTGCTTGCCGGTAAGATATATTAATCATCATTATGAAACACAAAATGTGGTAGCTCTCAGCTATATTAGACATGTATATGACCTGGTATATGATGATTATACTGATACTTTATGATAAAAATGACCACCTAACTATCCATAAAGTATAATTCAGTAAATAAATAAATTATTAGCTGAAGTTTCAGCTAAAAGCCTCAACCAAACAACTAAATCTAAACAGCCGTTACAGCCGTAGGGACTTCTCTGTCTCCCAAAACAGGATCTAGTTCAGACATACCTCATACCTACGTTCGGGTATTTCACTCAGTTGCCAAGGCAATAATAATAAAATTATTAAAAAATGGAGGTTAAAGGTAAAATACTGGCCAGCAGGAAATAATTAAACTTTTGCTTAGAAAAAGAGATTGCAAATATAATTGTGTGTGTACATTTATTGTTATTAAACATATTCCTGTTTCTTTTTTCCCTAGCTGTTATTGCTGGTGGTGCTGTTGGGCTGCTTTTTGCTGTGCTTCTCATCCTTCTCCTTGTTTATCGCATGAAGAAAAAGGACGAAGGCAGCTACGATTTGGGCAAGAAACCTATTTACAAGAAAGCTCCAACTACCGAGATCTACGCATGAATAAATATGAACTCTGAACTCTCAAACATGAACTCTGAACTCTAAACTCGCACAGTGCCTCTGACGCTCAGCTAGGTTCCGTCTCTGTCCGGCTTGAGAAACCGCAAACCAGCATCGCAAACGAAACATGATTACTCGGACTGTTTATTTGAATTTATGTCACAAGAGAAGGTGCTCTGTTGCAGACTTTGCTGTACCAACTCCTGACCTTTTCCTTTTTGTGTCTGGTTTCCCATTGATATGCTCAAAGTCAATAGCCATTGTGTTTCCTTTCTTTACTTTCCTGTTCTATAACACTAAGAGGTGCAAATGGGGCTCTGTGGGTGAATAATATGGATTCAAAGTCTGTGCAAAACTCTAAAATTGTCAAAACTGACTGCAAACGCCTGTGCCATTTAGCAGAGCTACATGCTTTTGTGGAAAATGTTACTGTAGACTTTTGCTTTTAAAGAAATTGTGCAGATTAATTGTCCATTCTTAATGCAAAGTGGTATAAAATTGACACTCTTGAATCGAGAGCATGCTGTGTATGTTCTGAAAGTGACACGTTAATGTCCAATTTATTTTTAACAGAGCAAATAAGGTTTTCTTACATTCCATGTGTCTATGTTGTGTTAATAATAAGGAGCAAGTTTCTGACTAAAATGATTAAGTAGCCCGGTCATTGAGTTTTAGCTGCTTCTCTGACTTTCAATTGACAGGCTCCAGAAGAATACCAGAAGAAAGATCTCTGTAAACAGTTTTATCATGTCCAGGGGTCTGTAAATAGCCGTTTTTGTTTTTTTAATAAGTTAAACCTGTACACCTCGGTACTTGGCCATTTTTGGCAAACTTCTATTTACCAAATATTTATATGCCAAAATAATTCTCTTCTTGTTTTGTCTCGGTATTGAGCATACAAATTAAACATGAAGTTATTGACTTTGTTTTTTATGTTGCTTTTTACCAGTGCAAATTGGGAATCTCAAATTGATGACCAATCCTTATACTAACTTTTGTTCTGTATCTCAGTGTTTTTATACTCAACTTTTTCTGTCTCTTCCAGTGTTTCATAGAATAATACTTTTATATTATATTGTGTTAATTTAACTTTTGAATAGACTATTTTATTGCCTTTCTTCAGGTCTTGGGGTTTCTCCCCATCGAAGCTGTAAATGTGATTTTTTTTTTTTTTTTTTTAAACGGAAATCTATACACTAGTGGAAGATTCTTTTTGAAGAGTTTTAATGCATTTTTTTGTATTGTAAAGGTTTTTATTTCTTTTAGACCTTTTTAATTGATACCTATTTATGTTTTTGTAGAAAGATACTCATACTAGTTCCGAGTTGAATGAATGAGCCATGTTATTTGCATGGGGGTAAAAATAAGAAAGTTTGCTGCTTTTTTTTTTTCTTTAAACACATGATGTGAAATCTCCAATTTAATAAATGAATCGGTGGATCGTTGGTTTCTAAATGCAGGTTCTAATCTGATCAGAAATAAAGCTATTTTTGTGCACATTTCTAAAGTGTCAGTTTTATTTTGTATATTTGATCAGTAATAGGTTGCCCTGTGTCCTAGAACACATTTTTCATTACATTAGTTCTCCTTGTAGCTTAATTCTCATTCACTCAGTTCACATTATCAATACCAATTTTCAAATACTAGTGTAGGTAGAGTTTATTTTGTTTTTCTGAGCTGTTGCTGTTCTTTATTTGACCTTTAAGATATGTCTTTGAGTTTAAAAAATGTTTTTGGAAATTTTTTAGTTGTAGGTGTTCTGAAGTCCCCATCTAGGGAATTTCCATGGTTGGGTCTATGCATTACTGCACTATGTAGGATGATGATAGTATACTAAAGATTTTTCAGTTAGATGTTTTACCCAATACATTTGACCTTTTAAAACAATAAGTATGCTAAGTATTACAATTTATTCATCAATACCTGCTTGCTATTAATAAATAAACCTCATTCTACTGTACAACCTCAATCAGCCATGACATTAAAGGTTAGAGTTGACATTACCATTAACAGGTAAGAATGAATATAATGGATTATTTTGTTACAACACCCTCAGTTTTAAGGGTGGGATATTTTAAAACCACGTGAAGTGTCAGTTCTTGTAATTGTGTTGGAAGTGGGAAAATGGGCAAATGTAAGGATCTGAGCAGCTTTGACAAGTGCCAGGTTGTGATGGCTACATAAGCATCTCCAGAGCATCAGAAACAGCAGGTCTAGTTGGGTGGGGTTTTTTATTGCACAGCTGTGCGCAAGCATTTCGAAACATGTGATTATTAAGCCTGCCTGATCTTCAGTTTTCCAGCGAAAGAGGAAGGACTGGTTAAAGGAATCAACAACACATTCCATATTCTTAATTTATTAATAAAACTGATTTAAAACTAGTTACCCATTATGAACCTCAAAAGTTTATTATTAAAAATGTTCTGATAAGGAAAAAGTCAGTTGCACACAGGCCAAAAATCATAATTCTCACAAAGCGTGCATGCATCTTAAGAACACCTAATGGTGCCAGAAAGAAGAAACCATGAATTGGAATGCCTGTCCTTGTAAGGCAAAGATCTAAATGCATCTGTGTTCTGAGGTGTTGCAAAGATCCATATGGATATGATCCATTTGGCAGTGCATGTGCATGTGTACTAGGACAGAAAAGATCTTTGTATTCTTAACTACCCCTGTCATCTTCTCTATATTTAGTCATTTGGATTCTTGTTGGTTTCTCTATAATATGCACTCACTAAAACTTAGTAATTCCCATTTATTTATTTATTTATTTATTTTCTGCCTGATAGAACTGAAATAACTTCAAAACCACTGTCATTACTTTTTCATTCCTCTAGACATTCATTTGTGCCCTGGTTATGTATATATACATTATGATGTTGACAATTATGCCACTTTACACTTCATAAAACACATCTTTATGATTATATTGCTTTAGCAGATGAGGGTATGAGTGAGTTGATTGCTCAAAGTGTAAAAACAGTCACAGCAACTAGAAGCGGTTTGGCAAGATGGTGTATGGTGGTTACCCTGGTGGATAATCCCCTGAGACAGGATGGAATGGCTCACAATATGTGGCCTTTGAACTCTGGTGTGCTCTGGGCAACTGGAATTGAAACTGAGTTAACAGTACTTGAAGATTCTAAAACAAAACAACTTGTATTTATTGCTGACATCTTAATAACTCCCAACTTCCATTATAAGTAAAGTAACATGGCTGACATGATAGAAGCATGTGGATTTAAACACAAAAAAGCAAACAGGAAGAGTTTCGGACAAAAATACAGTGTTCAAGGGAAATCTTAATACATGGGGGTTTAATCAGAAACATCAACACAAGTACAGTTCAAACAATTTTATTCAGACTGTACAGTGGGCTTTAGTAATTATTTTAGGCATGTAGATTAGAATTGTTATTAGAATTAAGCTGACAGATATCTGATGGGTGTAAAATATCGAACATACGTCCATATGCTGTGTTTGGGAAATTGATCTTCTTGAGTTACAATTTAGGCAACTTTGAGACAGGTTGAGTTCATTTGTTAGCTTGCTTGTTTAGCTTTTTGTGTGTGTTTGTTTTGTTTAATTTAGTATATCTATCTATCTATCTATAGATGTAGGATTAGAAGCAATTATTCCCTTTGCTGGAGGATAGTAAAATGCTAACGAATTATTGCCTCCTCCTGGTGAAACAAGATTACTGCAAGTTTTATTGTCCTTAATTGAGTTCTATGTAATATATATATATATATATATATATATATATATATATATATATATATATATATATATATAATTAAATAAATCTAACAGATCAAAGCAAAAGTTAAATAAATATCAAAACAATTATTATAACATTAATAAATTATAGCACAATATTATATCTGTAAATATAAATATCTGTAGAATATATTTGTGTTGACAATCTTTGGACTTAACATAAAATTTTGTAAGTTAGTTTAACTTAGAAGCATTTATTTTCTGATTTTATTGGACTGATAAGTGGAAGTTCAGACTTTCCTTTGTCTTTTCCCTTGTGGAATTGATTGACAGAAATAACATGAATTCATTCATGTGACATTTAACAGAAGGTGGTCAGAATCAAACAAGAAATTTGAACCCCAACATCTGAAATAAAACAATGACAGGTTTTTTTGTTTGTTTATAACATAAAATTGTCATTATCAAAATATTACACACATATTTATAATGTATATATACATTAGATGTACTGTAGGTCTTACAAAATGTAGTGTAAAGTTCAAGTCATTTACATGTTTAATTTCAAGTTAGTTTGGTAAATTATTACAGTTTGCAATTACCATTGTTCCCAATGACCAATCACTTGTTACCTCTGTTTTCAAATACTATTGACTGATCACCACTATTTTCTAAGCCTCACTCTTATATTCTTTATTTTTAACTCTCTCTTCTTGGGGATCTTTACAAGCAATAACAGCGAGTAAATGTTCTCTTCATGGCAACCAACCTTTCACCTTTTATGGCTACTGTTTTAATTATATTCTACTTTTGCATGAATAATTACGGTTAAATATTATATAATAATAAGGAATATCTTTGTATAAATAACATGTGTAAGCAAAAACACAACTTAAACATGACCACCTGCACATAAGGAAGAAATTCAGACCTATAAACTCCTTCCACTAAAATATGGACATACACACGTGCACACAGAGAGAGATAACCCTGTGAGTAAATGCTGTGGAAACACACACACACACACACACACACACACACACACACACACACACACACACACACGATGAGTCACAGAGGCGAATGCGGATCCAAATGCAGTTAAATCCTTTTAATAGACGAAACAGGAAACAAACAAGCAGGCAAAAACAGGGCACAGGAACAGAGACATAAACAGACAGCATAGCACATACTAACAACGACTCACAACAGGGAAATGAACAAACAGAGTAGATATAGGGGACAAGAACCAAACACAAGACGGAGACAATCACAGACTAAGACAAAACACCTGGGGAAGAGAATGAGTGCAGTTAATGTCCATGGTAACAAATAGGTGGGCGGGGTCAACAATTAACATCAGGGAATGACAGCAGACAGAAACAAGGGAAAGAGAAGACAGACTCGTTACACACACACACACACACACACACACACACACACACACACACACACAGAGTTTCTATTCAGATCAATTCACATCGTCATCGGTTGACATTCATGAAGTGTGAGTGTAGTTTCAGAATTCACAATTGTGTTTGATAATCTCAGTTGTGGGGACTCTACATGTTATCCAACAGCTGACACAGTTTATTTTATGTTTGTGTTTCACACAGTACAAGTGTATTATTGTCAGGAAATGCACAAAAAGCCACTTTAACAAATGCTGATATAGGTAATAACTTTTCAATCTTTTTAGAATTTTGTTAGTGATCATTGTTTACAAAGCAAATTGAGTTTAATCTAATTAGAAGACATTAAATCAGTTGGTTTTGTTGAAAAGCTTGAATTCTCCACTATATTATTTATTACACAATTTAATTATATGTTGGTACATGGATTACATTCACCACAAGATGGAGGTATATGCAGCTTCTACTTCAGACACCTTTTGGACTACCTTTAACTGCCTCCTTTTTCTGATTTTCTATGACCAACCAGCTTTCTTTATCACCAATACACTGATTCTAGTAATAACTAATGGTAGTATCTTATTACTAACTATTACTATAAATTACAAAAAAAAAAGTCAAAGATTGTAATAAAACAAGTAATGGCCTGAGGACAATGAAAATCCCTTGCTTCACCCCGCTTCTTTGTTCTCAGGTTGTAATTTTCCTAAGGTCTTGGTAAGGTTGTGATGTGTAGAATTCATTAGAAACTTTGGCTGGTTTATCTGATCAGCATATTTCAATTTGGGCACACATTTAAAAGAATTTTAATGCAAAAATGATTTGATGATACAAATAATTAAAACTATGACTCCTTAACTTTTCTCCTGCCCTACCAATAATTGTTCATAATTAGTACTAGTACAGTTTCTTGCAATTATCAGACTGTTAATCTGATAAACCTACTATAGCAAGTATGACAATGTCAATAGAACTATCTTTATCTATTTTATGATGTCTTGTTTTTTTAAACCTCTGGCCATATACTCTGGCCAAACTTTTTGATCAAGTTGCAAAAAGTAGATATAAGTGTTCACAGGAGTTATGGCAATAGTTCATAACATTTATGAAAATGGAAGTGACTTGAAATTAAATTATTGCATTCATAGTCTTTTTTGTCTGTCATCATCATCATCATCATCATCATCATCATCATCTTCTTCTTCTTCTTCTTCTTCTCCTTTATTTTCCTCTTCTTCCTGCCTAGACCTTGCTTCCCATAATCCAGTGACCAGAGGCACCAACATGACCAAAAGGCATGACACAAACTCAGGCTTATTCACAAATAAAATTTTTATTTGTCTAATCCATGCTTATACTTTAGCAATGTATGTGGCTTTTATCGCTGACACTGTACCTTGATACTATTTAGTGTACTCTTTTCTATAGTTTTTACTGTGGCATGATGCCAATGGAGGAGGTGTGGGTCAAGGAACACGGACACAAAAGAAATGTTCTTACCCTCATGTGCTAGCATAGAGCGGGTAAACCACAGGCCAGCGAACATTTCCTCTTTTTCCCTTCCAGCTCCCCCTTCTGAAAACATCCTGAGAGAAGAGTACATGTAGAATGGTCAGACATAAAATGTGCTGTGTTCACTGTTCTGAATGCCAGTGCTGAGGTTTTCACCCCTGGCTGAGTATGTTTATGTATACATCATGAGTTTCACCTTGGTGATCCAAAAAGGGTGTTCACAGTGCTGAAAGAGTTTGGAAACCAGGCTGTTTCTCAGAAAAACTCTCCAGATCCTGAGTGTTGTTCTTTTCAAAATATAGGTTGGCTGTTGGATGTCATGAATGAAGACCGAGTGGGTGTTTGCAGAATACCATTGCAAACGGTCCATAACTTTCATATAACACCGGAGATGGAGCCATATAAATGTGTAGACCAAGTATGAATGAACAGGAAGATGTCATTTATTATTTTTTTACGGATGTGAAATTTCAAATTTTATTTTTGTAACAAAAAAAGGGGCACCAAAAGGCTTGATAAAAGCGTTTCAAGTTTAGAGCTGCAATCTTATAGATAATTGCAGAAATTGCAGTTTTCATTATTTAAAAAACTTTAATAACAACTTTGATGAGAATGAGAAAACTTGTTTATCTTGCAGAACCCCTTTTAAGTTAAAGGTAGCATTGTTTTAATTCATCATTTATTTTAGTATATTAGTTATGTATTTTTATTGTGTTCCTCGTGATGATAATGATACTATGACAAAGAACCAAAAGTAAGCTTTTACCATAAAAAAATTAAGCATTTCCTGAATCTGAAAATGGCTACAATAAAACAAAGGTTACATTTTGCACACAACATCACTTTGCCACCTGAAAGGGAAGAAGGGTACTGACATAGCTTTTTTGTTCAGTATTTGTTGTATGTAGTAATGAACGCATAGTGCATCCAGCATGGGAAGTTTTCCACCAATAAAACATAGTGCATAGTTTCCATTACAAAACACCAGAGAAAGCAATGCCTGCCAAATCTCAAAACCTTAATGTGGCTTTTGGCATCTAATTATTTCTGCAGCAGAGTTTGATGTATATTACTCTAATACAGCAATCAGATTGATGGTGTCATAAACTAATGTGCCTGGAATTGCTGTGAAATAGTTATAGAGCGAATATGATGACGGCATTCATCAAATATTGTGTGAAGGCGATTAGGTAAAGAAATATTTATATGTAGGCTTTATGAGTGTCCCTATTAGGGAACAATTATGGCACTACAATATATATATAAAAAAGTTTAATCATATGCAAATATGCAACTGAGCTATGAGTACATGAGGTCTCTCTCTCTCTCTCTCTCCCTCTCTCTCTCTCTCTCTCTCTCTCTCTCTCTCTCTCTCTCTCTCTGTGTGTGTGTGTGTGTGTGTGTGTGTGTGTGTGTGTGTGTGTGTGTGTGTGTGTGTGTGTGTGTGTGTGTGTGTGACTATGTTGCACAAAGGAGAGCATACCCAGTATGGCACTTTAAAAACTTCTATATAGCCTAAATACACTCTAACAGAAATGGCTTAAATTAAGGTTTACCTCTTAGTGCTCTCAGGGAGCTAGTTAGGTCCTGAGAACAACAGTGGAAAAAAGTGGAAAAGCTTTAAGGAGCAATATTGCACTTAAATGAGTCTGGACAGCATGACATCAGCGAGTAATTAAAGCGGCACAATTCTGGCTCCAATCCGTGCGTTATTTGAGCACCTGCAGATCTCTCTCTCTCTCTCTCTCTCTCTCTCTCTCTCTCTCTCTCTCTCTCTCTCTCTCTCTCTCTCACACACACACACACACACACACACACACACACACACACACACACACACACACACACTATTTTTCCTGGAAAAGCTAGAATTGGATGAATAGAAAAGGGGAACTTTAAACTTTAAGACAAAAAGGGTTCCAGAGAGAAAGGAAAGAGGAGAGGGGAGTAAAAGAAAGAATGGGTGGGAAAATAAAAGGAGAGAGGAAAGACGAAAGAAACGGGAGAAAGTGACAGAGAGAGAAGGAAGAGGAGAAGAGAGAGAGAGAGAGAGAGAGAGAGAGAGAGAGAGAGAGAGAGAGAGAGAGAGAGAGAGAGAGAGATGGCGAGCAGGAGGAGAGGCGGTGAATGAGACAGAAAAAGAGAATTAATTACAACATTCTTCCCAGTTGGAAGGGACTGTATGAAGCTCTCGCACGGTAAGTGCTCTGAACTCCGCACGACGTTTTTGATCGGACACTCGGAACTGCGTGATGGAGCGCAACTACACGTGCAAGCAATTCGCCATACTGTGGTTCTGCAGGGCGATAATCAAAACCTTCTACTTTTAGCCTGCCTCAAATCAAGCCATATGAGCATGTATCTTCACTTCCCAGGTTCCTTTCATGGTCGCGGAACGCTCATCTTCGCGCGTTTCTACTGCGTCGGAACCCGCACGAAGCACCGAGAATGAACGTGCTTGCTCTGTTCTTCGGCTGCTGTGCGCTTTTGTGCATGCATTTGGTATCGCAAGCCCTTGGTGTGGAAACCAAACCGAGGTTATCGTCCTCGGCAGCGAACAACGCCGCCAAGATATCGCGCATACGCGCTTCGGCGCCGCGGACTCACACGCACAGCACAGCGCACGCGACATCAGGACTCACCGCGCGCACCGGAGTAAGAACCGTTCACTCGGCGCAACAGAGAGCGCCGGTAAAACGCACTGTGAAGGTGAAAGACAAAGCGGAGGAGAAAGAGACACCAAGACAATCAGCTGTCACACCGCATGATTACATGTTGTCTCTTTACTGGTCTCTGTCTACTGGGCAGATGAACCGGAGCGCAATGCACGAGGCGGGCATGGCTAACACCATCACCAGCTTCGTGGACAAAGGCCAAGGTACTGGATACTAATAGTATTACTACTATAAAGCAGTTTAAAATAAATGGCAAGTGTAGATTTATATTTAGATCCCTAATGAGCAAGCCAGGTGGCACTGGCATATGACAACGAAACCACATAAGAACCAGCAGAGGAACCAGACTCAAAAAGGAACATATGCACATGTATGTCCAGTGGTACTGTTATAAGCACAGGACAGCAGAAGTTCTTAGAAGGTACAAATTTGTAGTCTCCAGCTGAGAATATCCACTAAATCTTAGGTATGAGCTATTTTTGAGACGTGCAAATCAAAGCGCATGCATGTGGGACCATCCACAGCAAAAAGAAAAGAAAAAGTCAGAAGTGTAAAAATGACAAAGAATAAGCAGAACAACAGAATAATCCAGGCAGTGGTTTACAAGGTAAAGGCTACAGCGGTTTAAAAGGGTATACTGTACATTGCAATCAGAGTAAAAGTGTAAACTGTCAGTTCTACTATAGCTATGAAGAAGAATGAATGGAGAGATCAAGAGCTAACACAGGATTTATAGCACCCTGGGACATCCCCTGCCATCCCAGGACCCCCATATATTTGAAAGTATTTTTCATTCTAAAATTGTTTGATGAAGCATTTTGTCAGGAAAGAAAAATATTCATATTCCAAAACAGGCAAATCAGAAATATTCATAGGGATCATGTCCACAAATGCAGTGCAGTGACCCAGATGCAGATAAATTAAGTGTTCAAAAATTAACACTATGTGTATTTCAAAGAAATTGCAACCATACATATAACTATTTGAAGAACTTTCTGATGGAAGATAGATGGGAGCATAAACACATTTTTTGAAAATAATTTTATAAAAATGGCCAAAACAATGTTTATGCTCCCATATTAACTAAGGGCAGGTAATTCTCCTCAACCTATTTTTCTATTTTGTTCACATTAAACTAAAACAATAGCAATAGTAATAATCAATAGTAATAATTAATTAGTTAATTAATTAAGTAATAGTTAATTAATTAAACCTATAGTTAATCTGTAATATTGTGTAAATCCAATAAAATGTTCATAAATATACAATATAAAAATCTGCAATATAAATCTAAACACTGGAAGCACAGCATCATTGATTAATTAATCATTTTGATTAAATGCACTCTTTCACTGATTAATTTTACAATTGACTGCATATTTAAGTGATGTGGTAGCTCAGTGGTTAAGGTGTTGGACTACTGATCGGAAGGTCATGGGTTCGTACCCCGGGACCAAGCTGCCACTGCTGTGCCCCTGAGCAAGGCCCTTAACCCTCAATTGCTCAGTTGTGTCACTCTGGATAAGGGTGTCTGCTAAATGCCATAAATGTAAATTTAAACATATAGAGATTTAAATTGATTAAATTGCTATAACATTGCTTTTACCTGTATATTGCTATTACCTGTTTATTTGAAAAACATGACTGGTGCCTATCAAATGCAGGTTTCAGAACACATTTGATAGGTTTACATTTGGCCAGTCAATTTCAAATCTGGCCAAGTGAACGTTACTTAATTAAAGTACTGTAAAGTTACAGTATTTAAGCCAAATGAATGAATTCTTTTGATTATGCAGCTGAAATGAACATCTTTCTCTTTTGTAAACTAGACCTGTTTCAATCCAACTCTCTTAAAAGACAAGCAACTGCTAAAGCTTTGTTGTTGTTTTTTTTTTTTGCTGAAGCTAATGATTTGACTAATATACTGCAATCAAGTCTTTGGTTTTTATTTTATATTTTTAATGTATTAAATTAAAACATTGGACTGTTAATCTCATTTTTTTCTTTCTCTCTTGTAGATGAGCATGTGCCCCTGTTAAGGCGCCAGAGGTATTACTTTAACATCAGCTCCCTGGAGAAGGAGGGACTGCTTGGAGCTGAATTACGCATTCTCAGAAAACCCTTCATTGATCCTCGTAGAATCCATGCAACTGAAAGCAGAACCTCTCTTCGACTTTACACATGTGCCACAAGCAAACAGAGGGCTATGCTGCTCCAGTCACAACCCATAGAGGATCGAAGCATCCCAAAATGGGAGGTGTTTGACATTTGGAAACTATTCAAGAGTTTCAGAAACACTGTTCAGCTTTGTTTTGAGTTGGAGGCAATGGATCGAGGCCGCCCATTGGACCTCAGGTCACTTGGCCTGGATCGTTCAGGCCGGCAAAACAAGGAAAAGGCATTCTTTGTGGTGTTCAGCCAAACAAAGAAGCATGGTCTCTTTTACAATGAGATCAAGGCACGCTCAGGTCATGACAACAAAACTGTCTATGAGTACCTGTTTACACAGCGCAGGATGCGCCGGGCACCACTGCCACGTGTAAAGAAGCCAAGCAGAAGTCCAAAGACACGATGCAACCGCAAGCAGTTGCATGTTAACTTTAAGGAGATGGGCTGGGATGACTGGATCATTGCACCACTGGAGTATGAGGCCTTCCACTGTGATGGAATCTGTGATTTTCCCATCCGTTCACATCTAGAGCCCACCAATCATGCCATCATCCAGACACTCATGAACTCCATGGATTCTCACTTGACACCCCCCACATGCTGTGTACCTACAAGACTTAGTCCTATCAGTATCCTCTACATTGACTCAGCTAATAATGTTGTGTACAAGCAATATGAGGACATGGTGGTAGAGAGTTGTGGCTGTAGATAGCCAAAAGTACTAGAAGTGAGGGGAATACTAAGGAAAAAGTATTCTTATATTTTAAAACTAGACATATTGTTCTTGCATTATGTGGCTTACTGTGTGGAATCAGTGTCTTCTCTTAATGCAAATCTTCTACCACTAGACTTAATGAGTTTAACTATATGAATAAGGTCATTGGAATAGTTTGGACTAGATATATACATAAAGTGCATTCTCGTATTTGTTAATCTATTAAGGTACACAATGAATGGTTCAAATCACATGTGGAGTCTATAAAGGTGTTTTCAATATGCTTTATATATCTGCATTAATTGATTACATAAATCTAAATTAATATTCAGATATTTTAGTGCTTACACAACTAATCTAAACTTGCAGTCAGTTAATCTAATAAAAAAAAAATCCCAGTTTCTGAATTCAAGTTTATGTTAAATACTCAGTAAATTAGGGCATCTTTATATTTAGCAACGAAAATTGGAAGCTTAAGTTTAAATGTTACACTGGGAAGGTTTAACCATATCCTGGGAAAGTTAGTCATATTTACGCAGGTGTTTATCTTTAAACATCCATGCATCCATCCATCCATCCATCCATCCATCCGAATTTTGATTTCTGTTAAGAAAACAATAGATTTTTTTATAGAGCTTTTGTTCCATATTCTGTAGCCCACAAAGACCATGCACTGTGAACTGGGCATGCCATAAGTATTAATGTTTTTTAATCTTTCTGGAATGCATCAAACCCAATATACCTTCTATACCCACTAAACCAAATAGAGTCTGATAAAATATTATAGATGGCAATTGTTTTCAACTGTAAATAACATTTTCCTGGAATTAGAATATTATTAATTAATATTATTAATTAATATTAATATTAATTTAGAATATACATTGTTCTGTTGTATTCAGATTTATGTAGGTGCTGGACTTTCTTTTCCAGACAGATAATTCAGATTATTAAAACTATCTCCATGCAGTTCAAGGCTCAGGAGATGCTAAAGTTTTTTCAGGATTGGAGGGTTTCAATTGGGTCTATACCAGTGCCTTAAAAGACAAGAACGTTCCTGACAGACCAGAACAGTGTCAGTTGCAATATGTTCTAGAGCAGAATAAACAGAATACAAAATACAGTTTAATCTAATTTAAAAATATATATTTGAGAAGTGTGTAATGCACCAATTAAGCATTTAATAGTAATGTACGTATCTATACCAAGAATATATTATGGCTAATTGTCACAAGCAGGATGTGGAAAGCATCCTAGATGAATATTGTGCAATATCTGCAAATTGCTTGTTGTGCCAAATTATTGTCAGATAGTAGTGCTGGACTTAAGGTTTCTCCTTGGTAAAAACCAGGGTTATGGTTAGGGTTAAACACTTCAATATCAGGAAATGAAAGCTGAAATATTGTCTTAATGTATATTCATCTTTTGGTCTCAAACCCAAATTTCAAGAGCTTCAGTTATTGTTAAATATCAAACATTAGAATGTTGAAAATATGGGATCTGAGTAACTTTATTTATGGCATGGTTCTCGGTACCAGAAAGCCTTGTTTGAGCATAGCCAGGAATTGCTGATCCTTACAGTCTGTGAGGATCAACAACAAAAAATTAGTGAGCATCAAGACTGTGTGAGAGAATGCCTTCAACATTAGAGATCAGGGGAAATTGACCAGACAGGTTTGAGATAACACTAAGACTGTAGTAACTCAAATAATAACTCTTAACAAATGTGGTGAGCAAACAAACACCCAAGAACACACAACACCTGAAACCTTGAGATGCATGGGCTATTGTATAACAATATAACAGTATAAGCTCACATCAGCTTCCAATTCTCACAGAGAAGAACAAGAATATGAGGCTTATTTTTTTCCATTTTTGTCTAGTTTGGATGAGTCTCATGCATGTTTTCTTGGCTGAGAGGAGTGGAATCCAGTGTGGTCTTCTGTTGTTGTGGCCTTGTAGCTGTAGTTTTTTATAGTATGCTTTTGATAGTTTTTTCATAAGATGCTTTTATTTCATTAGAATCAGAGATGCACTATTTATTCCTCTGTCATCAGTATGCTATAATAGCTTGACCTAAACTTCCTTACTACAAAACAAATTCATATTTTTTTCCATAGATTGATTGATTGATTGATTGATTGATTGCACCTCCTTAACCATTTGCCATCACCTTCACATTATCTACACTGTGAAACACAGGATACATTCATACACTCTTACACAGGGACAGTTATCACCCAATGGGAAGGATCTTCTAAGGTCTGGCCAGTTTCTGCCTGTTTATGAAACAAACTAATATCTAAGAGATTAGAATTAATCTAAGAGAGCAGAACTGGGTTTGATAACACCATTTAATTTGAAGATATTAATATTTATGTGTACAAAAACTAAACATTTGTGGGTTTTTTGGAAATCTTATATAAAATTCCCCTTAAAAACAGAGATACTTAAGAAAAGCTTCAACTTTTTAATGCCCTGAGTTTTTTTGTTTTTGTTTTTTTTAAACATCAGTTAGACATTTCACTCAGGTGTCTGATAATGAAAACAATAATTTGTGTTAATCTGAAAAAAGAAAAAAAAAGAAAGAAAAAGAAACAGCTCAACAGAAGCATTTTCATTAGTGGTCTTTTACCTTTGGACCCCACTGTATACAAGCAGCCTATTCCAACTTTCTTTTTTTTTACCCTTACATTTTATTGGCTGCTATATTACATTGAAGGTGGGAAATTATGTTGTGATTTTATATATATATATATATATATGCTGTGAGTCAAAATGGGATTTTTTGAGTGTCATTACTTTATAACACCTGTATGGGTTTTTTTTTATTATTTCGTTTAATGTTTCTTTTCTTTTAAAGGTTGGAGAACCATCATTTTAGTATGATGTCAAACGTCACCCTATTTTATTTATTTTATGACTTCTACGTTATATTAGTATAAAAACATTATATATTTCTAATCATTAAATGAAATGTTAGAGCAAAGAAAACAACATGAAAGTCTCCAGAGGAGCTACTGCAGATTCTCCAATATGGTTGTTAAACGTTCCCAGAGAATATCCCAATAAAACTCTACAACTTTACCTGAGACTACAAAAAAATAGGGTTGTCACACAAAAAAACTTTGTGACAGTATATGTCAAAATTATTTTAATACATGCAACAGTAATTATTTTAGGGAATCTTCAAAATTTCTGACTGGAAAAATATATTTGTCTGAGTTAATTTGTTCAAAATAGATTTATCTAATTGCATAAACAACAACTTAAACAAGCATGTGGAACATGATGCAATATATAAAAAGGGAAATGCATTATTTAATCATCCTGCCATTATCATGCCATCATTTTCATCCTCATCTTCATCATGATCCCCATTCACACTCTCACCTTTTTCCTGTAGATTTGATCCCATCACTGTACCTCTAATTTACACATCATTGTCCTCTTTCTAACTTTCTACATGTATGTAAAACCACTAAAAGGTGACATGCATAACGCTGATTATTTTGTTGCATTGCACCTTGTGGGATATATTAGGCTACATGTGAACAGTTAGTACACTCAAAGTTATATGTTGGAAGCAGGAAAAATTAGTGACTTTGATTGCTCAATGACTGGGTTATCTTAATCTTGTGGGGTTTTCGCAGTGGTTAGTAACTATAAAAAAGTGGTGAACCAACAACTTTGTAATGGATGCTCAAATCTCACTGATGGAAATAAGGAGCAAAGACTAGTACATCTGGTCCAGTATCACAGAATAGCTATTATAGCACAAATTGCTGAAAAAGTTAAAGTTGTGCGGGGGGCACGGTGGCTTAGTGGGTAGCACGTTCGCCTCACACCTCCAGGGTTGGGGTTCGATTCCTGCCTCCGCCTTGTGTGTGTGGAGTTTGCATGTTCTCCCCGTGCCTCCGGGGTTTCCTCCGGGTACCCCGGTTTCCTCCCCCAGTCCAAAGACATGCATGGTAGGTTGATTGGCATCTCTGGAAAATTGTCCGTAGTGTGTGAATGTGTGAGTGAATGAGAGTGTGTGTGTGCCCTGCGATGGGTTGGCACTCCGTCCAGGGTGTATCCTGCCTTGATGCCCGATGACGCACAGGCTCCCCGTGACCCGAGTAGTTCGGATAAAGTGGTAGAAAATGAGTGAGAGAGTGAGTGAGTTAAAGTTGTGATCAAAAGTTGACATAACACACAATTAAAAAAACACCACTAAGAGGTGATATGAATAACACTGATTTATTTAGTTGCAATGCACCTTTAAATGTGTGAGATATATTAGCTCGCATGTGAACAGAACATGGGGCTGTGTAGCATCTATACACCTTGTCGTATATGAGGCTGTGTAGTCAGAGTGCCCATGCTGACCCATACAATGGGCATGTGAGCATCTGAAAAGGTGCCATGGAAAAAGATGGTCTGGTCTGATGAGTCATGTTTTCTTTTACAAAATGTCAAGCATCAAGAATCATTATTTGTCATTAACCTCATTGGGTACACCTGGCAATCAATTCAGTTTTAATCCCTAAATTGCAAACCAGTGGCAATGGTGGCCCCCTGAGGCAAAATGAGAAAGAAAGGTAACATATACTCTTCTGGGTGAGATTAAATTGCCATTGTAAATAATTTCTTTTTTTTTTCTTTTCTTTTTTTAATTAAACAAGTGCAATTGTGTAACCAGGAGCTTTGGTTCAACTTCTAATTATGAGCATTATCAGAAATATGATTATGAGAACATCCAAAAAATTGTTGGCAAAAAGGTGAGTGAACAAACATCTTTTCAGACTAGAATTATACACTGAGACACTGAGGCAGTTCCATATCTGTGTGGCTCTTAAGAGAAAGATACCAATCACGCTTTATAGTTTAGTAATAGTATTTTATAATCAGTGCAAAATTTGCGAGCATATGCATTGTAGATAAGAATGTGTACATATCATCTGTTTGTAGACTGAATGCTAGTTGCTGCCTTCTTCACATAAACTGAGCTTGTTCATGCACATACTGTACTGGCACATCTTGACAGTAAGACATTACATTAATCCAACCTGTAGAGGTGACAAAAGCATGAACTTGTTTTTCTGCATCATTTAGTGACATTATATTGCTTATCTTAGCAATATGTCTGAGATGAAAGGTTAAATACTGGAGTCAATAATCACACCAAGGTCTTTTACGGCTGCACATCTTGAAACAGAAAGGCCATTCAGAGATACAATGTAATCAAAAAGCTTTTTTGTAGGAGGAAGTTCCACTAAGCATCGTAATGTCTGTTTCACATTTTTCAGCTTTAGTAAGTTGGTGCTTCTCATCTAGTTTTGCTGAAACATATAATGGTGTGTCATCAGTGGAAGCAAAAATATAAATTTAACCCATAAATCAGCAAATAAAAGGAAAATAAACCACAGTGGGCCTGAAACAGAACCTAATGGAACACCAAATTTTACTTTGCTATGCAGAGAGAAGTCAGCATTTACATATACAAACTAATAACAATAAGTCAAATAAGACCTCAGCCAGAAGAGGGCTGTTTCCTTATCTCCAAAATTTTTTAGTCTATGAAGTAGACTGGTATAATTAATGGTGTCTAAAGCTGCACTAAGTTCTAGCAACACCAGCAAGAAAACACAAAGCTGATCAGATGTCATTAGAAGGTCTTTTACCACTTTAACTAACACAGTCTCTGAGCTATGATAAAAGTACACACACACACACACACACACACACACACACACACACACACACACACACACACACACACACACACACACACACACACACACACACACACACACACACACACACACACACACACACACACACACACACACACACACACACAAGAAACATGAGTGTTTTCACTCCCTATCAGCCATCAACCCATACCCAACCAATAAACAACATATGTTACCCAACACCTTTTAACTGTTTTGTGATGTCATTGTCCCCTAGCACTTTTTAACCTATCAACTTAGTTATTTAATGACATATTAGTTACTGAGAGTGCTAGCCAAGGCCAATAAATCCTTACAGTTGCATTCATAATTCTTTATAACACATTTTCCCTGTGCTCTCATTTTTCTCTGCAGGGTAACACAAACCACTGCAGGCACCTACAGTCAATTCTCAAGGCACTCAGTTAATAAAGAAAAACTAGAAAAAAATCTTTACTATCCATAATTTGTTATTGAATAGTTGGCAATGGAGAATGTGTGAAAGAAAGTGCAATTAGAAATACATTTTAAACATAATAAGCTGCTTATGTTGGGTTATTAGATGCATCAGATTTGATTCACACAATAAATCTATCAGAAAAGTTGAATAATGTAGAAAATTAACATTATGTATTCACAAATTATGTTTTATTACCAAAATCTTGACTGAAAATATTTCAGAAATGATGCAGGGTGTTAGGAGAACTGCAAGCGTCTTGGAAAGGTATGATATCAAGAGATGTTTTCTTAAGATAGTATGTCAAAGTAGGAATTGAACTCACAGGAGCCCTTTGGATATGGGGATGATATTCATTGGCCCAGTGGCCCAGTATCTGTTTTGGCCCAGGAGACCTTTCTTTTTGACAGATGAACAATTTATCAGAGAATTGTATAGCAACTATGCATTCTAAATATTATGAAAGTTTTTTACTGCCAAAATTAAAAACATTATGAAATTTCAGATTACTAACTTATTAACATTTGATTAGCTACTTAGAAAACAACATCAAGATTAGGATTTTTTAAAATTTCAATTCTACAGGCTCAACTATTTTTAATGATTTACTCAAAAATAAATGATCACATGGGTACTTGATCCCTTACCTACACATTTAATTAACAACACATAAATAACACACATAAACAAATATTAAAAGGAACAAAGCACTTGTTAAACCTTGTTAGACCTTGATGCCTGTCATATTTCTAATTAGAGGCCAATATCAAATGCTCTTTGTCTCCATGATCCTAAAAAGATGACAGGATTTAGGCTTCATCACAATACTGACCGCACTGGTAAAAAGTGCAAAATTACCTTCTTGCATGTAATCACAGTTGTGTCCCCTTGCTCAAACAGCTTTTGATACCATAGGTATATTTTCATCAAATAATCTCTGCTTATCCACACTATACTAGCTCTCAGTAATATTTCACATTAGTAATAAAATGTTAGCAATGACTTGTAAAGCACTCCGTACGTGACTGAATATTATGTTTGATCAACAAACGTATACTATATAGCCAAAAGTCACAACAGGGAAACTATTCTCATGGAGTGACAAAACTATCACTGTTTTTGTTTGAAAAAGAGCTCATCTAAACTTTTAAGTATGAGGAAAGAAATTATTTCAAATTAATGAGAGCATCCCTGCCTTTTGTATAAATTGACAAGCAGTTTATTTTTTGCTTGGATGCATCCAAAGCTCCAGCAGCTTGCTATGCTTTTCTGTACTACCTTTGTTGTGTGTAGTTCCTACAACTTCCTAGTAATAGCAACAATTTTAAAAAATAATTTACAGTAATATACTTTATTACATATTTGTATTCTTCTATGAGCAATCATGAGTGTATCTTGCAAATGAAACTGTATTGTCATACAGTAGATTTTGCATGCTCTCTACATTTATATTATTTTTATTATGATTTAGTAATGTGAATATAGGTTAGAACTTAAGGGTTGGGCTTCTATATATGTAAGGTTCTTCTCCTTATTATATGCTTTGATTCTGGTACATGTTGTTCTCTGTACCCACATGTAAATCTCTGGCTATACTGTTGCTGCAAATGAGATTATAGTAAGATGCTCTGTATAAGTTTCCAGGCTCCAACATTTTATGAAAGACCCACTTGATAGCTCTATTCAGCTGTACCATTACATTGCATTTGGGTTGTGTTAGTGTTACGTTTGAGAGCCACTTTAAAGAGTCAAATGGGACACTCAATTAAAACCAGGCAGTGGCAATAAAAATCACAGCTAAACAAGAAGTCACTGAATGGTGCAGGCCTCCTAATGCTTGTAGAGTAAAAAGATATTGTGTTTATGTGGTTCTGCTGTGGGCAGCTGAACCTGAGGTCTGTTGTCTCATAATTGACTAAATACAACATAAAACAAAAGCTGAGATTTAGCCAATTGAAAGTTATCTATTGGTACACAGAAAATAAATATTATTATAGATTGTATTGTAAGACCCATTTTATGCAGGCTATGATCTATTCACTTCAAGCTAAATTTGTGCAGTCCATTCCAAAATATTAGAATGATCAATTCTTTTGGTTTTGCTATACACTGATGCATTTGTTGCATTTGCATGAAAATTAACATGAAGACCAGCGTAAGAGCAGTGAATAAAGACCCCAAAACAACAATCGGTCACATCACCAACAACATCCATAAGGCAGGAGTGAATGTATCACAATCCAGCATTCGAAGAATACTTTAAGTGCCAAAAATATAGAGGCCATACCACAAACTACGCATCAGCATTAAGTATTGCAAAGCCATTTTGGAATTCTGAAAGAAATACAGTGATGAGCCATAAAAGTTCTGTAACGAACATTAACCTCTACTACAATGCAGTGGAGGAGAAGATTTGCTTATGATCCAAAACATACAGGTTCATAAATCAGGCACAGTGGAGGAAATGTCATGGCTTGGACTTGCATGGCTGCTTTTGGAAGAAGCACACTAATCTTTACTGATTATCTAAATAATGACAGTAGCAGCAGAATGGATTCAGAAGTTTCCAAAACATTCTGCCTGCTAAATTACAAAGAATTGCATCCAATCTACCTTTTTTGTAGCAAGACAATGTCTCGAAACAGACTGTGAATATAACAAAGGACTACATCAGGGCAAAATAGGTGTTAGGCTCTCCAATTATCAGAACTTAAGTCAATCATCAGACCTTAACCCAGTTGTAAGTTAGAACTTAATATGTAAGTGAATTATTGAATAATGAAAGATCTGCCACTCATAAAAGTCTAAATCTGAAGACTGCAAATGCACATCCATTTGTGGTTGAGAAGAGGGTTTTATGTCAAATATAAAAAGCCTATCTAGTGTCAGAACTCAGGTCTGGCTCGCAAAACAAGCATTGCAACAAGACTAGGGTCTGCTTATATATTAAAATTTGGAGCAAAATGGTGAAAGTGATATTTCTTGCTATAAGAATTGATATGTCAAATTTCAGTTTTTGATGGTCTGACAATGGTTGTGACAATGTCACCCATTTAAGGTGTTGTAGTGTTGTCATTGTACTGTAATTGTAGGTGCCACAGTCTCGTTTTGTGTGGATGTTTTGTGTAATGTCTTCTGTTCAAGTTTTTGTCCTGGTTTTCTCTGGTTTTGGTTACCTGTCTTCACTTCACTTTATATATGCTCTTGCATAAGCACCTTTCCTGACCATAGATGCAATAGATTTTCTCACTGTGCAGGAAGACCTCCTGAAGAATGTGGGAAGGAAGGAAAGTTGGGTCAGGGACTCTTAAGAATGGTTTAATGCCATTTGCCCTTCAAGAATTTTTTCCCTTTCTTAGCAAAAATGATCTACCACCCACCCTGCCTCTTCTCTGCTATTGAAGTTGCTCTGTCTCCTTGCTCCACTCAGGATGCTGATCTGCTTTCCTGCTCTGTTGAGGATGTCACTCTGCCTCCTTGCTTTGTTGAGGATGTTGCTTTACACCCTGCTCTAATAAAGATGTCACTCTGCCTCCTTGCTTTGTTGAGGATGTTGCTTTACACCCTGCTCTAATAAAGATGTCACTTTGCCTCCCTTCTCTGCTGAAGGTGATTCCCTGCCCTTCATAGGACACTGTTACAGATTTTGACCATGCCATGAGCATCACTCCACCTTCATACTCTGGTGAGGATATCATTCTGCCGGTCCGCTATACTGAGGACATTACTTTGCCTCCTTGATTTGTTGACAGTATTCCCCTGGGTCACATGAACCATATCACCATGTCCCACTGATCACTTATAACTGTTTCAAGTTACTCCTATTAGCACCCCTATTTAAGTTCTAGCTTCTGTGTTTCTTTGTCAATTTTCAAGAGTTTCCTGTATCATTCTATGTGCCATATAGCCTCTGTTCAGGATTTTATCTTATTTTCACTGTTTTTGGTAACCTGTCTGTGCTTGCATTATTTTCCTCTACAGTCCCTGACATTCAACAGTTAAAAAATAACCTTTTTCTTAAAAGAATAACATGTCTCTCTTTTCCTCTGCTATAATACTTTGGTTTAGGGTTAAATCCTAGGGTTAAATAGGGCTGTAGTATCGGTGGGAATTTGCTGAAACCTGACAATCCTCCCTATGGGCTTAAGAAAGCTGTTCTTTGATAGGACTGATTTTGAAGTGTTTTTAATACAATTGTGAAAATTGTAAATGGCAAATAACATAGCCAACGAAAGGCATAGATTAATACAGGAAGTACTACAAGCAAATGTGGATTTGTTTTTGTTGATTGCAATTAAATGTTTTCTGTTGGTGAAACTACAGATGGTTGAAAGTCATGCAATAAGTTTCACCTCCAGAACATTAGAGGGTGACCTCTCTAAATTCCAAGACAGATCCTTGGATTCCCCACACACATCCTGTTTTCAGTAATAATAATAATAATAATAATAATAATAATAATAATAATAATAATAATAATAATAATAATAATAATAATAATAACCATGGGGCACGGTGGCTTAGTGGTTAGCACGTTTGCCTTACACCTCCAGGGTTGGGGGTTCGATTCCCGCCTCCGCCTTGTGTGTGTGGAGTTTGCATGTTCTCCTCGGGGGTTTCCTCTGGGTACTCCTGGTTACTCCCCGGTACAAAGACATGCATGGTAGGTTGATTGGCATCTCTGGAAAATTGTCCGTAGTGTGTGATTGCGTGAGTGAATGAGAGTGTGTGTGTGGGCCCTGCGATGGGTTGGCACTCCGTCCAGGGTGTATCCTGCCTTGATTCCCGATGACGCCTGAGAGGCCACAGGCTCCCCGTGACCCGAGGTAGTTTGGATAAGCTGTAGAAAATGAATGAATGAATGAATAAATAATATTCATGGACATTTAGTCCAACATGAAAACTTTAAGCTTGCTAGTCACTTTTGTAAGTGTGGCATGATCACTTTCTGGATTGGACTGACAGTTTGTGCATGATCCTGCCGTTGAGGTTTATTAAATTTTGTACCTTATTCACTTTTTTTGGTATTGATATACGGACTTTGTTTTGCTTTGTTGTTGTTTTTAAATTGTACAGGGATCCTCACTTTGTCTCTGCCAGCCCTTAACCTACAGTACATACAGTATGTCGTGTGATACAAAATAAAAAATCAGCACTTACAATCATGGCCAAAAGTGTTGGCACCTCTGAATTTTTTCCAGAAATGAAGTATTTCTTACAGAAAAGTATTGCAATTATACATGTTTTGCTATACACATGTTTTTTCCTTCGTGTGTATTAGAACAACACAAAAAAAGAGGAAAAAGCATTTTCACAAAAATGGGCAAAAAACTCCATAAATGGGCCAGAAAAAATTATTGGCACCCTTAAATTAATATTTGGTTGCACACCCTTTGGAAAAAAAAACTTCAATGAATCACTTCCTATAACCATCATTAAGCTTCTTACACCTCTCACCTGGAAATTTGAACCAGTCTTCCTTTACAAACTGCTCCAGGTCTCTCATATTGGAAGGGTGCCTTTACAGCAATTTCTTCACAGGTGTTTAATGGGATTTAGATCTGGACTGATCTTCAGAACTCTCCAGCACTTTTTTGCCATCCATTTATGCGTGCTTTTTGAAGTAGGTTTGTGGTCATTGTCCTGCTAGAAGACCCATGATCTCGGATGAAAACCCAGCTTTTTGACACTGGGCCCTACATTGCGACCCAAAAAAACTAAAAAAAAAAACCAGAACCTCCACCATATATACTGTAGGTACTGTGTTCTTTTCTTTGTAGGCCTCACTCCGTTTTTGGGAAAACAGTAGAATGATGTGCTTTATCAAAAAGCTCTATCTTGGTCTCATCTCTCCATAAGACATTTTCACAGAAGGATTTTGGCTTACTCACGTACATATTGGCAAACTCTGAAGTCTTGCTTTTTTATGTCTCTGTGTCAGCAGTGGGGTCCTCTTGGGTCTGCCATAGCATTCCACTTCATTCAAATGTCAACGGATAGTTCGCGCTGACACTGATGCACCCTGAGCCTGCAGGACAGCTTGAATTTCTTTGGAACATATTTGGGGCTGCTTATCCACCATCCAGACTATCCTGCATTACAACCTTTCATAAATTTTTCTCTACCGTCCACGCCAAGGGAGATTAGCTACAGTGCCATGGATTGCAAACTTCTTGATCACGTTGCTCACTGTGGACAAAGGAACTTCTAAATCTCTGTACATGGACTTGTAACCTTGAGCTTGTTGATATTTTTCCACAATAATTTTTGTGCAAATCGACCCATATGATATAACTAATTTGAATAAATTAAACCTAGACATGGAACGATCAAGTGACAATACAACATTTTTTATAGTTAATCACTAGGGGGACCTATTATTCAAGTTTCATGATGATTGTTCATTTTCAGCCCCATCAAATGCCTGCTAATATATGACTGGATGATGGTGGATGATTTTAAAGTGTTTTTACGTGACCATGTTTGCATTAACATTACACCTACAAATTAAGATAAAAATTTAGAATACATTATGTAGAATTTGATATAATGTACTCCTCAATGATTCAGACAAATTCTGCAGAATTGCTAAAAGCATTCGATTGGTACCAAAAGTAGGTCAAGCAACACTCAACCAACAAGCTGTTTGAGCAAGGATTTGAAGCTTTTCTTTATCATCACCCAGATGGAATGCTGAAAGTTGTCATTAACACACGCTGAAAGGAACCATTATTCCTGAAGTTTGATTACGTATAATCATGTGCATATACATTGTATATGTGCAATAATTCTACATCCTTTGATATATGCATAGCCAAACTCAGTTCCATTGGCAAGAGATGAGTTGGAGAACTTATATAAGTTCTGTAAATATTTTTGTTTCCTGGATATATTTCAAATAATGTTCAATGCTGCATTTGACACATCTGTAGGTGCAAATTGTAGTGTCTTTTGCAATGTATTAATCACAGAGAAGTGAAGGAAATACAACAAGAGGATACTGCCAATACAGACAGAGAAGATTACAACTATGACAGTGGACATGTTATCCAAAAGAGTAGCCTCCAGCAATAGTGACTGATGTCATGCATCTTGCATAATGCATACTGCATGACAAGTGCCAAAAGTGCTTTCTTTATGTGAACTCTATCCCTATTCCCCAAGAAAGGAATAGGGATAGAGAAAAGGAAAGGATTCCAGAAAGGAATTCAAGAAAATGAATCATTTTTTTATTTACAAATTATAATAACAATCTACACAACAAATTATAACAACAAACAAAATTATAATGACATGTTACCATGATTGATTTAGTAACCAGTAAGCAATCACTCTTTACAACAGTGAAAGCATCTCAGCATGCACAAAACCTCAACCTTGACATGGTTAGTCTATAACTGCAGAAGATCATTTACATTTACATTTACATTTACAGCATTTGGCAGATGCCCTTATCCAGAGCAAAGTACATAAATGCTTAAATCTCTAGCATTGAATACATTAATGCTGGCTCACTAGGTTACATACTTAAGATACCATGAGTTTAAAACATTTGTTCAAAGTTACAATGAAAAAGTGTCAAAGTTTTTTTTTGTTTGTTTGTTTTTTAAAATGCAAAAGATAGGGAAAAAAATGCTGGTTGAAGTGTTTCCTGAATACAGTAAGTAGGTCTTCAACCGCCGCATGAAAATAGCTAGTGACTCAGCTGTCCGGACCTCTAGGGAAAGTTCAAGTAGTGCTGGTAGATCGGAGGGTGCGGGGTGCAGTGCGAGAAGTGATGAGGGCTTTTAGGTTAGAGGGAGCTGGTCCCTCTTCAGTGTTTTGAATCTGATGCGTGCAGCTACTGGAAGCCAGTGGAGGGATAGCAGCAGAGGGGTGGTATGCGAGAACTTTGGCAGGTTGAAAACAAGCAGAACAGCTGCATTTTGGATCATAGGTAGACCTGCCAGCAGTACTTTGCAGTAATCCAGTCTAGAAATGACAAGAGACTGCACAAGTACCTGAGCAGCCTGTGTGGACAAAAATTTGTGGAGAAGAAACCGACATGAGCTAGTCACATTAGCAACATGAGAGGAAAAGGACAGCTGATTGTTCATGGTTACCCCAAGGTTGCAAGCTGTGGCTGAAGGGGAGATCAGATCATTGTGCAAGGATATAGCAAGATCATGACCTGGGGATGAATCACCTGGGATGATCAGCAGTTCAGTTTTGCTAGGATTGAGCTTTAACAGATGAGCAGTCATCCATGATGAAATTTCCGCCAGACATGCTAAGATCCGATCAGAAGCTGTAATATCTGAGGGTGGGAAAGAGAAGATAAGCTGTGTATCATTAGCATAGCAGTGGTAAGAGAACCCATGTGAGGAAATAACTTCACCAAGAGAGTGAGTATACAATATAGTGGTAATGAAGGGCAGAAGGTCTTGCGAGATGGTCTGGAGCATTGTGGAAGGGAGTGGATCCAATGGGCAGGTGGTAGGATTGCAGGACTGGATGAGCTGTAAAATCTCTTCTGCTGCTATTGTTGAGAAATGTGACAACAAAGGTGTAGGGGAATCCATACTCTGAGATGTACTGTAAGTGCACCCGGGGCTGAAGTGAAGGTCTGGAATATTTCTTCAATCTTCTCCTGGTAGAAAGAAGCAAAGTCTTCTGCAGTCAGGGAGGATGAAGGAGGAGGAGCTGGGGGGTTGAGCAGAGAAGAGATGATGTTGTGGAATTTCCGAGGGTCAGATGATTAAGCTTCAAGCTTTTCCTTGTAGAAGGAAGTCTTGTCAGAAGTCACATCTGAGGAGAATTGGCAAGGAGTTTTCGGTAAGAATCAAGATATGCATCAAGTTGTGATTTCTTCCACTTTCTCTCGGATGATCTAAGCTCTCTTTGATTGTTGTGCAGCACATCTGAAAGCCAAGAAGCAAAACAAGAAGTTTTCTTGGGTTTAGTGGACATAGGGCAGAGGAAGTCCATAGTTGAGGAAAGAGATGAAAGGAAAGAATCTGTGGCTGAGTCCAAGGGTAGTGAGGAAAAACACTCAGGATCAGGAAGGGAAGAAAGATTGCCAGAAGCTACAGAAGAAGGGGAGACAGAGTGAAGGTTGTGGCGGGTAAGAGCGAAGGGGTAAGAGATAGTTTTAGGTAGGGTAGGGAGAGTGATGGTGAAGGATACCAGGTGATGATTGGAGACATGTAGTGGGGTAGCAGTCACGTCTGTAGCTGGAGAAGGATGGGTGAAAACCAGGTCCAGGACATTGCCTCCTTTGTGTGTGGGGATGTAGCTGTTGAGTGTCAGGGCGAATGAGTCGAGAAGAGTCAGGAGGGAAGAAGATTGAAGCTTGTCAGAGGGGAGGTTGAAGGCACCAAGCATCGTCATAGGGAAGCTATCAGAACATTAAGTAGTGTGACCATTTCTTCCAGGAAGTCACTTAGGGGACCAGGAGGGCGGTAAACAACAATGATAACAAGGTTGATTGGAGATGTCACTGAAATGGCATGGAATTCAAAAGAGGAGATGGTTAAATGAGACAAGAGGAGAGGTGTAAAGCACCATTTCTTTGACAATAATAAACCTGTACCAGCACCTCTGCCTGTTTCTGTGGTGACTGAAAGAAAGCATGGGCAGAGGTGAAAGCAGCTGGTGTAGCAGTGATCTGTGGAGATATCCAGGTTTCTGTTAGCGCAAGAAAATCAAAGGAGTAAAAGTTAAAGCAGAGATAAAAATCAGCTTTCTTTACAGCAGACTGGCAGTTCCAGAGCCCACCTACAGTATCACCACTGTTTGAGACTTACACAACAGAGGAGGGTAGATGAGGTTACTGTGATTGTGACCTCTGCTCTGTAGACGAAAGCGTTTGCAAACAGTAGGAATTGAGTACAGAGATGGGTTTGAGGAACATATTTGCAGTCAACCAAAAGTGAGAATTAAGGTATGGTATGATATATCAAAACAGTACTAGACACTTGTTTTACAATGTGAGATAGAGAGATACTTACAAAGTAGCGTCTGGAGAACCTTCAATTTAAATGGGTAAGCCCTGTCCAAAATTCACACCTTAAGGGAGACTGAAACTACTCCTGATTAATCAGCTGAGAGAACAACAAAGACCAACACTATAAAATCAAAAATGGTATAGAATATAACAGAATTCAAATCACACTACTCTAGAACAAAGTGAGTTAAGCAGATAGTATACAAAGGTCAGGAACCTACTTTACCAGAAGACAATATATTCATATGTAGAGAGTTAAGGCACACTTAAAGATCACATTGGATTCCACTCCTGCCAGTTCAACAATCTAGTTTATTTGTAAAGGGAAAATGTTCTGGTATATTAAAGTAAATAGGTGACTATAGAACCAACCAGCATACCCATATAGCACCCACATGGGTCCCAAAACAATCTTCAAACTAAGGCCCATGTGGGGTCCATTTGAACACATATACCCATATAGGCTACAAGACCCTTGTTCAACACATCAACCTAATGTCTTTACTCAAACTCTTCACATATTTATTTTTTATAAGTCAAAAAAGATTTTTATCATTTGGTACAAAGAATTAATTTTAAATGAAAAACTTAACATATATTCATAACATATCATCTACAATTTATATATTTAACACATTTATATTTTAATGTCTTAAAATAAAAATAAAAACTGGGCCAAATAAAATACATTATGAAAAAAGGATTTTCTTAATACAGATACACTAACAACATGTTTGTATACATTAAATTAAATTTAAAGTGGAATCAAGGCAATATTGTTAAAATAGTTAATTAAAGGTTCCCAAATAGCAAAGAATTTGCTTCTCTTTCAGTAAAATTTTTCAACTTAAGGATGAATATATAACATCCATCATCAGAGTAGAATAAGTGTGTGTGTGTTTTTTTTGTTTGTTTGTTTGCTATTTTTCTTTTTTTACAAATTAAGTTCAATTAAGACAAATGCAATCATATATTACAGAAAATGTAAATAATAAAAAATAATACCTGCCATTGAACACATTCACCACAGCAGAAGTCTGCGCAGAGCTCACAACATTATCAAGGACTCTTCACATCCCGGTCATAAACTATTTAACCTCCTTCCATCAGGAGGTCCAGTCATAAACTGTTTAACCTCCTTACGCACAAGAACCAGCAGGTTCAGGGACAGCTTTTTTCCATTCACCATCACACTACTGAACTCTACACTACACAGCTAGATCACTACAATACAAACTCAAAACAAACCACTGTATATAACCTCTGTACAATACATGTACATATTAAATATTTTATCTTTTTTACTCCTCATTACATCTATCTATCTATCTATCTATCTATCTATCTATCTATCTATCTATCTATCTATCTATCTATCTATCTATCTATCTATCTATCTATCTATCTATCTATCTATCTATCTATCTATCTATCTATCTATCTATCTATCTATCTATCTATCTATCTATCTATCTTAGAATCGATCTGGGTCCAGTGGCTTTCATATGATGTCTAACAGTAACAGTAAAAATGATAGGTTACATCCACCCATGGGTGCCAGTGAAGCTGCAGTTTGTCCACACCAATCACAGGATGGATCCACAAATGGAAACATCCTAGGAAGCTCTAATTTGAAAGGTGAAATCTGCAATATTTTGAACTAAAAAAACATGTCTAAGATGGCTCTTATACTACATGATGTTATGTTATGTTACTTGGGTCTTTGTAAATAAATTTTCCTAATCCTGTGGGCTTGACATTCCAAATAAATTAGGTTATGCTCATCCATTTTTAAATACAGTGCCAATAAAAAAAATTTAATGCATTAAAAAAATGTATTATGTTTATTTTTCACCTTAATGTGGCCTGCTAGATAAATGGGTAAATTAGACCATTTTATAACCATGTCTTATACTTTTAAATGATAGGAGATGAGCGGTTGATGGTCAGTTACAGGACTAATTTGGAAGAACATTGTCTTGGATGAATTCATCTTATATCCAAAACTTTTCCCCAAATTCCTCTAAGATTTTAATTGTTATTTTGAGGCAACCGCATGTAAGGATACTTTGTTTTCCTCTATCTATCCTGCTATAGGTCTAAAGTATGAAGAACAGGGGGGAAAGAGTGCTGCCTACCTGGTAGAAAACAACTAGAAGAGTATTTGTTTGTTAATACTAAAGCTTGTGTGTGGGCATGTAGTAATGTAATCATAGAAATGAAATTTAAATTGAATAGAAACTTCAACAGGGTCATAAGTAAATATTCACAGTCAACCCTCACACACACTCTTCTCCCTTCTGCCATCTGGAAAAAGGTTACCGAAGCATTCAGACCGTTTCAAACAGTTTCTTGACACAAGCCATCAGACTACTCAACAACTCAACTGAACTGTACTGAGCACAACACACACACACACACACACACACACACACACACACACACACACACACACACACACACACACACACACACACACAAACACACACACACACACACACTCACACACACACACACACACACACATACAGAGAGAGAGAGAGAGAGAGAGAGAGAGAGAGAGAGAGAGAGAGAGAGAGAGAGAGAGCACTGATCTGCTCTTCAATATGCATCCATGTGTACAGCAGCACCCATATCAAACTGTTTACATGCTGTTTTGCACACTGTTTTTGTTTTATCTTTGCACATGCCGTCTTACTCATTCTGTCAATTGCTGTTTTGCACAACTCATTACAATACCTCATATAACTGCTGCTATTATATTAAGTGTTAATTGCTATTATATTAAGTGTTTTTTTTTTTTACTTGACTTGACCCTGTCCAAGGATTTCTTTGCATTTAAGGAAATGAGTACTTCTGAGTACAGGCTAGAGTTGGGGTGAAAATAAAATTATTAAATTTTGTATTACTAAAAAAGAGTCAGAACTTAATAAAATCCTGTAGTGCTTTGGAGCATTGCATACTGCATATCACCTGACTTACAACAATCAGCCATAACATTAAAACAAGTGCAGAGTCAGCAAGTGAAGACAAACGTTTGTGATGGCTGGATGACTTGAATATGGCGTCTGTAAGACACTATTATGGGTGCCCAAGGCAAAATTATACATGTTGGAAGTGAAGACAAACCTGTCTTGTCTGACCCCACAGAAGTGCTACATACAAATTCTTGAAAAAGAAAGCCATAATAGAAAGGTGTCAGACCACACATAGAGTGCTCATGCTAACCCCTGTCCATCCCCGAAAGCACCTACAATGAGCAAGTGAGTATCAGAACTATCAGAATTGTAGGCAATATGTTATTTCTTACACCATGTGGATGGCCAGGAACATGTTTGTTGCTTATCTTGGGAAAAGATGGTACCAGGATGCAGGGAAGAAGTGGTGGAGGCAGTGTGATGCTCTGGGCAATGATCGACTGGGAAACTTTAGGTCCTGTCATCATGCAGATGTTATTTTGGCATGTACCACCTACCTAAACATTGTTGCAGACCAAGTACACCCATTAATGGTAACAATATTCCTGCCTCATTCAGCAGGTTAATGCGCTGTGCAACACTGCAAAAATTGTTCAGGAATTGTCTCCAAATTCCTCATATCTAATTCTGATTGAGCATCTATGGGATGTGCTGAAGAAACAAGTCCACTCCATGTAGTGCCTACCCTGCATATCACAGGACTTAAATGATTTGCTGCCAGATACCACAGCCAACCCTCAGAGGTCTTGTGGAGTCCATGCCTCATTGGCAGCACTGGGGAACCGACACAGTATTAGGCAGGTGGTTTAAATGAGTTCAGGAGGTCTTTATTCGCTAAGGTAATTGTTGGAATACTATGTTTTTCATATAAGCAAAATAGTTATTAACAGATTCAGAAAAGTTTAACTTAAATATCTCTCTCTTTATTCATCTCTTTTTGGTTTAAAATAATTTTTAATTTATGTGATTGATATTGAAGCAGTTGTTTCTTGATCTGAATCTTTGCAAGTTCTTTCTCCATGTTCATACCATATGGTTTCTGATTAAAGCAAGCCTTTTCTTATACAAATCTGGTGAAGGAGAAATTTCTTTGCAGAAATTTTCGAAAGTTTCTGTCTTTTTTTTGCTCTCTACTCTGTTTTCAAGTCATTGTGAGAGATGTCCACAATGCTATGCTTTAACTATCTCTGAAAGAATGGATTTTTATGTTTTACCGCTGATAGAAGTTCATAACCTATCAGAAAAAACCTCTATCCTAGAAAAAGAGAGTGTTCAGTGCGCATGTGTGACATTAGCAGAAAGCGGTTTTAACATGGAGGATAAAAACAAAGAAAGAAAGCGAAGAAAGACTTACGATAAGGCAATAAGTAGGACGTGTTAATATAGGATCAGCTTTCCAGCGCTGGAGAGAACTGAAGGAGCGCATGTTGGCCGTATATTCACAGATTGGAGATTCCTGAGTCAATAACTCCTGAGCTAAACGCTGTTACGACACAAATAACACCTCCTTTCTATTGTAGTAATGTAGAGAGGAAGCTACAACCATGTTTTGCTAGTAACAGCGTTTAGCTCAGGAGTTATAGACCCGGGAAACTCCAATCTGTGAATATGCGGTCAACTTTACTTAAGACACCGATGCGCTTTTTTCCTTATCGATAGGTGAGTAACGTTGGTTTTGCTTTGTTTCACAGAACTAATATATGCCGTCCTTTGCATGATTATGCTTGTGTGTCATTTTTGCTTGTTTGTTTATCTGCAATCGTATTGTTATTCGCTTCAGCTAAGATAAAGACACATTTCTTTCCATTAGTTGCCTGGGTTACGTATGTATGTGTGGGCGGAGCTATCAATACAGGGGAGGGACCCATTTGAGTTAGGGGCGTGATTGGCTTTCAAAAATCAGAGACCCTGTCTTTAAATACTGTCTAAGGCTACTGGTATAATATAAAGTTCTTTTTCTAACTTCGCTCTGTGTTTCACTATGGGAATCGCTTTGGGCGTGACCAACTACAGAAGCTCTTATGACACCACGTCTGACTTTGACAGACAGGTCGACCTGCGACCCCTGTCTACGTCATTCGCGCTTTCTTCCCGTGGGAGACTGCAGCAAGCTCTCTCAGCACATCCCGACTTGCTGATCTTGCTTAACTGTTCAATAGATGGACCGTTATTGGACCGCTGAACGCGACATCAGTAGAGGGATTGTGGTGAGTGACAACCCAACATTTGGAATACCGTCCGCGTCGTGGCGAGCTATTCTTACCTCCTGCTGCATGTTTAGTTACAGCGGTAGGAAGCATCTAATTTGCTTTGGTCTAAGCGTCAAGGCGGACCTACCGGAGGTTTAATCCAAAGTCTAACAGGCTAACGTGTTGTGACGAGTCTTTAGACTGCGCTATGTCGACGGCAATTACCCCCGCCAAAGGGCATGAGTCGAAGACTAAGGAGGCTGTATCCCGCCCATGTCCATCATCAGGTGGAGCTACCATCTCGGGCAGGGACCCTCATCCTATGTGCATAGTGTGTATGGGCCCGAAACACGCTCAGACGTCGCTAGCTGTGCGTCATTGCCGGTGAAAATCTTGGAAAGGAGGCTGAAAGTGTCGGTGGCTAACCAGCAGGACCCTTGCCTGTCTGAAGCTGCCTCGACAGATATGGCCCATCTGCCGCGAGCTAGCAAGAGCTGGGCGGACATGATGGAAGCCGAGTCCCCGGACATGCCTCCGCGGTTCGATGGCCTGCTCATGCAGGTGGATGATGAACTGGGGGACGAGGATGCAGATGGCGATGCTAACTCTGACCTCCTCGATCTGGACATGGACGACGAAGAGGAAGAGGACAATTCCCCCTTCCCAGTCCAACAGTCTAGACCACCTAGCACGACGGATTTGGCTCCCCCTGCTGACAGCAGCCTGCACGTCGAAGCTGGGCCTAGCTTGGCCAGCCGCCAAAGCTGCCGAAGGTGCCGTGAGAGACCTTTACGATGGGAAAAGGCTGCCTCCGACCCACTCGGCAGAGAGGCAGCTCTTGCCTGCCGTGCCTGCATGTATGACGGAGATGTCTCGATATTGGTCTAGCCCCTTTAAGAGTAAGCTCCCCACCAAGGGACACTCGATGTTGGAGATTCAGGGCATGGAGGAGCTGGGGTTGGCCGGACCCCCAGCAGTGGAGCCTTCGGTGGCGTACCACCTCCATCCGAATCGACAATCTGTTTCCTCCTCATCGCAGTTTTCACTGCCGAGTAAGACGGACCGTTTGACTGCCGCAACAGAGGATGTACAAATACGTGGGGCAGTACGTATGTTCGCTGAATGCTGTGACTTTATTGTCAGCGTATCAAGCGGAGATTTTGGAGGAGATGGGGCGGCAATTGGACTCAGGTGTGCCGAACCTGCACTCTGGGACGAAATCTGTGTTGTGAACAACCTGATTTTGCGCTCCTCACAGGGTGCGGTTCAGGGCTGCGGCCACGTAATGGGCCTGGCCGTGTCAGGTGAGAGAGCGCTGTGGTTAAACCTGTCAGGCCTGGGCGATGCTCAGAAAGCGGAGGTGATGGATGCCCCTTACGACCCGACTAAGGGCTTATTTGGGGCCGCTCTCGAGAAAATGAGAGAAACCAGCACCCTCAGAAAACAGGAGGATGAGGCTTTTCACCTCTGTTTGCCACGCAAGCAGGCGGCGCGACCACCCTCTCAGCCGACACGGCGGGGCTTCGCAGCAACCGCAGCATCGAGAGGGAGGCCGATGACCGTGAGAGCTGTGAGACCTGCGGCTAGGAGCCGTCCGCCCCACCCCGAGGAAAGGAAGAAAAAGCGTGCGACCTGATGCACAGGTTTTTCCCCAGTCCTTGTCTCTCCGCCGCCGAAGAGAAGAAGGCGGGAGTTCAGCCCTTCTGTTCTGAGTTTGATAAGGGCTCATTATGTTCGCTCTCCTCCAGTTCAGCGAAGAGAGGGAGGTCAGAGCCATGTGCGGTGTCACCAAGCACTCACACACACAGGGGAATTGATAATAAAACATGCATTATCGCAACCAAGCCACGGGCTGAGAGCGATATGCTCCCCAGGTTCGAGACACATGAAAATAAATGTTGCACTATCGGAGCCAGGCAAACAGCTGAGAAAAAAAACACCGAAAAATGCAAAGACATGAAATGCGCTCCCCCAGTCCCACCGCTGGGGGCAGAGCTCGCTTCCCTGTCAGCAGAAGCCCGCACGGTGCATGTGATGACGTCATCACTGCGCGACGATGGCGGGGTGGAAGTGTACGGGGGCTTTCTCTCGACCTGCACAGCCAGCTGGCGCGCATGCGTGGCTCATCCGTGGGTTTTAGCAACAGTTTCACGGGGATACAGACTCCAATTTGCCATGAAACCGCCTCGTTTCAACGGGCTGATCATGTCGGTGGCCGAGGGAGAATTGGCTAGTGTGTTGACAGTCGAAATGGATACCCTCCTGCACAAGCATGCAATCAGAGTGGTACACGGGGAGGAAAGCCGTCAGGGCTTTCGATTCGTCCGAGCGATTGGTTTGTGACGATAGATCTGGCGGACGCGTACTTCCAAATAGATATTTATCCCTCTCACATGAAATTCCTCAGGTTTGCATACCGGGGCCAGCATACGAATTTCAAACTATACCGTTCGGGCTGTCGTTAGCTCTGAGGGTTTTTACCAAATGTTTGGAGGCAGCCCTGTTCCCATTGAGGGACAAGGGCATAAGGATATTGTCTTACATAGACGATTATGTGATATGCTCGTCGTCAAGGGAGCAAGCCATAAAAGACGCAGAGATTGTCCTGAATCACCTCAGAGACCTGGGTTTCAGGATAAACATGATAAAGAGCCGGCTGGTGCTCTCTCAACATACGGAGTATTTAGGGCTCAACTTGGACTCCCTTTCGTATCAAGTCACATTGACGGAAGAGAGAATAGCGTCTTTCAAACAATGTCTCACTCATTTTCAGAGGGGACAAGTAGTCCCGTACAGGCTGTGCTTACGAATGCTGGGGCTTATGGCTTTGGTGATCGCGGTAGTGCATTTGGGGCTACTGAAAATGAGGGATTTTCAGAGCTGGATTGCGAGCTTGTGTCTGTGCTCTTGCCGGCATCTCAGCTGACCGGTGAGAGTCAATCTTGCGTGCGTCAAAGCGCTCAGACACTGGAAAGGCCCTGTGACGCTCAGATCAGGGATTCCCTTAGGGGCGGTGTCATCGAGAGTAACTATGACAACGGACGCGTCCTTAAAGGGTTGGGGAGCAACCCTAATGGGCAGAACTGTGAACGGCGCGTGGCCACCACAACTGATGCACGAACATATAAACTGAAACATTGGCACTGAAACATTTTCTGAGTTTCCTCAGAGGTCGGCATGTTTTAGTGAAAACGGACAACACCACAGTGGTTGCTTACATCAACCGTCAAGGGGCACATGCTCCCTTCAGCTGCATCGGTTGGTGACGAAGCTGATCGTGTGGAGCGACACACAGCTTCTGTCTCTCCAGGCGACTTACGTTCCGGGGATCTTGAACAGAGGGGGCAGATTTACTGTCCAGGGGAAATCCCCTTTACGGGGAGTGGAAACTCCATCCTCAGGAAAATGTTTTCGCCTCGCAAGAAAACTCTCATTGCCCTCTGTATTTCTCCCTGGTGGACGCAAATGCACCGTTGGGTGTGGATGCTTTGGCCCATCGGTGGCCGGACGTGCTTCTGTATGCATTTCCCCCTCTGAGCTTAATCTCCCCCACTTTAGCCAGAGTGAGGGAGCAGTGTCTGTCATTGATTCTGATAGCCCCGCGCTGGCCATCCCGACATTGGGTGGCGGAGATAGTCTTTAAGTCTTTGTTTTTGAAGAATGGTGTGGGCGGAGAGTGATTATCCCTTTTCAGTGCTCTGTTAGGGATATATTATGCTTTCTCCAGGATCTGCTTGATAAAAGGAAGGCTTTCTCCACTATTAAGGTGTACCTGGTGGCTTGCCAGCACCCTTTAATAAGTCGTTTTATGAAAGGGTCGTGCCGCATACGGCCGGTGTCTAGGCGGATGGTTCCTTTATGGAATCTGCCCATCGTCTTAGAAGCCTTGTCTCAACATCCTTTTGAGCCGATAGAGGCGGTGAGTCTTTATCTCTCTCTTAAGATGGCACTGCTCCTGGCTTTGGTGACAGCCAAGCGTGTGAGTGATTTACATGCTTTGTCGGTTAGCCCGTCTTGCTTACAATTCGCTCCGGAGCTCACTAAAGTTTCTTTTCGTCCTAACCCTGGGTTTGTGCCCAAGGTAATGCTGTACCCGTTTGGAAACAGTAATATGGGTGCAACCCGGGAGCTGTCTATATCTCCCATAGTGAAACACCGAGTGAAGTTAGAAAAAGAACGTTGGGTTACTTAACGTAATCCCCGGTTCTTTGATAACAGAGTGAGGTGTTTCACCAGCACTTCCCTCCTTGTACTTGGACAGGAAGAAATCTTGTTAATGACATAGACAGGGGTCGACCTGGCTGATATAGGCAAGGCGGAGTCTGGAAGCAGGTCGACCTGTCTGTCAAATAAAGAAGTGGTGTCATAAGAGCTTCCATAGTTGGTCACACTCAAAGTGATTCCCATAGTGAAACACCTAACTCTGTTATCAAAGAACCGGGGATTACGTTAAGTAACCCAACGTTTTTGTGTAACTATATCAACCTCTGGAATGAGAAATAATTCTCAGTCAAAACTGATACTGATCTCTCACATCTGCTCTATACCTTTAAGATGGACCATAACGTTTCCTTGCTTTATAGCTCTATTAACCCCTTCCATGAAACAAACTAAAATTTTGATTAGTAACAATAGAAGGATTGGCTTTCACACTAGCCATGATCATAGTTTTGGAAAATTATATCATATGAACAGAAGACATGCACAGATCAAAACAAAACAAAAAAGGTGCCATCCCCTTTTTTTTTAATTTCTCAGTATTTTGTGGATTGTAAGTGTGTACCTGGAACTGTCAATGGAGTTTGCCAATCTAACAAGTTAGTACAGACTGTAGCAGTTCTTGCAGTTTGCTGATATCTATTCAATTCAATTAAATGAAGTATAGAAACAGAATGAATAAAAATTAAGTTTAAAATATATTTCTAACATCTATTTCTAATAAGCAAGCCGGGGCCACAGTGGCACAGAAAAACTCCCTGAGATAATTTGAGGAAGAAACCTTGAAAGGAACTGGGCTCAGAAGGGAACCCATCCTCATTTGGGTGACACTGGACAGTAAATAATATCCTTTCTACAAGTTTATAATTGTGCAACCAAGAGCTCCTGAGAAACTAATGGGTCCTTCCTGCTCAAGTCTTCAAATGATCGCTAATAAAGCCTCACCATAAAGCTCATGGGCACAACAGTGGTTCAGAAGATGGTGTGACAGTCCCTGGGCGACCGCAATCTGCAGAAATACCATGAGTCACTGTCTGACCATACAAATAAACACCCAGCAGAGTGCAGAGCCGGCTATGAGACCCCAACCAGGCTAAGAACATGAGGATTGATGAAGTAAATCTGAAAGAACAGGCGATCAGACTAGGAACTCTGAACACTGGGAGCTCAGGAGTGGCATATTATATATATATATATATATATATATATATATATATATATATATATATATATATATTCAGATATATATATAGAGAGAGAGAGAGAGAGAGAGAGAGAGAGAGAGAGAGAGAGAGAGAGAGAGAGAGTAGTAAAAGTGAACAATCATGGATCAGGGCTATCATTGATTCTTGTGGTTTAAGCATTGAGCAAGGGATCCATGTGCATTTTCTGTAATCAGATGAGTATCTCCAGTTAATCAAGCTCCGTATATAAGATACTGGTGGTGGTGTCTCTGAAGCATTCTTATCTCTTTCCCACTCTTTCAAATCCTTAGTGATCTTAAACCGAGTGATCGCTTTATTAGTATTTATAATATTTACAACACATGGATGAAAATTCATATGGATTTATTTGATTAAATAGGTACGTATATGAAAAATAAGCCTTGCTCCTCAGAATACACTGCCAAATTCTCCTTGAAGATAAACTTGAGTGATGTGGACTTTTTTAGACACATTCTGTAGCCCACTATGCTTTAGTTCTGAGTCTCAGCTCTCTGATTACACAAGAAGCCACAATCACTGACAAAGCTGTTTCAAGCTACATTCCCCTTCCTAGTCTTGTTTTTTCCATTCTGTGTTAGTTACACCAATTTGTCACCCTTCCATTTGGTTTGTCTGGCATCACAGTGACATTTCAGGCCACCAGTAAGAGAGAGTAAGCAAGATAGAGAAGGAGTGTCTGGCCATCAGGAGGGCAGTCCTCACAATCCAAAACTACCTACTGGGGTGCTTTTTTATTCTGTTCCAATCATGCCCTGCTCCACTGGCTCTACCGCCTGAAGGATGGTGACATGCAAATTACTCTTCTCCCATTCTTCATTCTGCAACAATTCAAGTTCAAGGTGGTTCTCAGACCAGAGGTATAGAAGGTAAGTCTGCTCCCTGGCCCGTGCAGTGGGGGATGTGTCGAGTATTAGCTGTGAACAAAGAGGAGGTAGGTTGAATAAGCAGGTAAACACTTGATGATTCTCACCTGTGTCTTAAATATGATTGTGTGTTTTTGTTGTTGTTGTTGTTTTCAGTGATTGTTGTGAGCCAGAGAGAGAGTAGCATAGCAAGTGGAAAGTGGAGCTGGAAAAAAACACAAACATTGGAGTGTGATGTTGAATAAAATTAGGTGAAAGCCACAAATTAGAGATGGCCCCTTCTGGGTTGGATTTCCATTAGTTTTATTTTTTTTAATGTGAATTTTAAAAGAAATTTAAAGTGAGCCTAGCATTACATTCCTCTTGCCTCCTGGGTCTTTCTTCACACACATACACTATTTAAAATTGCATGTTGTTTTAGATATGGCTGTAAGGTAAATGTAAATTTTTATAACTCTTTCCTAAAAAAAAAAGGTATGCAACATTTACCATGGATTGACGGTATTTTTAGGTACATATACTGCAGGCCCTGAAATAAACTGTTTTCACCAACCAACTAGATTTAGGTCTGCAATCTGTTTCTTTGGATGGATGAACGTTTTTATTTGTGTAACAGTACTGTTGTGGTGCAATAACACTCCAAAACATTCCAAATTATTTTCCCCCAACCACATACTTTTCTCTAGAATTCATACTCTGTGGATTCTCTGAATGACCAATTCTCCAAGACCTTGGACCGTGCCCCACAAAACGAGCCATAATTCTAGCCACATGCTTTCCTGCTCCCCTCCCATTTCCTCAATGTTTCCTCTACACATAATGAAGCAGCAGTGAAAGCTAGACAAATATTTCATTGGCAATAAGAGTGACATTCTCCTTCCTGGGTTTGAAACATGAAAACTTGTGGCAGTTAAATTTGCACAGCACTGAGGAAGAGACTCTCACCTACCATAAACAGTCTTTTGTGCACAGAAAACCAAAAACATTACCTCACCTACTCCCTGCTGTGAAAACATCCCAACTTCAAAGTTCCTGACTGTTTTTTGCAGCTTCAGTGCATGTGCTCTAGTGAGGGGGTGACGTATTATTTTCTCAATATTTCATGCATAATGGGTATTACACATTTTGTGATTTTTGGATGTAGTTGTGCCCAATGCCTGGATACCTTTGAACAATTTGTTGATGCAATGATGCATGCTTTTGTATTCTCAAATGCTTGGGAGCTGTGGAATCACATCTTTTATTAATATGTTTACTCGGGAAAATGCTTAGGAGCTGTGAAATCACATCTACCATTAATGTGTTTACTAGATTTTTTACCTATGTGTGAATTTATGTGTGTAGACCCTTTTAATATTTAAAGTTTGCATATTTTAATTTCTAATACAGACCTTCTAAAACTCAAACTTTTCATCTAGGCCTGTTACATCTTTTTGTGTATTAGAACATGCCACCTTTTGTTGGAACCCACAATTTTTCAAGCACACATATTGTAACATACCACTGACAGGTGTTTCTTGTTGCCCATTTGTGCCCTGTTAGATAGATTGTTTAAAAAAATAATAGCCCTGAAAGTTTACTTTTGTGTAGAACCCTGAGATTTGCCTCTGAGGACTGCAATTTTTGTTTTAAAAAGAATAAACCACCATAGAGACCAGAGATTGTTCTATGTAGGAAAATCATGAGGACATACTGTACATATGCAATGATCTTTTCTGTTTATAATAATGTTCTCCAATCCCATTCCTAAACCACTTGTGTCTAACTTGTCAAGTGCTATAGTCACATCCTAATATAATTCTTTTTTCATTTATTAGTTTCACAATTAATCCTCTGTCAGCTGCTTCCCACAATAATAAATCCTTCAGCATCATGAGTACTGTAATATTTACTGCTTTGTGTCAGACAACCCTATAATTCAAACCTTCATAATAAAATACAAAACATTTACAAGTATTTATGAGTTGCAATCATTGCCAATAACATGGAAATACAGTGATGACCCAAAACTCACTGCCAACAATATAAACCAGTACTTCAACAAGGAGGAAAAAGTGGAAATTAGTTGACCCTAACTCAACTGTGCATAGATTTCATCTCGTGAAGAAGAAACTGAAACCCTCAAACAAGGAAGTTGCTGTACAAGGCTGGAAAAACATCACACAAGTCAACAACAGTTTGTTGATGTCAATGGATCACTGGCTTGTAGCAGTAATTGCATGCAAGGAACATGAAAACAAATTTGAAGTGTTATTTCATTTATTTCATTTTAAGTCTATCTGTTCCTACACTTTTGCTCAACCTAAGGGTGATCTGCAACCAAAAGCACCAAGTTATTTAACACGTCAAGATGTAAACATCAGGAAATAACCGCGTTTCTGTTCTGTACGTGCAAGGTAAAAGAAACTGGGAAGTGATTTTAAGAAATCTTAATTTTAAGTGATACTCTAGGAATAGGATTTACACTATATTGGAGTGGAACTTGGAGTCCCATGTCTTCTTACACATCTTCGAAATGACTTTGGGAGTCTTTAGGATGAGGTCATGTAGTCATTTCCACATCATAATGCGTCAGGACAGAATTTCTGAATTTATATATACTAATAATAATGATAATAATAATGATAATTATTATTATCATTATTATGATTAAGCAGAAATATATAATAATATATATATAATAATATAAAATATATAATAATTACATCTGCACATTCACGACAGAAAGAAAGAGAGTAGGTAGGTAGCGTTGCAGAACGCTTAATTTCGTCTCTTTTTTAGCCGAGCCTGTTTGACGGTAGAACAGATCCTGACGTTGCTGGAAAAGAGGGCGGGGGACAGCAGTGTTATACAACGTGTGTTGTTTTAGCAGGGAAATAAATCCTGCTGTAAAGTTGTAATAATTTATTATTGTGACTTCGGGTTGAATCATGTATCGACGCCCTCTGCAGCAATGTTTCAGACAATTATTAAGCTCGGGTCTTTGTAGCAGGACCGTCTTCGGGAAGGTAATAAATTAGACGTTTGGTTGCGTTTCTAAGCTGTCATTGGAGTTGTTTTAGCTCATATACACTATCGGTGTAAACACCATATCCTTCTTATTAGGTGATAAAAGCCGTCCTTAGGTGATGTTGAAGTTTGTTTATAAATGTAAGGACGGATTCTTTCGTCATTAAACTTTGGGTATGTCATACATACACACATGCAGTGCCCTTTTACAGGTCCAGGCAAGTGCAACAGTCACACACTAATGTACTTGGGTTTTTGTTGTTGTTGTTTGTAGGCTGTTGGTATTATTTCATTTGCATGAGTGAAGTAATAAATCCCCAAAAATCTAGTGAGGGTTGATTGATTTGTGTCAAGTGTCTTTCACAAGGTTACAGCAATATTACATGCATTTTTAACCTGTTTCAAAACATTATATATATATATATATATATATATATATATATATATATATATATATATATATATATATATGTGTGTGTGTATGTATGTGTGTGTGTGTGTATATACAGTAGAAATGAGGAATAAAGGGCTGCAAACATTTACAAACAAACAATATGAATGCAAACATTTGTAGTGGTGAAAATTAAAAAAAAAAGTCATGACATTTTGATCAATATTTTAAATTCTTTAAAGTATGAATAAAAATGGGGGCACGGTGGCTTAGTGGATAACACATTTGCCTCACACCTCCAGGGTTGGGGGTTCGATTCCCCCCTCCGCCTTGTGTGTGTGTAGTTCGCTTGTTCTCCCTGTGCCTCGGGGGTTTCCTCCGGGTACTCCGGTTTCCACCCCCGGTCCAAAGACATGCATGGTGGGTTGATTGGCATCTCTGGATAATTGCCCGTAGTGTGTGAGTGTGTGTGTGTGTGTGTGTGCCTTGCGATGGGTTGGCACTCCGTCCAGGGTGTATCCTGCCTTGATGCCCTATGACGCACAGGCTCCCCGTGACCCGAGTAGTTCGGATAAGCGGTAGAAAATGAATGAATGAATGAATGAATAAAAATGCAATGTATGTTTTGAAAAACGGAAATGATTTTTATGAAATGATCCTATATACAATTTTTTTAGTGTTTGGGGATTTCTTTGTCATTTTGAAGTCCCAAAGTATTCATGCTGACGTCTGCTTACAATTAAAAAAAAAAATTATATGCTATTAAAATAATGCATATTATTATAACATTAGTAATGTGAATTGGTGATTTGGTTTAGCTGTAAAAAGTTTATTAAATCAATGTGGAACTGCAGTGTTGTCCTAGTTTTCTGTCTTAGTTCAAAGTATACATCTATGCAATAATATTATCACTGTAACCATTTTACGTTCCCTCATAACTATATGTAATCAGACCAGTATCCTCAGACCAATATCATCACGCAAAATCTAATTAAATATTTTCATATAAATGACTGACCAAGGATGTTTTTTTTGTATTTTTGTTTGCATTATATTTTTAAACTGTTTTAATGTAGGTATTTTTCTTTCTCTTCAGGCCACTGAGCAGGATCTTGCCAAAACTTTGGTGTCTTGTCATTGCAATACAGGAGCTGTATTGAATACTCAGATGCGATGTCGAGCTCTTCACAGCACACAAGAGGTGACATTATTAAACATTATTTATTACTTGGGTTGAATTGACCACAGGGTTTTACAGAAGCCTTACAATTTGCAATTGTGCAAAAAATCATTTCTAAATGGCACAACGTTCCTATACAACACCTTCAGCTTGTATTGATCATGGGTAGATAAAGTATTCTGTACAGGCCAAATGAGGTGAAATATACTGCAGAATGCATGTAATTAATACTCAGTACCTAGTTCTGTTACTCAGCATACACTGCATTTACTTAGTTTTGCTATTAATAAACAATAGACTTAATATTAATTATATAAACTATTTCAATATAAACAATATCAGTGATGTTTGTTGAAGCTTAAAGATTTCTTAGCAGGCCAAGAATATTTACAATTCAATATACTTACTCTCCTTTAGTAGTTGGTACACATTTGCTGTGGCATTGTTTTAGTTAGCTTCTGCAGTGTCACAGCATTAATTTTTGGGCTGATGTTATACCGCCATGTAAAGTCTTGTCTGGCAGATAGCAAAGATTCTCAGTGGAATCTCGCCCTGAACTACTCTTTCACAATTTGGGTCTGATAAATCCTGGTATTTTCATTACCTGATGTCTATGCTGTCAAGGAAGAAAAAAAATACATTGAAGAAAAAACATGGTCATTCAGTATATGCACATAACATTGCTGAACCTAAACCTGACCTACTGAAGCAATCCCAGATAATAACACTGCCCCCCACAGGCTTGGTAGGTAGGCATTAGACATGATATGTGCAACACTTCATCTGCCTCACTTCTTACCCTGATGTGCCAATCACTCTGGAACAGGATCAATCTGGACTCATCAGACCACAACCCTTTCTTTAGTTTTCTTTGTATTTTGCACATGAAAATGCTCTTGATTTTACTATGGAACATAGCTGTGATTTCTTCTGTTGTTTTTTTTTTTAACAATTTGATACCACCAAACATTTAAGTAATCTCAGATCACGATAATTCAAGATTTTTTTTTCTGATCACGTTTCTTCATTTAAAATAATGGTTCACCGGTATCCTTTCAGATTTGAACAATGTGTTGGACAGTTTTTAACACAATGTTAGTAGTTTCAGCAATCTTCTAGTTGTTTAATTTGCTTGATGCAGGCCAATAATTTGACCGTTCTGAAACAGAATAATAGTTTTGTCATGAACACAGGATGTGTCTTTCAACATGGTTGTTTAAGAGATGAGAAGCTACTTACCACATCATTTAGGGTCAAATAACGTGTTTCCAGGTGAAACATATTATTCAATACGGTAATTAGCATGTGAAATTTAGATGGTTCCTTTTTTTTATATTCCCAGGCAGTTGGATGCTTGCTGGTGCCTCATGCAACCCAAATGGGGTTTTCATAAACTGGAACAGGCTTGTGGGTGTTTTGAATGATGTAATCCATGGAATTCCTCTTTAATGGAACATTTCAGTAGCCCTTGCAAATGTGAAGTGTGGTAACATCTCATTTCTGGGCATTGGGTAGGCATTAGACTGGGCCACAGTTTCCCAAAGCTCATACAAAGCCTCAGCGATTCTGTTTTGGACATCAGAACAATCAGGTTATTCCAGGTGCTGGTTGAGGATTTGATTACTCTCATTGCCATCATTAAGATAATCTAGTTTAATCTACAAAGCTCTACACAGTGTGGCCTCTGTTGAATAGTAGGAGGGTCCGTCAGTTGGATGGAGTGCTCCTACACATTGGTTCTCCCAGGCTCAGGTCTGAAAATCTCAGGGTAGTCAGCAAAGCTTTAAAGGAGCTACTCTGGTCACTCTTCAGATTATCCAGGTTTCCAGTAGTTTACCCTGTCATCAATTTCCTTATTCTAAAGGACCACCTTGCATGCAGACAAGGCCTTATTCCACTGAGGCATCTTCCCTTGCCACTCTTTGATGAGGTTGACATGGTACACTTGGCTCTACCTTACCTTTGTCTGGGTAGTGTACCTTGTAGGTGACCAGCCCCATTTTCTGATGATGGTGTAAGGCCCTTGCTGCATTTCCAACAGCTTACCTGGAGAAAATGACAACTGCAGCTGCATCTTCTGGAATGTTGGTACTTGCAGTGTTTAGCATGCTGGTCATACCATAGATTCTGGATTTTGTGGACTTTCTTGAGAGTCTCACCGCCCCAAACATCTCCTGACACACTCTTATCTACTCATCAAAGACGGTGTGACAGTGTCTCCAAATGGTTCTATATACAGAAAAAAACCCATGGCTCACAGACTGTCCATGCAAATTTCTCTCCAGCAGAGTGCACCACCAGGTAGTGTGGATAAGATAGTAGTGATATGTTTATATCTTCTGATTGTACTCTGACTTATTCTGACATACTGTCTTTATTTACAACAATTGTTTCTGCATCATGTTGACATCATTTTCTATCTTAGCAATATTTCTAACATAAAATAAGGCTATCCTACTAGTATTACCTGTTTTAAAAAACATGTTGATAAGACTATGCAGGTTGATAATTTTGAAGAGAATTAAAACAGACTAAGTGCTGATCAGAAGTAATATTATCTACTGCATATCTATTAAATAGTTTGGATTTAAATTAGTATTCTGAATTTTCTGCCTGATCAATTTCTCTCTTACAATAATTTATGAAGTCATTGCTACTGCATATTAATGGTGTTTGCTTTTTCGATAGTTGTATTAATACTAGTTAATTTTGCTAGAGTAATAAAGAAAAATTTGGGTGGTTTTCACATTAAAATACTGATAATTTAGCTTGAAGCCATGTTCTAATTTCCTAGTTGATTGTTTTAAGGCAGCGGTGCCCAATCGTATCCACAAAGGGCCGGTGTGGGTGCAGGTTTTCATTCCAACCAAGCTGAAGCCGCACCTGATTTAATCAGCTGTTCTTGGCTTTTAGTAGACTCTGTTATGGCTTCTGCTTGCTTGGAATGAAAAACTGCACCCACACCGGCCTTTTCCGGATAGGATTGGACACCGCTGGGTTAAGGTTTGTGTGTGGTCATTGTACCTGTGTGATTAGTTTTTTCTATTTAATTATTTTTTTCTTTTAAAATGGTGACTCTTAGTGCTTTGACGCTCTTCTAAATGACGATTAACTGTTTGCAGTATACAATTCACACCTCACACATTTAAAAAAAAATGTAATATAGTTTTTTATTCAGTGAATAATATATACTGTATCTTTCAAAAATATGAAAATTCTGTAAATAACAGAAATTATCACAGTAAACATAGGATTGCAAATAAAACCATATTTACATATTCAGAAATTTGAAAAATCTGTAAATGACAAAACAATCACAATAAGCCATGGGCGTAAATTTCATTTAACAGTAAGGCGTGGGGTGAGGGGGGGGGGGGGGGCCCAAAAAAAATAAAATTTCTCATGAGCAATTTTTGAAGGGGGGACACAAATAATAGTCTAATTGTACTTATTAAGATATGTCCCCACAGTGAAAAACTTTGCTTTTATCATTATTATTGTAGCATTATGGTTATTTTCAAAGTTTTTCTCAGGTTCAAATTTTCTTTTTCTCCGTCATTTTATCTAGTCTATGAGACTGTGAGGCAAGGCAAGTTTATTTATACTGTAGCACATTTCATATTCAATGGTAATTCAAAGTGCTTTACATAAAGAAAGTAAAACTATCACAACAATAAAAACAAGGAATTAAAAAAGGTTTAAAAATTTATTTAAAATTAATTAAGAGACTTAAGAACAGAATAGAATTTGATTATACAAAAAAGTGAGGTCAGTTCGGACGTAGCACAGTGCTCATTTAGTAAATACACGGCTAAACAATATGCTAATTGTGGCCGTTAATGTTAACTTAACATTATGCCAAGTCGTCCCAAATAAAACAATGCATGGGAAACGGCTTTGGCGTGTTAGTGCACTATGCAACAAGCAAGTAAACAAGCTAACGTTAACTAGAGAAGTAATATTTTAATTGCTAATATAGCAGATTCATGGAAAATTACATCGGTAATCACTCATTTATGAATGAGTCTGCATCAACTACATCAAAGAGAATCGCTTTATTTAAAGTGAATAAAATCCCCTACTTAATGGAGTTCAACATTAACTGAGCCGCAGCCAAACACCTGACTCGTGTGTGCAGAGTAGGTGAGATAAACTGGGAAAGCAGGCAGTGCTTCCACTTCCACTGTTTCTAAATGCATTTTTTTTCTACTTACACAATTATTTAGGTATACATACATATATTTTTCATAATAGAGGGTGCGATTTTTTTTTTTTTTTTAAATAATTTTTTTTTGGGAGGGGATAATCCTCGGACATGTCCCCCCCGGGATTTACGCCCATGCAATAAGCTATGACCATATCAGAACATGCCATAAATGTCACATTTCTAAACAAGGCTGATCCTGCTCCCTAATGGCTTGGTAGATTATGGGAAAGAAACATTAGCATGTTGACTTTCTCTGGCATAAGACAACATCTATCAGGGGTCACAATATTGCCAGCTGTACTGAACATTCTTTCTGAAGCAGTACTTTTTGCACAAATGCACAAAATGTTTTTTCCAAACCTGGATTCATTATCTCGCCACCACAGCAGAGGATCTTCTGAGGTATCTAGTGCCCCTTCCTGTAGGTACCGTGTCAGTTCAGCATCAGCTTGCACTCTTTTTGGCAACACATTGGTAGACGGTTGAGCTCTTATGTGATGCAGTAGATCACACAGCCTCTTCTTTTTTGGTGCAGGAGGTGTTTTATCTACATCATCTTCTGCAACTGCTTTGTTAGACACTGTAATGGGTGAAGGCAAGCGGTTCAGTTATCTTAAAAAATATATATATATATTTTAAATTATAAAATGCATTTCCTACCTTCCTCCTCTCCATCATTTTTAAAAGTGTCTTTGGTGTCACTTATGATTCCTGTTTCTAAAAAAAGTGACCCCTGTACCTTTTGGTCAGTAAGCGTGGCCTTTATCAGGAGCTTTTAATGTTAGCTGGGCTATACTTCTGTTCAAGAACAGCACACATTTTTGTCTTGATATTTTATGTTAGAAATGTCAATGGAGTCAGGGGATAAGAGTTGCCCTTTTAAAAATACCAGTACAGGTTTCATGAAAGACCCTGTTGCATACCTTTCCCCTGATTAACATCAGCCAGAGGTTTCAATGGTGCATTGATGAACTAGAGGACAGATAGTTGTTCCAGACCTTTGTACCCCATTGGTTAGAGACATCTAACATATTTGGTATAGTATTATAAGTTTTTAAAAACTATAATTTACATTACAAAAATAGCTTCAGATACAAATTTGTGATGATTTCAAGTAGAAATAAGGATTAATGATATTACTGTATACTACATTTAAGTAGTTATTTTATACATACATACATACACACATATATATTAATTATATATAATAATAATAATTTATGTAGTGTAAAATAATATAAACATTAATCCTTATTTCTAATTGAATGTCTCAGATTTGTATCTGAAACTAATGTCATTTTTTATTAGATAGATAGATAGATAGATAGATAGATAGATAGATAGATAGATAGATAGATAGATAGATAGATAGATAGATAGATAGATAGATAGATAGAGCTGGACCACATGTCTGTAGTAGCGGAATAAAAAGGAATTTGTTTCAGATTTTTTAAAATATCTTTCTTCACTTGGTTGTACTTGGTTTCTTCATCAGTATTGCTGTTTTTAAAAAAAATGTATGTTTTTACTGGCAATTCATATTGCTTGTCAAAGTTCTGGAGCATTTCTTTAAATGCTGGTTTTTCCACTGTATTAAACAGCTGCATCTGCTTCTACCTCATAATGCTGTCTGCCAGTATGCACCGTTTGATGCAGTCACATTTATATTTCGTTACCCTTTTGAAAGCCTCCGCTATTAGTAGCTGACGGGATATGTGTGGCTGTGGATGCCTTGAAAACTTCGTTAAATTCAGTGGGATGATCTGTCTTTATATGCTTTTTTAAGATTTGTGGTGGTGTTGCCTTTTGCCGGTATTTCTCTTTTACATATTCAACACACACATACTGCTGCGTCAGTGTCTTTCGGCCGTCCTTTTTTGTCAGGTATAATACCAAAATTTGCCCAGACAGCTGCCATAGTTTTTGGGTTTGATTTTAAAATCATCTTTGCTGTATTATTGTGCTAATATGGCTTAGTGATACAAAACTTGGCAGAACAGTCAGAACAGTGTAATTTGAACTCAACACGGGTATTTTCTTAGCGTAAAACAAGCAGAGCAAGCATGTTGAAAGTAGGGTGCTGCAGGTACAACAAGCTCCCCCTTGTGGCTAGTAAAAG